>NW_012101721.1:3342715-3362208 GCF_000951045.1 Mandrillus leucophaeus
GGAAGGAAGGAAGGAAGGAAGGAAGGAAGGAAGGAAGGAAGGAAGGAAGGAAGGAAGGAAGAGAAGGAAGAAAAGAAGAAAGGCAGGCCAGTCTTGAAGGTCTCTAATATCCTAGGCATAGCATTAAGGTTGTTGAGCCAGGGAACCGCATCTCTAAGATCTCCATCTTGTCCTTATTTCCCTGCTTAGAAAATCATTGCATCTTCTTCTCCCAGTCTAGGCCTGGTTTGCCCTCTTCTCCTTCCTCCAAAGGGCTCTCTCTAAAGCTGATCTTATTCATCCCTTAAACCAAGTCTTCACTACCTCTTGCAGATCTCTGCCTCCAGTCAGAACTCCCCAATTCTAATTCCCAGGCCCAGAGCTCTTTTCTCTCCCCTGAAGGAGACAGAGCAGAATTCTCTATTCCTTTACTCATCTCTTGTTTCCTCACCAGTAATTAACTTTATTATTATTTAATAAAGATACATAGAGGACATTCCTAGCAAAGCACAACAAATACTTGGCTCTAAATATCAACATTTGGAATTCACACATCCCACTATCACCAGAAAGTGATTATTAGAAGGAAGAATTTGCTGTAGGGTTTTTATGCCTTTCCTGTTAGAGGTGACAGATGGTTCCCAACAACAAAAAAAATACCAGTCACTCTTGATAAAATATGTGCACGCCAAACCAAAAAGACAGAGATGGATAGCAAATTGGCAGCCATTACCACTACAGTTTATATTTGGCATTTGAAGACACTGATTATATATACAGAAGTCACATCATGCCATAATAAAGTTCTTTCTTGATTTAAAAAAAAAAAAAAAAAAAGCAAACAGGATGGGTGCTCATGACTGTAATCCCAAATACTTTGGGAGGCCAAGGCAGGTGGATCACCTGAGGTGAAGAGTTCGAGACCAGCCTGGCCAACATAGTGAAACCTCATCTCTACTAAAAGTACAAAAACCAGCCAGATGTGGTGGTGGGCGCCTGTAACCCAAGCTACTTGGGAGGCTGAGGCAGGAGAATCACTTGAACCCAGGGGGCAGAGGTTGCAGTGAGCCAAGATCATGCCACCGTATTCCAGTCTCAAAAAAAAAAAAAAAAAGAAAGAAAGAAAAAGAAAAAAAAAGAAAAAGAAAAGAAAGCAAGCAAACAAATCTTTATATGTTCAGTAGTTTTTCCACCAGACTTCAAGCTCAACACTAGACTTTTCAGTTCAAACGCAAGCAAATGGTAATCTTGCAGCCTGTAAGGGCCTAGGGCTAAAAGTTAACCACTTTAACATCCTAAGGAACACGAGTTGGGGAGGCCAGCACCATGAGTTTCAGGGGATCAGTTGCTTCAAGTAGCTGCCACCCTATGCCTACCGTCCCACCTCCTTCAGGATCTGACTTTAAAATTTCCACAATGGCCTCTCATCTTGGTCTGCACCATAATGTCAACAGTGTTAATAAAATAAAATTTCCCAAACTTGCTAAGGGTAGCGGCTGTTTCATCCCCACACCTGCTACCACCCCCATCCCAGCAGAAGGTCTGTGAGCTACAGAGCCAGTCCTGTGTCCTCTCAGCCCACCCCCTCCCTGCTCAGAAGCTCGGCCAATGGGATAACCTTTGGGTAGCCACAGGACTACTCTCCCCATAGATCTCACAGCAGAACTGGAAAGGTTTCATCAACGGCTAGGAAGCAGAAAAACATCAGGTAGGAAAAAAGTCAAGTGAGTTGTTCTCTTTGAAGCTTGCCCTAGGGAGTCTCTGCAAGCCATTATTCTGAAGCCTAGAAGCAATGCCCTCCCCAGGGTGCCTTGCTTGAACAAATACTGAGAGACAAAAAAAAAAAAAAAAGGCTCAATTTCAGAGCTTCCAAAGGCCCCTGAAGAGGCTGGAGTTCCCTTCAACAGCACGGTGACTTTGTGTGTGCAAAGCAATTATAGGAGTTGAATGTCAGAGGAAACAGGGGTGAAATCTAAGCACCACCCCAATAGAAAGTACAGATGTTAGTAGTCACCACCTTGTGGCTCCCCCAAAAGCCCAGATAGCTCCAAAGTGAACAGGTTTCCATTCATTCAGTATTTAATAATAGGCGTCAAGTGTTTCAGCAGCCCCTGTCCTATTGGAACTGTTTTGATGGGGAAATAAATAAGCAAATTTGTCATCTTACAACACCTGGTAAGTTTTCTCAGCCACACTCAAGTCGAGGTGTTGAGCATGCACAGAGAGTGGGGAAGACCCGATGCCCAAGGCAGGAGGCGGTTCCTGGAGAAAGTCATATCTGAACAGAAGGAAGAAGATCTGACCAGGGAATCAGATGAAGGAATAGGTGTCCAGGCAGCTTGCCTTACACACTAGGAGGGACAAACTCTGCCATATTCTATGCCATTGAAAGAAGTTCCGTTTAGCTGGAACAGAGGACAGGAGGGAGGGCTAGAGAGTGAAGAGACTGGAAAAGGAGGCCATAGCTGGGTGCTGGATTGCAGGCACCATAAGGAGTTTGGACATCTCCTAAAGGTATCTGGAGAGTCCGCAGCGCAGGAGGAGGAGGAGAGGAGCAAATGATGGGATTGGAGCTGCAATTTAGGATGATTTCTCTTCCAAGGAGCACCGTGCCCTCGGACTCTTTGTTGTCTTTGACACACTCAGAGCTGCTGTCATGGTAATTGTTAAAAAATAAAACTTTAAGAAAATGAAAACCTGAAGGTAGAAAATGGAAGATGGTAACTCTGAGGGTCACTATGGGAAGCCAGCCTAAGACCACAGGGTCAGAAGTTGTCTAGAATCCACAGCCGAAAATATGTCCTCCGCTCCTCCAAAGCCAGGGAAAGATCTGGCCCCCCAGCCTGCCCTGGAGGAAAGGGGCGATGCTGCACACAGCCTGGGCTCCCTCTTTGCTGCCCCCAGGCTGAGCTTGTTAAAATCTCCATCATTTTCCAGCCACTGAACTGCATCAGATGAGACTGAGTCTGCGTTTGTAAAACACGAGAAGAGCCCCTCTCTATACAGCTACACCCCCTCCACCCCACCCTCTGCCAATCCCAAGAGATGAGCCCATCTCTCCGCCCTCAGTCGGGTTGCTCTGGGAGCCTTTATGGGGTGCAGTGGCCCCCAGACTACGGGGCTGTCACTGAAGTTGATGCCTTTCCTACAGGGACAAGGAACCCAGCAGACCTGCCTCCTGCCTCGGTCTGCCACCTGGGGAAGGCAGGGTTCTCCCTTTGAGCCTAAAGAGTTTTCTGCCCCAGGGCTGAGAGTGTGAGTGGAAGTCAGGAGGAACCAGCTGTAGGTGAAGCCCTAGGAACGGCCTTCTGGTCAACCTCCAGCAGGTCTCGGCTCCTCTTTCTGCTCCCATGGAAAGACTCAGAAATGGGGTATTTGGCATCATTTTGCCCGAAGAAGAGATGGAAGGGCTTGGAGGTGCGTACAATGGTGAGAGAGTAAAGAGGAGACCAAAACTCCTCCAGGGAAGGCAGGTCCAAATGACCCACTTAATTATAAATGATCTAAGCCTCAGGTGACAAGAGGAATCAGACAATGACCGAAGACTCTCCACCCCATGGGGGAATAGCATTTTCTTGTGCAATTCAGAACACTAGAGGTTGGTGATGTTAAGAGATGTCTTATTTCAGGCAAAAATAGATGTTAAATAGGGCTCCCTAGATGCATGTATAGATGTATGTATAGATGTATAGATTCGTGTATAGATAATTCTCATTTGTACGGAGCGTTTATAGTTTGCAAGCTTTATCACCATCATATTGGATCTTCTTCACAAACCAAATGAGGTAAAAAAGCAAAGTATCATTACTACTACCTTGTGACAGGTGAGGAAACTGGAAGGAGGTTGAGTGAAACAGGTGTTACATAGCAGAAAGGACATAAGATTTAGAGTCTAAAGACCCGAATTCAAGCCCTGCCTCTCCCACCAACTAGATTGCAAAAATAATTGTGTCTGTATATTATATTTAATTCTTAAAAGTGTGACTATATTTCCCTTATTTTCAAGTTCTTATGAAAAGAATGGGCACCTTATTCTTGCACCCATATGTGGTTAACACAGGTAACATTATCTCAAGACTCCCCACGAATAATTGCCCTTTAAGTTAATGTGTGCAAAGAGCTTTGGGTAGTACCTAGCATGTAGTAAGTAGCATATGAGTGTTAACTATTATGGTTTATCTCTTTGTCCCCAGCACCCACACCGTGTCTGGCACATGCTAGGTGTTTCATAAATACAAGCTGATAGAATGACTGAAAGGTATTTACTGTCCAGTGTAGGAAACAGACATATAAGCAAATAATGGCAACAGGAGTGAGGTGAGTGCTATGGAAGGTATGTATCATTGTGTGGTGGTGGGGAGTGGAATAAGAAGTTGCTCACTGCAAGAGGAAGGGTGAGGGAGGGTGCACTGAGGAGGTAGAAAATATGCACTGACCCATTTATAAAGGCTTAAAGACTTCAGAGAAAGACATGAGTTAAAGAGAGTGGAGAAAAAAATCTCTTAGGCAGGAAGTTAAGCGTGCAGAAAAGTCAGTAGTCTTGATGCAGTAGCATGTACTCAGAGAAGGATGACTAACTCAGTATGGCTGGGAAGTAGAGTGTCAGGGACATCGTGGTGGAAGAAGAGATTGGAGCCAGGGCCAGATGTGAACAACTTGGAATGTCAGACTAAGGAATTTGGATCTTATTCTCTAGCAGAAATGCAGAGCCAGTGAAGGGATTGTAAGCCAAAGAAAGAATATTTGTATCATTGGAAGGCCGATCTTATGGATTTTCAGCAAAATGGCATCGAGAAAAGCAAGATTGGAGGCAGAGAGACAAGCTAGGAAACTATTTCCATAATCCAGGTAAAATATAAGAAGAGGTTGAGCTTAGATTATGACCACTGAGACCTTGAAGAGGAGACAGATTAGAAATGTATTTAGGAAATGTCATCAGAGAACTTTGTAAGCTACTAAACATGTCGGGAAAAACCAGGAAAGAGGCAAAGATGATGTCAAGGACTTAAGCTTGTGTGACTGGATAAACAGAAGCCCCACTAACCAAGTTAGAAAATGCTGGCATGAGAGCAAATGAGAAGTCCCCCGTCTGGACACTCTGTGTTTGAAGTTTTTGCTCAGTGTGCACAGGAAGCTGTCCAATAGCTGTTGAACCAGAGCAGACTGGAAAGAGCCTGGGAAGGAGTCCACCCTGGTGTTGTAGGTCTAGGGTCATCAATGGACAAGTGATATAGCTTAAGCCATGGGAGAGGATGAGATCAGTCAGAGTGAGAATCTAACCTGTGTTGGCCATGCATGGAAGCAACAGCAAGATGCTCATTCCACCCACGAACTTAAAAATCGAAAAACACAGTCACCCCCCTAAGAACTAAATAGTATTATGCAGACACAATGGATGTGAGGAGCTCATTGTGGGAGTAAAATGAGATGTCTGTGCCTAAGGAATTTGAGAAGGCTTAAAATGTCCATCAGCATGGCTTGCTGTGACCTCCTGTCTGTGGACCTAGTCTTTGGCAAGGAGGTTGGCATTGCTGCAGCTATCTTAACAGCAGCCTAAAGAAGAGACAATAGGCTGAGAGCATCTCAAATAAACCAAGCCAGGGCCAAGTCTAAACCATGTTCCAACCCTGGCCTTTTTCGGTTATACAATCAAATAAATTCCTGTTATTGTTTGCAGTTGAGTTGGGTCAGATTTTCTGGTCATTGCAGCCAAAAGCATGCTAGGGTGGTACACTCAGTGAGCCTGGAAGCACAGCAAGCGGAGGAAGTGAATAAGTCCCAGTAGGAATGCACCTCTCCAGGGACCAGGGGACTTGAGTCTGAGGGTCAGGGCGTGTTCCCCATGCTTTCTGCTTGGACAGGATCTGGATCTTTGCTGTTTTCAGAATTCCGGACTCATCTGCAACATTGTTTCTATGGCTCCCTTAAGAGTGAAGCAGTCTCTTTGGCCTCGTCTCATTAGGACCAAATTGGGTCATAGCTTTTCCTGAACTAGTTCTGAGGCCAGGACCGATTCACATTGGCCTGGATTCCAAAAGCCAAGGGAGTGCGGTTACTCTTAGGCCCTTTAGGCCCAACCTCAGAGCTAAGGGTGGCAGCAGTCCCTCAATTACAGGGGCTGTGTGGGCAAGGCTTGGACAAAACTGCAATAATCACCAGGTGAAGGGGAAGTGGATGTCAGGGAGGCCACCATGACGTCCACTAGACTAACCAGCTTTACCACCTTCTGGATATAAGTTGGCTTCCTATTTGGACCTGCCAGAGGAAAGCACAAAAACACTACCAATTCAAATCTTATGGTCCAGAATGTATTTCCTACCAGTAAGGCTGTTTTCATTTATGAGGGGCTGCTGTATCAGGTAAACGTAAGAATATTTCGTGATTTAATACAATGAAGTTTTCCTTACTCAGATACACTCTAAACAGTGGCAAGGTGAGCGACAATGAGCACTCTGCTCCAGAGATGGCAGGGTCCCTGTCTGCTTCGAAGCCATTTCAAAGGTTGTCCTGGACAGCAACATACAGCCTGCACATGGGCCAAGAGAGAGGGAAGCAGTGAGAGGGGATCCTTATGGCTCAAGCCTGGCAGCAGAGTGCCTTACTTCGGCCCGTAATCGTATGCCATACACAGCAGTGGTGAAGCCTGGGAGAGCCCCTCCATCCCATTTGAACTGCCTGAGAGAGAGAAAACAAACAAACAAACAAAAAACAGAAGAGGATAGAACTCTGGAGAGCAATAAAACAATCTGTAAGCCAAGGATAAAAAGAAGCCACAAAGAAGATTAAGATGGGTAATCAGAGAACTAAAGACAAAAACCAGAGTGGAGACAGAGATTAAAGGAAGAGGAAGTTCCAAGAAGGGGAACAAGAACACTTAACCATCTCCCCTCTCATTAGATGGTGTTGAGGATTAAAGGAGCTGGGAAATGTGAAATTGTTACCAAAATGGTGAAACCACTGTAGCCATGTGCTAGACAGCCTCTGATAACGTGCCTGCCTCTGGGGCCTCTTGAGAGCCCAGCCTGTAACATTCACCCCTGGAATTGCCAGCCCCGCCCTACTCCCTCCCTTTCTGGACTCCCAGCAGATGGGGTAGCAGGGAAGGTTGAACAGCTACCACCTAGGGCCTGCAAAAATGCCCTGTGGTTCCAGAACCTCAGGCAGAGTCTCCAAAGTTGAGCTGCCCCTAAATCCGCAAGAGGCCGTTGCATCTCTAAGATACAATGTCAACGTCCTGTGCTCTCCAGGAAAATACCCACCCCTTAATCACACTGGACCAGACTGGGCTGCACTTGTACTTGAAGAGGAGAAAGACGAGAGAGAATAAATACAAGAAATCTTTTGTACAGGAGGGTGGGGTGGGAGGGTTGGAGGAGTGTTTCAAAAGCTTTTCTAAATTTAATATGTCATTTTCTAATTGTATTTCATAATTGTGTAATTATCCCCAAGTATTTTTCTTTAAGTAATAGAACTAGTAATTACATACTAATTGAATGTGTAATCTCATCATTAGGATAGGTAAATATATAATAGTGTGATGATGAGAAGGTAATTAAAATTCCAAGGATGACTCTGCCATAAAAACATATGGCATGTTCCTGCCGCTGTCCCAGGATTCCATTCTCCAGCAGGCTTTGAAATCCCACCTGGACAGAAGAGATAAGCTCCAAGGCCTAGGACACGTGTAATGAGACAGCACATTCCCCACTGAGCACACAGGCCATGGGGAGTAGTTTTGTCTGCCTCTCTCTCCACAACCCTTCCCAAAATACTTCCTTGGGATTTCCCACTTTCACACCATTCCCCATTAGGAAGGAAGCCTAGACTTGCAGAATGGCTCGATAAGGGCTGTCTGACTCCCCCAACCCTGCCTGAATGCAGAGCTCTGACAGGAGTAGGTTGGCCACAAAGACAGGCTCAAATGATGCATGAAGAAAAATAAATAGATTCACCCCAGAGCAGATGTGGTACCCACAACCAACATGGATCTGTGTGTGAGGCTTCTGCACAGGCAGAGGCTGCTATTTTTAGGGAGACCCACTGAGCCGGGTTGTGCAGGAGGTTCCAGCCACCTGGATGGCCCCACGATGGAGGCCGAGGGCTGGCCTCAGGCACAGCGCCAGCTTCCTGCCCCATCTATGACAAGGACTTCCTCCTCAACCAAACATTACTCATTACTCATTACTCCGATGAGCCCCCATCCTTGGCCAACTTTAGCAAAGTTTTAGCAAAGAATCCTGCTGAGCCAGTTTACTGAGAATCCCCCCGCCTAGATATCAAGTTCCTCTTCCCCATACTCTGGATACCTAAGCAAGTTCCTCTTAGTGATTTTCCATCTACTTCCTCGCCCTGTCGTTGGTATAAATCCCCACTTGTCCCTTTTGCATTTAGAGTTGAGTTTACTCTCTCTTCCCTGTTGCAATAGTCTTGAATAAAGGATTTCTTGCCATTTTGGACAAGCATTTTGTGTATTTTTTTTCTTTAATTGCTAAAACCCAGGGACATGGACCATGAACAGACCTGTCTAATCTGAGATGACACTCATGGCCTTACCTAGAGGGTGACAGGTGTCCTCCTGGGGTAAGCTAAAGATGCTAAGGAAGCACAGATGAAAAGGGACACTGACCTGGACATAGTCAGTGGGAGATGGGCGCAGTAGAGGGGTCAAAGTAGAGGGGAGTGTGAGGTGACAAGTCACCATGTGCCTCACTGGGGAGGTGATAACATGGCCTTTTCAACAGGGTGGAGACCATGAAGAAAACAGTCAGCAGAGACAAGGCTGGAGAGGGTGGGCCAAAGAGCCTTACAACCTTCATCAAAGTTCAGACTCTCCTGAAGATGGCCTTTTTTACTAATTTGGAAAAGGTATAAGTCCAGATGGATAGAAAGATGGATAGAAAGATGGACTGAAGGACTGATGATGGATGAGAAGATCCTGGATATCACAATAAAGCAAAACGATCCCTGGCCTCCACCAAGGCTATGATATTCTTCTTCTGAATCCCTAGTCCCAGAAGATCAGGGCCAGCAAGGTAACGACTAGGACCCAGGCAAGGCCCAGTGCTCTCTCTGCTCTGTGTGCCCCTCCTGAGGAAAGCAAGGACTTCCCTTGTCTATCTACTATTTCTTTTTTTATTTTATTTTTTTATTTTTTATAATTTCAACTTTAATTTTAGATTCAAGGGGCACATGTGCAGGTTTGTTACCTGGGTATATTACATGATGCTGAAGTTTGGGGCACAAATGATCCTGTCACGCAGGTACTGAGCATGGTACCTGATAGTTTTTCAACCCTTGCCCACTCCCTTCCTCCCCACTCTGGTAGTCCCCAGTTTCTATTGCTGCCATCTTTATGTCCATGAGTACCAAATGTTTAACTCCCACTTGTAAAGGAGAACATGAGATATTTGGTTTTCTGTCCCTGTGTTAATTTGCTTAGGGTAATGGCCTCTAGCTTTATTCATGTTGCTGCAAAGGAAATTATTTCATTCTTTTCTATGGCTGCATAATATTCCATGCTATATATGTACCACATTTTCCTTATCCAATCCACCATTAATGGGCACCTTGGCTGATTCCATGCTTTTGCTATTGTGAATATAACAAATAGTAAAGTGCTATGATGAACATATGTGCATGTGTCTTTTTGGTAAAACTATTTTCTTTCACACAATATTTCTTAAATGCACTAGTCACTTCACATAGACACACACACTCCAAAGGCCTCACATCACACAACAGCACCAAGGCCCTTGACTTCCATGTCCCAGAAGGACCTCTCCAAGCCAACAGGCTCAAAGAGAAAGTTTCTTTCTTTCTTTCTTTCCTTTCTTTCTTTCTTTCTCTTTCTCTTTCTCTCTCTCTCTCTCCCTCTCCCTTTTTCTTTCTTTCTGTCTCTCTCTCTCTTTCTTTCTTGACAGAGTCTCGATCTGTTGCCCATCCTGGAGTGCAGTGGCACAATCTCAGCTCACTGTAACATCTGTGTCCTTGGCTCAAGTGACTCTCCCACCTCAGCCTCCTGAGTAACTGAGATCACAGGCATGTACCACCATGCTCACCTAACTTTTGTATTTTTAGTAGAGACAGGATTTCACCCTGTTAGCCAGGCTGGTCTCGAACTCCTGGCCTCAAGTGATCTGCCCACCTCGGCCTCCCAAAGTGCTGGGATTACAGGCGCGAGTCACTGTGCCCAACCGAGAGAATTTCTTAACATCAGATATGTAGATTGATTTTCCCCCATGATCATATTAAAAAATGAGGAAGCTGCCTTAAGATTTGGTTTGTGGCCCTCAGAAATCTCAAAGGCACATGGGGCTACAACCCAGTGTGACAGGGCAGAGGTGGGTCACATGCTCGCCTTTGGAGCAGGAACACTGAAGTGAGGCTTGAGTGACAGAGAGGAGGAGGAAGGGTGGCTCCCTGCAGGGAACCCAGTGGAACCCCTCAGTGACAGTTTTGGCGTGGGAGGAAAGGGAAGGGAAGGGTAGATGAATGTCAGAAACTGGAAGACAGTAAGTGGAGCTCCTACCTAAGCATATTAAGTACTTTCTCTGCATAGCAGTCAGATGAGAGTTGAGTTGTGACTTGACCCACTGTCCCCAGATGCTAGCAATCTGTTACAAGACTCCCTAGTCACTTAGCCTGAAGAATACTTATTACCTGTCTTCTTTTTTGTTTTCTTCTGAGCTGTCCTTTTAATAACATGACAAATTTGGCCCACATGCATACAGAAATTCCCATGCAGATGTTGGCAGCTTTGTTCCACCATGGCAAGGCTGTCAGGTGCAGAAAGCATGAAAACAGAGGGATCCTTGACACAGAAGGTCTTCCACGCCACTCCTGCAGGATTAGGGACTGGCTTCCTGACACTTTCTTGGAAGCCTGGGGTCCAAACTACAGGCACCGAAGCCACAAATGCCAGCCCCTGGCCAGATGGTTTAAACCCCATCCCATTTATTCAGAAAAGTAACAGTTGCCTGGGTTTAGACATTTTCTTTAGGAACGTTTCTATAATCACCTGCCTCAGAGGCACACACAATAGGGCACATGTTAGTAACAATACAGCAGTGCATTAAAGTAAATTACATTTTAAAAGATATTATCTACCTCAGAAGTCTCTCCCGCTAGGTCTGGAAGGTGGGGCAGGACAGCTCCCAGCTGAATCATTACCAGGGGCTTCTTTGGAGAAATCAGCTGGTGCGCAAGAGCAGAGGGGAGAGAGGGTGTGCCTGGAAGCCTGAAGATGCGCTGAGATCCCTGAGCATAGCTGGGGTCCTGAGACCTGCTGCCCAGCTCTGGTGTCTCTGCCTCTAGTCTTTTTGTCTGAGCACTCGTGTGTCACAGGGGACGGGTGTGGCAGGGAGAGCATAGGCTCCTGAGTCACACAGATGTGAACTCAAGCCTTGGCTTCACTGTTACAAGTTGGGGGACCTAGAGAAATATACTCTACCTCTCTGAGCTTTCTCCTTTTTTTCAGTAAAATAAAATAGAAATACAAACTCGTGAGACTGTAGTAAAGACTAAATCACTTTCAGATAGATCACCTTTAGTGTTACATAGAGAATGAATGAGACGGGAGAGAAACTGGAGGTGGAGGGCTATATGGGAGAATATTGCAAATAGCCTGAGCAAGAGATGACCAGGACCTGAACTAAAGCAACTGCAAGAAGAGGGAGAGAAAAGAAGGAACACACATGCTATTAAGGATACAGTACTTACATGGCTTGGTCACCAGGGGTATGTAGAGGATGACAGGAATAGAGTAGATGCACATGGGTTGGGGGACACTGAAGTGCCTTGCTGAGATTGGAAGCCATGTGTTTGCAGTAGATCCAACTTACACGGCTCTGTGATTTTCTACAACGTTTAAGTACAGGAACGATAATGGTAAATGGTTAGAGATCTAAGGGATGAGAGAAGGGGTTAAGGTGGGTCAGGTGGAGAGGGTTAAGGTGAGTCAGGTGGAGAGGTTTAGGGTAGGATGGGGAGAAGGTTAGGGTAAGACAGGTGGAGAGGGTTCGGACAGGTCAGGTGGAGAGGGTTAAGATGGGTCAGGTGGAGAGGGTTAGGGTGAGATGAGGAGAGGGTGAGGGTAGGTCAGGTGGAAAGGGTTAGGGTGAGATGAGGAGGGGGGTAGGGTGGGTCAGTGGAGAGGGTTAAGGTGGTTCAGGTGGAGAGGGTTAGGTGGGTCAGGTGGAGAGGGTTAGGTGGGTCAGGTGGAGAGAGTTAGGGCGGGACAGAGGATAGGGTTAAGATGGGTCAGGTGGAGAGGGTTCGGACGGGTCAGGTGGAGAGGGTTCGGACGGGTCAGGTGGAGAGGGTTCGGACGGGTCAGGTGGAGAGGGTTCGGACGGGTCAAGTGGAGAGGGTTCGGACGGGTCAGGTGGAGAGGGTTAAGATGGGTCAGGTGGAGAGGGTTAGGGTGAGATGAGGAGAGGGTGAGGGTAGGTCAGGTGGAAAGGGTTAGGGTGAGATGAGGAGGGGGGTTAGGGTGGGTCAGTGGAGAGGGTTAAGGTGGTTCAGGTGGAGAGCATTAAGGTGAGATAGAGGGAGAGGGTTGTCTGTGATTGGTGATTGTATCTGTTACAGAGAACTCCCAGCTGGGTAGGGAATGGACTAAAGCCGTGGGTGAGATGATGTCCTACAGTTTCAGGAGTGAAGCCATGCTAGCTGATGACAATGTGCAAGGTTTGAGTGAAGGCATCAGTGAGATTTTTGAGCCCAGGAGATCAAAGATCCCAGAAGCCATGCACTAACTGCTATACAATACTGCCTATTTTAAAAGGCTTAGAGACAACTGGAAAGAGAAGACATGCACATGCAAAGCTCGGGGAGCCTCAGGATTGCGAGATGATGATTAGCTGGGGAACCCACAGAGGGCTGTGTGGAGCATATGCTACTTAAAATGGGCATCATGGCCCAGCTCGGTAGCTCTTCCCTGTAATCCCAGTACTTTGGGAGGCCAATGCGGGAGGAACACTTGAGCCCAGGAGTTTGAGACAGCTTGGGCAACACAATGGGACCTCATCCCTAAAAAATATACAAAAATTAGCCAAGTGTGGTGGTGCACACCTGTAGTCCCAGCTACTTGGGAGGCTGAGATGAGAGAATTGCATGAGACTGGGAGGTAGAGGCTGCAGTGAGTCGTGATCATGCCACTGCACTCCAACCTGGGTGACAGAGTCAGACCCTATATCAAAAAAATTATGTGTGTGTATGTGTGTGCGTGTACGTGTGTGTATATATGTATACGGCATCAGAGAGTAAATCGGCAATACTTGGCAATGCAAAGATTAGAGGAAGCAAGTCAGAGAGGATAGCATGATGCCTCAATTATTACAAAGGCCTTCTAACTAGACTTCCTGACCCAGAGTTTCCCCCAAGAAGCTGAATATAGAGTCAGAAATGTTGATTTTAATCCTAGCTATTCTGCTTAAAATTTCGTGACTTTGGACATGTCACAACTCTTTTGAGCCTTAGTTTTCTCAACCATAAAATAGAGATAAGAATATTGTTATGGGTTACAAGATTGAATGAAAAGGTGATTTGTAAACAGCACAGATCAATGATTCTAGACCTGCCTGAATATTGAAATTACCTGGAGTGATTGCTAAAATACAGATTTCTGGTGACACTCAGCCATTGCCAGCAGGAAAGAGGTCTTTTGACCTCTGTCTCTGCCCACACTCCAAGCTGCTGCCAGGCCCCCATTGACTGAGCCCAACCAGGAGCTGGCCAGCAAAACAGCGTGCGACCTGTGGGGCTCATTCTCCCGGCACATAAACACAAGGGGACAAACAGAATAATTAGCACTCTCCCCTTCTCCAAAGCTCCCAGAGACTCTCCACTGCCTTCTAAATAAAGTCTAATCTCCATAACTGAAGGTTCAAGCCCCTTTATAATCCGCACCATCTTTCCACACTCTCCTTTCCACTCACTGCTAACACAACTGTGGCTGCAATGGTAGTCAGTCAGCACCACGTGTTTCCTGGCCCATTGAGTCTTCTGCCATTCCACCTGCCGGTATGCTCTCCCCAGCCCCTTTTCTCTTAGGAGAACCTTCTCAGCCTCAATTCAAGGTCTGTCTATGAGGGCATCTCTAATAACCTCCAACTGAGAAAGATCCTCCTATCCCTCGGCCCCTCTCTAGAGATCGCATTTGTACCACTTGTATGATTCACCAAGGCCCACCTTACACCTGCCATCCGTCCCCACCTTTCCCTGTGGTGAAGTCATTTGTATCCATGTATTACCAGAGAAGGGACCAAAATGGAGGAAGGTGAACAAGACGGCACAGTCCCCATTGCTTCCGGGTTCTTCATCACCAACTTTCCCGCGGCCGGGAAAGTGCAGGACAACCGAGCATGCGCCAGGTGACGTCAATCCGAAGAAATCGAAACTTACCCGGCGACGCCTACGGAGGCACCCCTATCACGCCCTTATCCCACCCACTGCCCTCCCGCTTGCAGTACCAATGCATAAAAGTCCGCGGCAGGCAGAGGCCGGCGCGACTTCCCTGGCCCCATACCTGAGGACCGGAAAGTATGCGCATATTTGCAATAAAAGACTGCCGCTTTCTTATGTACTTTGGCCTCATGTTTAATTATTTAGCTCTCCTAAATTAAATTAAAACAACCTCCTCTATGAGATTGAAAGCTCCTTGAGGATAGAAACCATGTATTTTATGTCCTTCCATTGCCCAGCCAATTCCCAACGTTTGTGTTGGCTTAGGACACCTCCACCTCCTTTCCCTGGCTCACAGACTCCTGTGCCTTCTCTAAGATCCAGCTCAAATGCCAACTCCCCTAGTTCCTCCAAGCATAGCCATTTATCTCCCCCTTTCTTCTGCCAGAGGACTGTAAATGTATCTCTGTCCCCCTACCCCTTTCCCACCCAGGCAGTGAGTGTCCTGGTTAGGAGTGCACACTCTGCAGCCCGTCTGCCTGAGTTCAAACCCTGAGACTCTATCTCACTCAAAAGCTGTGCAACATTGAGAAATGCCTATGCCTGTTTCTTCATTTTACTCACCATAGGAAATGAGTTTATATGTGTAAAGCTCTTAGCATGGTGCTGCCATATATATTAAATGCTGAATAAATGTTAGCTATTAATAATAACACTTTAAGCTCCTAAAAAGGCAAGACCTGTGTCTTAGCCTTTGCTTCCCTAGTGTATACACAATTCTTGATATTGATTGGTGCTCAGTATATATTTGTTGATAGCCTCAATGCATAGTCATTTAGAATTCAGTGAATATCTGGGTGGGTGGGTGAATGAAGGGATAAGTGGATGGGTGGTCAAATGTAGGTACTTTGTAAATGCTGCTGGTTTGCACGAATACGTGAATCAGTAGGTATTCAATACATGCTGTCTGGTTAGTTCGTTGCTTAAAACAAATGAGTGAATGAGAAAAAGAATAACAGGTATTAAGTAAGAAGGTTGATTGGTTGCACGGTTCAATTAACAAGCAGATTTTCCACAAATAGCAGATGTTCCATAAATGTTGGCTGGCTGAGTAAATGAACAAACTCCCAAAATGTAACAGCAGCCTGGAGTCAAAGCCGAAAGGACATAGCTACAGCACCGGTCAGAGAGAGGGGGTGATAGACCTTATCTCCTCCACATTAACTGCCTCAGAAATTGTCCCCTTGTCCCTGCCATTTCTGAAGTTCTCCTACATCTGTCCTGGTGCTCACAGGTGATACAGGAACCTGTGGTAGGAAGAAGGGCTGGAGATGCACCAGCCTCTCCCTCTTCTCCCCACTCAGCCAAGGACCAGCCTACTCAAGACCCTGTGCCCCCAGTACCGGCCTCCACGCCCTGCCCCTCATGAGGAGAGCAACCTCCACCTCAGAGCGCATTAGGAGCAAAGTCTGTATTACCTCAGTCCCAGGGGGCTAATCACCTCACACATCCTTGGCCCCAATTTCTGGCTCCGCTTTTCCCCCGAGGCAGCCCCAGCAACCACTTGTCTCTAGTTAATGAATTATTTTGCAACACGTCTGGAGATGCATGAACTAGAAATCTTACACATGTTGGAGGATTTTGCCATTTCTATTAAATATGCCATTCATTTGGTGGGTAATTAAATGTGCAATAATGGGCTCTAATTTCCATCTTAAATGACTTCCTAGGAGTAGCAGAAAGGAAGATGCAGGGTGTAATTTTCCAGAAGAACCTTTTTTTCCCCTAAGGCTTTTCATAAAGAAGAGGGAATTGAGGAAAATAAAGTTAGTTTGATACTGCACCACATGTGAGTCTTCTGCAATTGCCCCCAGCAGGGAGAGACTAAAGCCAGTAACATAGTAGCATCCCCCACCCTCAAAGCCCTGAGGCAGCCTAGGGAAGGCTGTCCAAGGAGTCTGAGCTCAGGGGAGAGAAAAGAGCTTGGGCAGAAACAGGAGCCAGTAGTGAGGAGGAAGGGGGCATCTCCGCAGTCTCTGCCACAGATCCGAGAATGATAAGCCTTCTTCCTCCTCTCTGCACTTCCCCACTGTATGTGTGTGCTGTGTGTGAGCACACATAGGCACACACATGTGCACACGCATGCATGCACACACAAACATGCACACGAGCATGGGCTTCACTGTCCAGCACTAGCAGCAGCAATCTGAGCCAACTGCAGCGAGGCAAGCAGGAAGCAGGAGGGAGGAGAGGGGTCCACGCCGCATTGGCGTGAAAAGGGCCTGGTGGGAAACACCGCTCCTGCGGGAGTGGCGTGGGCTTTGAGGTCACACACACCTGGCTGCAGATTCAGGTTCCAGCACTTGCTGTGAGCATATGGTCACTTAGCCTCTCGAGATTCAGCTTCCTCATCTGTAGGACGGGAGTAGTCAACCCAACTACCTGGTAACACCCCTGGCACACAGTACTAAGCGCTCAATAAACCTGATCCCCACCTGCCCTTCTCTCCCTCAGTTGGCATTGAGGGTCAGCCTTGCTGGGGTCAACGTGCAATCTGCAGGCCAGCTCCTCCCCACCCCCACAGCATCTGGCCTCAGACTGGCCTGCACACTCCACTCCCTCTCCCCCTCCCTCCCTTCATCCCATCTCTAGATGGCCTTGACATCTCCACTTCAGTAGGAATGACGCTTTCACCCTTTCTTGAGGCAGGGTTGAGATTTGCAGGGAGGCCAAAGACATCATAATCCAAATGGATACCTGACGTGAATACAAAGGTAGCACCAGTCAGGAAGGGCAGACAAAGCAAACCTGTGGCACCTCCCTTTCCCTGTATGGTCTGGAGTGAGTTTACAGACTTCCTGGTCAGTGTTCCGAGGCATCCCTCCCCTCAGAACCTTCAGGAGCTGACACCAGAGGGCATCAAGCAGGGCTTCTCCACTCCTGTGGTTATGAATTTGGAGGTCCCATTGACAGAGCTACTACCACTGGCCAGAGCCTCCCAGCTCCTGGGTCTCTTTCAAGTGGGCAGCTGGTTCAGCTCAGCTTGGCAGAACCCCTGCGTGGTAGACAAGGGTGCTGAGAGGAGGCTGAGAGCAGCAACAAATCAGATGTCTCCTTGCTCCTCTGCCTGGTCTCCATTCTGGGAATCTGGAAAGAAGATAAGCAAATTATTCTGAGTATCTCCCAGAATATCTCAGGATCTCAGGCCAGGAAATGGACTGTGTGATAGCTGAGGTGGAAGGAGGCCTGGGGTGGAGGTGAGTGGTCGGGGAAGGCAAAATGAAAAGAAATTACCTGGTTGACTCAAAGCAGAGGCTCCACTCAAATTCAAAGGTAGACATGGGTGAAGGTGTGCTGGGGGTGAGGTTGGATCCTTTACAAGGCAAGATCAGACAAGAACAAAAAGGACCCGAGGACCATACCCAGCTATAGGGCCTGGGCCCCATTCAGCAGGGTAAAGGGCTCAGCATACAGCTCCCTCGAGCCAAAATTCTATTTATTCATTCTTTCAAGCACTCACTGTTCAGTTACTCAATTACTCAACCAATATTTATGGATTGTCAACTTTACACAAAGCAGACCATTCACGAAATAAACATGAGTTTGAGAGACAGGCAGACCTGGTTTGAGTCTCTATTCTGTCATTAACATTTACATGACTTTGACAAGTTACCTTGAAGTCTCTGGGCCTCAGTTTCCACATCATAGAATAGGGTTATTGTGCAGACCAAATGAGAAAACACCTACACTGCTTAGTACGGGGTCTAGCACATAGTTTTGCATTAATTAAAAAATTTGTTATTGCTGTTATTTTGAAAGCAATGTGCTAAGATCTTAAGATGCTCAAAACATGAGATTATCCCCTTGTACAATCAGTGCATAAAATACACATTCTATAAAATTCTGTCCCCAGGGAAGAGTGTTCTGTCCTTATTGTTGCCTACACTATCTGCCATAGAGTTTTGCACGTGATAGGTGCTGTTAGCTATTTGGCAAATGACCAAGGATAAACCAGTGTGAACCATTTCAATAATAATTAATGTAGGAGATCATAGCCTTATTTAGGAACACTGGGCTGTAGAGATGGCACTTTAAGCATGGGCACTGACACAGACCCAAATGTAGCCTAGGTATGAAATCTAAGACTGGACACCCCCCGGAGATTGCCTTTCTAGTGTTTCCTTTGAACTTTTCTTAGGTACAGAACGTAAAGTGTTACATGTAGGCTGCCAGGTATTCATAGTATTACAACATTCATCTCTTATCTTTTGCACAATAAATACTGAATTCCTGTCTGGAGGAAAACTGGCATGCAAAGAAATTCCAGCATGTGATGAGGAAAGAGAGAGGTGTTGAGAAGTAGCTGGCCAGAATCCATAAACTCACAGGGCATGAAACAAGCTTGGACCATAAGGCAGGAAGGGACTTGAGGAATCACCGTCATCCTTCCCCCTCTTCTAACAGATGAGGACACAAGGTCCAAAGACGCTCTGTGACTTGGCCATGGATACCAGCTAGTTAGTGACAGGGCTCCAACAAAGCATGGTCTCCTGGCTCCATTTCAATGATCCTTCCACTACATCCGGCTATCATCGTCTCTGAACACAAATTCATCAGAGGCCAGCAGATGACTGCTTTCTTCCCAATCAGGCAAGAGGGACTGGAAGAGCATCATGTAGCAAAAGAGGGCCAAGTACAGTCTCTTATTAGAAGCCAGCCACTGGAGCATGGCCACCCTCCAGCAGACGCCAGTCAAAGCAGCTCTTCTTCAGCCCCCACAATCACCGTCTCTAGGCTGGCTTTTCAAACGAAACAATGTTGTCAAGCATGTTGATGTCTGCAATTAAACCAGCTGGACAGGGGAATTCATGCTAGAGACAGTTGGAACTGACAACTGCTTTTAAAAATGAAAACAATCTGAGGAATATTTAAGTGAGTCACAGTTCAGCTGCCACATTAGAAAAAAAAAAAAAAAAAAGGCCAGGCACGAAGGCTCACGCCTGTAATCCCAGTACTTTGGGAGGCCGAGGTGGGTGGAGCACCTGAGGTCAGGAGTTTGAGACCAGCTTGGCCAACATGGTGAAACCCTGTCTCTACTAAAAATATAAAAA
>NW_012101721.1:3362338-3369513 GCF_000951045.1 Mandrillus leucophaeus
AAAAAAAAAAAAAAAAAAAAAAAAAAACAGGAGCATGGGGCTTGAAGAATTGCCTTAGGGGAGAGATACTGGCCACTGGGCAAGGCTCTCCAAGGGGCCTCTTCCAGTGAAACCAAACTCAGAGGAATCCACAGAGACCACACCTCCCCTTTTTTTAAAAGCTCTTCCTCCTCACACCCTCCAAGTTACAGGTCAACTATGTGCTGCAGCAAGTGACTGGGGCCCTCAATGGGGTGAAGAAAGGAAGTTGAAGAACCTAGGGAACTACTTGTGAACAAGCACCATTTGACTCTAGACCCTACCCTGCACCTCCTCAGGGTCCCTGTCCCTCTTTTTGCCCCCTCACACAGTCCTGGCCACGTACAGTCTCCGCCCACACACAGTCCTCTCCCACACACAGTCTCCGCCCCCTTATCAAAGGCATCTGCCTAACTCTGCTTAGTTCTTTCTGATAACTGTTGCAAAATCTCAAGTGATAACGAAGGGACCTCTTTCACCATTTTCTAACCAGGGTCTGATACAGGTCCTGATGCATACTAAACATTTAATAAATGTGTTAAGTGACCAAAAACTCTTAAATACTACCATTTTATTTCCACCTGCAATTCTCTAGTTTAATTCCATCTCACACCTGTTCTTTACTTAGGAATCTATGACCCTTCAGATGTTGGCAGCTGGGAGCACCATTTCATAGACGAGAAAACTGAAGTTTGAATCAGTGAAGGAGAATTGCTTGGGATGACCCGGCTGGGAGCTGGAAAAGCCAAGCATCCTACAGGTCTTTCACCTGGGGTCTCACACTCTTTCAACCACAGGAGCTGCCTTTCCTGAGCTGTGGATGCTTCAAGGGTAATAGAATATAAAAGGGAACTCTGTTATTCCAGGACCTAACTTGGAGCCATGTGCATGGTAGGAGCTCACTACCTAAAACAATTCAACTTAAAGGTTCTACTGGAGGCTGTTCTTTCACAGGGAGGAGGCGGTGGAGGTAGGGGATGCATCATAGGTGATGGTGATAGAGAATGATAAACAAGGCAATTTCACACAGTTACAAGAGCCTGAAAGATTGTCACAAATGGAAAATCTTAGAGAAAAAAATGCAAGGCAGAATGCATCAAAAGAATCACAGGCTAGGTTGTATGAGTCAAACTCTTACTGCTCAGAGATTCAGAGAGGGGAAGGGAGAGACCAGGGGAGATGAAGTCAGATGCTTCATGGAACTGGGGCCCTGCATTGAACCTTGAAGAAAGGTTAGAATTTGGTTAGGTAAAGGAGTCTGGAGCTGAGTCTTCCAAATGTAAAATCTGGAGCAAAGGAAATGGAAAGGAGGAAGCATTTATTGAGCAACTGTTATATGGTAGGACCATGCCAGATGCTGTCACAGCCATTAGCAGCTCACTCACCTACAAGGTGTTTATTCCCTCGCTCTGTGGGGACAGGAGAATGATCAGACTATAGCAGGGGACCCAAGTTGGAAAAAAATGAAAACAAATGGATCAGAGCAGCTCAGGTTAGGACAGACCTTAAATTCCAGGCTAAGAAACTTTCCCTGACACCTTCCCATATGCTTGCTACAGCATTGTGTCATAACTTCTCAGTAACTTAAAAGCCAGGCTATGGGCAGCTGGAAAGCGGAGATCGCTTCACACATCACTGCAATGGTCTCAAACCTTAGTGTGCATCAGAATCACAGGGAAAGCTTGTGAAAACTCCAGTTATAGGCCCCCACCCCCAGAGTTTCTGATTTAGTAGGTCTTCAGGTAAGTCTGCAAATTTGCATCTCTAACAAATTCCAGATCTCACAGTTGGCCCTGGTGATTCCTGTTTTCTGTTATTCATATTCCTGTGGAGTTTCCTCCTACCTTGAATAGGGTTTACTTATGTGACCAACAGGGCATTGTGGAAGTGATGGTGTATGACTTTGAAGAATAGCTTATAAAAGACATTGCAGCTTTCAACTTATTCTCTTGGATTGTTTATTATGGGGCAAGCCAGCTGCCATGTTGAAAGGATACTCAAGCAGCCTTGTGGAGAGGTCACATGGGAGAAACTAAAGCTTCCTACTGACAACCAACCCCAGTTTGTCAGCCGGGTAATGACCTACCTTGGAAACAGATCCTCCAGTCCCTATCAAATGTGAAAATGACTGCAGCCTCAGCCAATTTGTGACTACTACTTCATGGTAGACCCTAACCTAGAATCTACAGAAACTATGAGACACAATAAATGGTTACTGTTATTTTAGGCCACTAGGTTTTTGGGTGATGTGTTATATAGCTGCAGATAGCTAGTACACCAAATGATGCTGATGTAGCTGGTCCAGGGACCACACTTTGAGACTGACTACAGCATTGTAACCCTTGTACCCACCATGTGCCCGTTGTATAAAATGCATTCAATAAATGTGTTTTAAATTAATTAATTAGTAAATAGATGGATGAATGAAGGTTAGACTTAAAGCTACAGGTATGGGAGAGTCACTGAGTTGAGAAATGGCATGATGGCAGAGGCATTTGGGGATACTTGCTGTATTAGTGCATTCCCGCAGTGCTATGAAGAACTACTTCAGACTGGATAATTTATTAAGAAAAGAGGTTTAATTGGCTCATGATTCCACAGGCTGTACAGGCTTCTGCTTCTGGGGAGGCCTCAGGAAACTTACTATCATGGTAGAAAGAGAAGGGGAACCTGGCACGTCTTATGTGGCCAGAGCAGGAGGAAGAGAGGGCAAAGTGGGCGGTGCTACACAGTTTTAAGCAACCAAATCTCGTGAGAACTCACTTTCATGAGAACAGCAAGGCAGAAGTCTGTCCCCATGATCCAATTACCTCCCACAAGACCCCTCCTCCAACATAGGGGATTACAATTCCACATGAGATTTGGGTGGGGACACAATCCAAACCATATCACTTGCTAAGAAAGGTCTCTAGATCCATGGTTTGCTGAGTGACCCTGCTGGCAAAATTGCCAGCTCAATATGCAGTCTCCACTCTAGTTTCATTTGCCTCCATCCAAGCACTTGGCAACCAGAGGAGCCTAGGCCTGGGAACTGCCATCTCTTCTTCTCCTTCTGACCTGCAGAAGGCTGCTCAGGACATCCATTTCCCCCTGCATTTTGGTCACCATCAGGAATCTCCCATCCCTCTCTCTGCTCTTCTTTGTCGGTCCTTGTCCTCTCATTTTGTCCAACATTCCTCCCACTCCCCACCCCTTTTCTAATAGGCTCACCTTCTTCAACAAGCCTTCTGGGGGCTTCCCAGCCTCCTCTGCTGATTCTCCTTGTGGCCCCTTCCTCCTCCCAGCCTGGAGTTTCTTTATCCCCTCTACATTATTCCCACAAAGCAGTTCACAGCACAATGCCACAAATAGTGACCAAATTCCAGCTGCCTATGCTGGTGTAGACATAGGGGTTGTGACCACCAGCTTAAGCTGTGTGCCACCTCAACCAGTGGCAGGAACATGTAGAAAGGGTTAAACAAGAACACTTCTATCAAAGGGGACCTTTCATCACAAACCCAGCCCAGGAGAAATTCTCCATTCCTCCACAAATTTGATTGCTGCATTTGGAACTCATTGGAAGAAAACTGGCTTTACTTTGATGTTTTTCCAGCTGTCTCTCCCTTGCTTTATTGGTCTCAGCTACTCTGCCAGAGCTTCAGACTTATTTGTCTTCCCCTGCATTTATGCACAGGGTGTTTGTGCAGTAATACCTAGGATTTGGTTGGGATTTCTGAAAAACACAGTATGGTATATGCTACAGAGTCTACCTGACTTCTACGCATGACTTGGAATACAGAACTGGGCACAGTCTGATTATTTTTAGCATTGTTATAGGGCTATGAAGCGTGTCTATCCATGCTCCCTTCTCTCCCTTGGGTCTCAGATGTCACCTTCCAGGATTCCCAGAGTCTCCAAGAGGAGTGTGGTCAGCCTAGAAGAAGGAGGTAGTGGAGCCCAGCCTCAACTGCCAGCCTCTCCCAAGCCATCACCATGCTGGATGATACAAATAAATTTCCAGAGAAACTCAGTCCGTGTGAAGAAACAGCCCACACAGTTCTACACAGGGTACAGACCACCAATGTGTCCTCAGGCAGTGCCCACCCCACACGAGGAACATCTCAGCCTCACCCATTCCAGCTCCCAGAGCCTGAGTTCCAGTCCTTTTCCTGAGGCTGGCTTCCATAATGAAAGCTCCTCACGCCCAGCAAGTCCAGATGGAAAGGCTTGCTCTTCCTTCGGTTCCACCCTTCCCACAATCTTCCTCTTTGAAAAAGGGCACTCCCAGTCTCCAGGTGCTCAAGCTACAAAGCCAGGATACATTTTTGGCATCTTCCTTTCCCTTGCCTCTCCTCTATTCATTCTTTCACCAAGCCCAGAATATTTTATCTCCAAAATACCTTACAAGCCATCCACTTCTCTCCTTCACTGCCATGACACTAGCCTGGGCCACCATCATCTACCTCTCAAGTGGATCACTCACTAGTGTCTCAGCTCCCACACTGTTCCCTTTCAGTCTATCCTCCACACTGTAGCCAGAGCCACCCAAACCAAATCTGATCACACGATTCCTCTGCTTAAAACTTTCCAATGGTACTAAGAAAAAAAGAAATATCACAAGTCCCTTACATGGCTCTAAGACCTTTCATGATCTCGCCCCTGACCACCACCGCTTGAACCTTCTCCCAGGATACACTACAGTCTTACCCCTCCTTGCCAATCACAGTCCTCAAACATCCCAAGTCCCTCAGCACACTCTGGCGCTTGTGTCTAGAAGAGAACACTGATACCTGTGTGCCCATGCTCATTCCTTGCCTAGCTAGCTCCCGCTGTCCTTCAAGTCTGCTTAAAATTCACATTAGCAAAGGCCTTCCCTGATCACCCTAATCTACATTTAGTTCTGCTGTTTTATTCTCTCATGGGTACCCTATACTTCTACTCTATAGTTTGTAATTATATAATTATTCATGCAATATTATGTTTAAGTCTTCCTCATCAGACTATAAGCTCCAGGAGGGCAGGGGTCATGTGTTTCTTTGCCCCTATATTACAACTTGGAGTCACAAATGTGAATGAGTCTTTCTCATCGAGGAACTTATACTCTCATGCTAAAGACACATCCACGAACAGGACATTCTAACCGAACATCTAAGGTGTCAAGGTGTATTAGTCCATTCTCACACCGCTATAAAGATACTACCTGAGACTGGGTAATTTACAAAGGAAAGAGGTTTAATTGACTCACAGTTTCGCATGGCTGGGGAAGCCTCAGGAAACTTACAATCATGGCAGAAGGGGATGCAAGGACCTTCTTCCCATGGCAACAGGACAGAGAAGCACAAGCAGGGGAAATGCCAGACATTTGTGAAACCATCAGATCTCATGAGAACTCACTCGCTATCATGAGAACAGGATGGGAGAAACCACTCCCATAATCCAATCATTTCTGTCCCTCGACACGTGGGGATTACCATTCAAAATGAGATTTGGGGGGATGCAGAGCCAAACCAAATCACAAGGCTTTGAAGTTTAGCAAGGTCTAGGGCATAGCCACATTAGCCCGAGAGAACACCAGCTTCCTGGAGTCTGTGAGCATCTAAAGGATGAGCCAAACTCCACCAGTGTGCCTGCCATTTGGCCATTTGGTCACGGCACCTTCTGCTCCTACAGCTCCTTCTAAGGGATGGCTGCCTCACCTTGACCTGAGGAATGGGTAGTCATGGCCATGCCTTTACCCCAGACCTACTCACCAGATCTTCTGCTCCCTGACACAGCTGATTTCATAATAGGGGGTGCCTGACCGAGGGCAACCAATCCCCAGGCTTTCTAGCATGGCATAGAGCAACAGTGCTCAAATTCTGGGGGCTGAGAACATCTTTATATGCTTAAAAATTGCTGAGAACTACAGAAAACTTTTGTTTATGTGGGCTTATATCTACTAATATTAAACATATGTTTTACACAACACCACATATCGATCAACGTTACCATATTTTTAACTCTAAAAACATTCATTCAGGAGTTCATTTTAAAATAAATAGAAAACATATTATATCCTAACATAAACTTTTTTTTTTTTTTTTAGACAGAGTCTCACACTGTCGCCCGGGGCTGGAGTGCAATGGCAGGATCTCGGCTCACTGCAACTTCTGCCGCTCAGATTCAAGCAATACTCCCACCTCAGCTTCCCAAGTAGCTGGGATTACAGGTGCCTGCCACCACACCCGGCTGAGTTTTTGCATTTTTTAGTAGAGACGGGGTTTCACTATGTTGGCCAGGCTGGTCTCGAACTCCTGACCTCATGATCCGCCCACCTTGGCCTCCCAAAGTGCTTGTATTACAGGCATGAGTCACCGCACCTGGCCCATAAACAACATATTTTTATAACAAACAACTAAATTTTTCAAAACAAATATTTTAGTGAGAAGAATACACTGTTTTGCAAATTTGCTTAGTGCCTGGCTTAATAGAAGACAGCCAGATTCTTATATCTGCTTCTGCAGTCAATCCATTATATGTTGTTTGGGTTGACACATGAAGAAAATCCAGCCTCACACAGATATATAGTTGGAAAAGGTGGGAGTAACTTGAATAGCCATCTCAGATAATCGTGGCTGTTCTTCTTTGATACTACATCAAGACTTGACACGGGGTAGATTCCTAAATGGGGTACCAGAAACCATATTGGCAAATTTTGTATACTCTATTATATTAAAATCTACTGGTGTATCCCAGACTTTAACTGGATCCTTCACTGTTGAACAATGATGTACCATCCATGTCTTGGTCATTTAGAAAATATCGGTTCCTGGCTGGGCGCAGTGGCTCACTGCCAGGAAGATCATTTGAAGTCAGGAGTTTGACACCAGCCTGGTCAACATGGTGAAACCTTGTCTCTCCTAAAAATACAAAAATTAGCTGGGTGTGGTGGTGCATACCTGTAGTCCCAGCTACCCAGGAGGCTGAGGCAGGAGAACCGCTTGAGCCCAGCAGGCAGAGGAGGTTGTAGTGAGCCGAGATTGCGCCACTGCATTCCAGCCTGGATGATAGAGCGAGACTCTGTCTCAAAAAAAAAAAAAAAAAAAAATACTGAATTATGTAGACTTTTCAAACGACACATTTTATTATAGAATATTTCAAACGTCACATTGATTGATATCACCACCAATCTCATCAGA
>NW_012101721.1:3370628-3371958 GCF_000951045.1 Mandrillus leucophaeus
AAAAAAAAAAAAAAAAATACAACTATTAGAATGGTTGGTGGCCTTGCTTTGATTTGTGCCAAGGTGCCAGCAGTTTTATTCAGCATAGCTTTTGTACCATCATTGAAAGTGTCAACATAGTGAAAAAAGCAAATGACATCTTAATATTATCATGAAAAAAAATAGTTTTAACTGTACAGACCCCTGAGAGAGTCTTGGAGACCCACTAGAGGTCCACAGGCCATGCATTGAATACTGTTGGCTCAGAGCAAAACTGATCAGCTACGACAACCGTTTTCTCTGGAATTTTTAAACCAAGAAGCACAAAATAAGGTAGTTAGTAGTGAGTAGTAAACCTAGGAACAGTACTGCTTTTAGATGAGAGCAAGCAGAACCCCTGTCCTGGGCCCCAAACCTCAGGGAGACCACACTTCCTCTCTGATGTCTGGGACCTGTTGGGGCTAGCAGTATCATCCAGGTGAGGCACTCCAAGCCTGGACAAGGAAGGGCATAGGCCCTCTTCTCTGCTTCTCGCCTTTGGGGTATTCCCAGAGCCTCTATCCCACACAGGAGATTGACCAGATGCCCCAAGGAGGACAAGGGCTGATGTGGTTGTCGTAGGCTCTCATGGGTGGACCCTGGTTCCGGGAGGGCAACTTGGCAAGTGGATTGCTTCTGCTGGCTTCTGCAGTATTTCTTTCATGGGATTGCAAAATATTGGGCTGCCAAAGTGGTGTTATCACACTTTTGGTGACAGTCTTGTCAGACACAAGATGAGTTCATAACTCTAGGCTATCAGAAATCCACTACCCATCCTTGGGCTGAAACTGTGGGGGGCGGCCATGCATCAGCTGTCATCCATCTGTGTTCCAATCATGGTGCCACCTTCAGTTGACAGTACCCAAAGGCAATAGGGGTGCACATGCACTCCCACCCCGCATCCATGCTCTGTGCCACATGTCAGGCAGTTGCCTGGGGAAGCTGAATCATCCCCTCCAAGGTCTTTAGACATCATTGCTCCACAGTGCCAACAGGCCCTTCTGATTGATGTCCTCTCTTGATTTCAGCTGAAGTGGTGACATCGTGTTCTTCTAGATTAGTCTTAAGCCATCCCAGACAAGAGACTGCCCTTATCCCTCCACCTGTGTTTCCCTCATCTATCTTCTCTGCAGCTGGCAGTGTGCGAAAGACCAGAGGGCAGTCAACATTGGAAAAAATCATATTCTTAAGTCCCTAAAGAAGTCAAAAGAAGACATGGTTGTAAAATGTGTTGTTCAATGTTTATGCTACAAAATTCCAAAAGAGGAATTTAATGTGACCATAGTACAAAGGATTGGTCACATTTTTTTTT
>NW_012101721.1:3372523-3374806 GCF_000951045.1 Mandrillus leucophaeus
CGAGGTCAGGAGATCAAGACCATCCTGGCTAACACGGTGAAACCTCGTCTCTTCTAAAAATACAAAAAATTAGCCGGGTGGGGTGGTGGGCGCCTGTAGTCCCAGCTACTCGGGAGGCTGAAGCAGGAGAATGGCGTGAACCCGGGAGGCGGAACTTGAAGTGAGCAGAGATCCCGCCACTGCACTCCAGCCTGGGCGACAGAGGGAGACTCGGTCTCAAAAAAAAAAAAGACTTGTATTAGTGGTCATCCTCAACAAAGACGCATAGTAACAACCTTTGAGAGAGTCATTAGAAGTCAGTACTCACAGGTGGTGTGACACATGATACAGGGTCATGAGTCACGATGGAACCTGTCTTAAATGCATCGTATTAGGGAATTGCAGTGGCAAAAAGATTATACCATTTCAATAAAAAACACATTTCTAAGAGCCATGGTATTGTGCATAATAACAACATTCTTGCTTTTTTCTCAGTGAGAGGTATAAGATTAGTCAGAAACTGTAAATTTAACAATGAAGACCATGAGGTGATGGCTCCTAGGAAGAGCCGATGCCTAGACACCATGAAGAAAGAGCACAGGCCCAGATTAGATGATAAACAAATACACAAGTACCCCTTCTCTACCCATTATTCTAAATCTTTACTGATAAATTACTGTGCTTCATATACACCTATGGATTTTATCATTCATTTTTATAACAGCTTTATTGAACTATAATTCATATACCATAAAATCCATCCTTTTAAAGTGTACAATTCAGTGGTTTTTAGCATATTCACAAAGATGCACAGCCATGATAACTATCTAATTGTCAAGCATTTTCACCACCCTTGTAGGAAAACAACCTGTTGCATGCTAAGAGTGATGCTACCTTGAAGCAAAATTTCCATGATGACCGATGTTTGACTCCTGCATACCAAAGTGCTCAAGTAGCTCAGAGAACCCCTCATAAAGATGTTTATCTAACCGCCCCAGTGGTCATGAATATTCTCAAGAAAGTCTGAGGCATGACAGATACAAATGTTTTATCAAAAAAGCTTACTATATAAAGAATATTTTCTGGAGGGTGGGTGTGGGGATCCATTGTCTCGCAGTTGCCTGAGACATTGCTTCTATTTGTAAGTCCATATTAAATGTTTCTCTCTGAGAAATTGGATTCATCTGGGGTAGGTTTGCATTTACCTGCTCTCTGCAAAACATCCTCAAAGAAACCTTTGTCGGATCCAAGAGAAGTTCCTCTTCAAAGGTTTAGTTTGTTTAGTTTCTTTGTTCTCTACTTTCAAGGTCCAACTTCCTTACCCTTTGTGCCTCCCTGCCCCTGGTTCCAGTAAACAACTCTCCCGCCAGTCCTTATCTACAAAGCCCACATCTGCTACTTACTCTGTAATTTACCCCTCCCGCTGTCATGGCTCTTCCTGCCAAAGCTGTCTTTCAAGTTAGTCAGTTGGGTTCGGTTTAGATTGTGCAGTCCAACTCCAGCCAACAGAAACAGGACACAGTAGTAGGGACAAACTGCATTAAAAATAAAAACTCTTTCCCTCCTTTGTTTGATGTACTCTGGTGACAACCAGTCCTACAAAAACACCCTTCTAAAGAAGTAAATTTGCCTTATTGAAAAATCTTTTGTTTGAGTACTTGCTTTCTTTGCGACTCCAAGCTTTACTTCCAACACCTTGTACCCATGAGCAGTCACTTCCCATTCCCAGAACCTGGCAACTACTAATCTACTTTCTGCCTCAATAGATTTGCCTACTCCTGACATTTTATATAAATTAAACCATACAACAGGTAGTCTTTTGTTTCTGGCTTCTTTCACTTAGCATAATGTTTTCAAGTTCATCCATGTTATGGCATATATCAGTACTTTATTCAATTTTATTGCCAAATAATATTCCATTGTATGCTTATACATATATCCTATTTTGTTTATTCATTCATTAATTGTTGGATATATTGGGTTGCTTCTGTTTTTTGCCTACTATAAGTAATGCTGAAATAAATATTCATGTAGAGACACTTTCATGGACATATGTCTTTACTTCTCTTAAGTATACACCTACAAGTGGGATTAGTGGGTCACACGGTGACTCTGTGTTTAGCCTTTTGAAGAACTACCAAACTGTTATCCAAAGTCACTGGCACCATTTTACATTCCCACCAGCAATATATGTGAGTTCCAATTTCTTTACATCCTCACCAAACTTGTTATTGTCTATCTTTTTTATAATAATTTGTTTTATGGACTATGGTCTATACTAGAGAATGTTCCATATGCACTTGC
>NW_012101721.1:3378136-3380812 GCF_000951045.1 Mandrillus leucophaeus
AAGAGACAAATAAAATAGCCAGACAGAGAAAGGGAAAGGGCATTCCAGGCACAGGCAAGTCATAAAACAGCCTGGAATGTATGAAAAGATGAAAACTTCAATCCAAAATAGAAGAAAAGGCTGAGAACTAGGAGAAAAGAAACAGTCAATGAGACTAAAAATAGGTTGCTTAAGTGGTTTCTGTGAAGAAGGAACAAAGTACACAGCTTTATATCCTGCATTGCCAGGAAGGTGCCCAGGGTTTGGTTCCCTAAACTGGGTTAATACCCAGAGAATCCAGACTGAAAGGATCTTATTTCTTTAAAGCAGAAATTCTCAAAGTATGGTCCCCAGACGAGCTGTATCAGTACCACCTGGGAACTTGTTAGAAATGCAAATTCATGGTCAGGCGAGATAGCTCATCCCTGTAATCCCAGCACTTTGGGAGGCCGAGGCGGGCAGATCACTTGAGGTCAGGAGTTCGAGACCAGCCTGGCCAACATGGTGAAACATCCGTCTCTACTAAAAATACAAAAATAAGCTGGAAATTGCTTGAACCCAGGAGGCGGAGGTTGCAGTGAGCTGAGATTGTCCCACGACACTTCAGCCTGTGCAACAGAGGGAGACTCCATCTCAAAAAAAAAAAAAGAAAAGAAAAGAAATGCAAATTCGCAGCCCCCACTACAGATCTACAAAATCAGAAACTTTGGTGGAGGGTCCCAGCAGTTTGTGTTTTAATGATCCCTCCAGGTGATTCTGATGTATGCTAAAGAACCACAGCTCTGTCTAGCAGAGAAAGCAGGCCTTTGCTTGGACTCAGCAGGGAGAAGCCCAGGCACAAATTAGGGGCAACATATGCACAGAGCTGGGCACGGTGAGATTATTCACCCCTTATGGAGCCCACTTGCATGTGGCTAGTAGTGAAGAAGCCTCACTCTAGGTCACAGAAGTCTCCTGCATCCCCACCACTGGCTAAGTGTAGAAGAGTGCAGAAAGGAGACAAGAGGGGGAGCATTGTGTGTAGTGAAAGCAGTGACCTCTGCTCACCCTAATGAGAGGAGGGATCCAGAATATCCTACATCCAGACTGATATTCACATTATTGTAGGTTCAAACCTCCACTTGAGTTTTACAGCCACTTGGAACTGAACTGTGATAAGTTAAACCTAAACTCAAAATTATAAATGCAGGAGAACAAGTCCTCCTTCAGGATAGGTCTCTTATTTTCTTAATTGGTTGTTGGAATGTTCCATCTTCCTGTGGCGAAAGGGTTAGAGCGCTCTGGTCAATCCAGAGACTGTTCTACCTGTGGCAGACGAGATGTCACTAATGGCTGATCAGGCAGGCCTCTGTAACAACTGTTTCAGCACTGTCTGAGTGGTTAAACATTAAAAGCTGAAAGAGTCCCCTTATACAAAGGCTAGAATGTAACAAAAGCCCACCAAGAGTTTTGCCTAGGCCTTTCCTGGGCCTTGAAGCATGACAAGATAATGAAGGAATTCTTAACAGGACCTGTTTAGGATTAAACAGGTTTTTATTGGAGGTCTGAAGAGACTCTCCAGACCTCCACTAACAAGTTTATTGGGGGCCTGAAGGTTTGGGGGTCTGAACTCCCAAAATCTCCATGATTTAGCAGGAGACAAGATAAGGGTAATCATCCCAGCACCTGGACCCATATAGATGAAGTAAATTTACAGAGGCTCCAGAGGACTGCCTTCAGGACTCAGACCTTAGTTACGGATTAGAAGAAGTTAATCACTTATGTCTTCAGATGCATGCACACCTACACATAGACATATAGTTTAGAAGGTGTGTAAGCTCTGGAAAACTTTGTAATTTTGAGTTGGTCTGGCAATTTTTTGCAGGTCTTCTCCCTGTACCCAGTTACAAAAATAACTCTCTTCTTTCCCAGTTCATCTGCATCTCCACATTGGGCTGCAAGAATAAGCAGCCCGACCCTCAGTATGGTCTGGAAACAACGTCTCCTCCAACCTCAATGCAGGCTGCTGTGCAAGACCCTCATGCTCTAGCCTTCAGCAGCTTTGAGTGCACATAGTTTATTGATCCTCAACAGTAGTATCAACAGGGCAGCTTAAAAAGAAATTTTAAGTCCAAGCCGCATCCCAGAGCAGTTAAATCAGAATTTCTAGAAGTGGTTCAATCATTGCTATTTTCAGACAGCCACCAAGGTGATTCTAACATGCAGCCAGGATTGAGAACTACTGAGGATTAAAGTTTTTGTGTGAATTCTATCTTCCTTCTGTCTGGTCTCTAATGCTTAAGGGAAGGAGGGTCACCTTTGATAATGAGATCCGGACTCTTGGTAAGGAGGTTCATGAGACCTAATTATTCCAAGGTTATGACATGGCAAAAGTGTCCAACAACTAATATGTATAATTAAAATTTAATGATATATTTTGTGAGTCAATCATTCAACAAATATCTATGGCATGCTTATTACATGTCAGACATTCAGGATATAATAAGTAGACAAAAATTCCTGCCTTCATGAAGCTTACATTCTAGTGGGGGGAATAACAAATTAGTAAAATATATGCTATGTTAAATGTTGACAAGGACTATGGGAAAAAATAATGCAGAGAATAGGACCAGGAATTCCCCAGGACTAGGGAGGATTTGCTCTTTTTAGAATGGCAGAGACTTAAGTCAGAAAGAGGAAGTAGCCCTGCAGACATCC
>NW_012101721.1:3382057-3384959 GCF_000951045.1 Mandrillus leucophaeus
TGAACCACTGCACCTGGCCTACAAAATCTTTACTCCAATATAGTTCTGTTCCATTTTCCCTCTCTTTTATTGTAATAAAAATTACATTTTTATACATTATAACCATGTCAATACAGTTTTGTAATTATTACCGTATGCAGTTGTCTTTTAAATCAAATGGAGAGAAAAAGAGGTACAGATATAAAATATTTATACTGCTTTTTATATTAACCTATGTAGTTCCCTTTGTCAGTGCTCTTTATTTCCTTGCATGGATGCAAGTTGTTGTCTAGTACCCTTCCTTTCATCCTGAAGGACTCCCTTCAGCGTTTCTTGTAGTGGGTCTTCTAACAAGATATTCTCTCAGTTTTTGCTTATCTGGAACTGTCTACATTTTACTTTCATTTATTTAAGGATAGTTTTGCTGGATTTAGTTTTTTGGGTTCATAATTTTTTCTTTCAGGATTCTGAACACATTATCCTAATGCCTTCTAGCCTACATGAGAGTCAGATAGTAATCTTATTGAGGATCCTTTGTAGGTTATGAGTTACTTCTCTCCTGCTGCTTTCAAGATTTCCTGTTTGGCTTTGGCTTTTGGTATTTTGACTATAATGTGTCTAGGTACAGATCTCTTTAGGTTTATCCTGCTATCAGTTTGCTGACATTCTGGTGTGTGTAAATTAATGTTTTTATTGAATTTGGAAAGATTTTAGTCATTATTCCTTCAAATATTTTTTCTGTCCTTTTCTCTCATTCTTCTTCTTCTGGGACTCCCAGAATATATGCTGTGCTGGTAACCTGATGATTTCCTACAAGTCTAAGCTCTGAGTTGGCTATAATAAAGACAAGCTTTGAGAATGGATCTTCTCCAGGGATCTGCCAGACAGGTCAAATAGTAACCCTTTTCTGGGTATGAGGCTTTCTGAAGAGCTCCAAACTCATTCTGTTCTCTTCAGTGGCCACTAGGCTGCTGGTTTTCATAGCACAGTTCTGAGGCTAGCTGGTTTCCAAGATTACTGAGCAGCTAGTAAGAAGGAGAAGGGATAGGACAAGTTTAAATGCTACAAAAATGTGCTGTTCTTGCTAACATTCAGTTATTTCTTAAATAAAACATTTTCAAACTATTGCAAGTTTTTGGTTAATTTCCAGAATTTTGAAAAATTAATTTTGACTATTTTTTTTTCTAGAGTTCCTGTTGCTTTTATGAAGGAAAAGATTTTTAGAGGTTCTCACCTGACTATTCCAGAGTGCTTTAAATTGTTTATATAAACAGGGCCCTAAAATCTTAGTGGTGGCTCTATCTGAAAGAATGTCAATGAGATAAAACTTGAGCCTTGACAGCCGAAGTTATAAGGAAACAGAAATGATAGATAAGACAAGGAAGAGTAAGCAGAAGCTGTAAAGTCAACAAAAATAGAGTACTGGGGAAGTATAAGGTATTGGTAGAGAGCCAAGTAAGGAGCAGACACACAGAGCTGCTGATTCACTTAGTGGTCACACAATAGAAGAAATACAGACAAATAGGTGGCACTGTGGCACAATGGATAGCACATTGGACTTCTAGTGATGAAAGAAAGACACACAGATTTCTTCTGCTCCTCCTGCCCATTCTGCCACCTTGAAATCAGAACCATGTACGTGTTCCTGCTCTTCCTGTGATCTGTTCAACTTCTTTGGGGATCTTTAAAATGAAATGAAGTAAGTTGATCTCCTTGAACAACACAGTTTGAACCACACAAGTCCACGTATACACAGATATTTTTCAACCAAACAGGGATCGAAAATACATATTCATGAAATACAAAACCTGTGTATATTTCAGGCTGACTTCTCATATACACGGGTCTCACAGAGTTGACTGCGAGACTCGAGTATGCACAAATTTTGGTATCCATGGGGTGTCCTGGAACCAATCCACCCACGTCTACCAAGGGATGACTGTAATTGGAGTGAGTGCCTATTCCTTCTAGCCAAAAGAGACAAATAAAATAGCCAGACAGAGAAAGGGAAAGGGCATTCCAGGCACAGGCAAGTCATAAAACAGCCTGGAATGTATGAAAAGATGAAAACTTCAATCCAAAATAGAAGAAAAGGCTGAGAACTAGGAGAAAAGAAACAGTCAATGAGACTAAAAATAGGTTGCTTAAGTGGTTTCTGTGAAGAAGGAACAAAGTACACAGCTTTATATCCTGCATTGCCAGGAAGGTGCCCAGGGTTTGGTTCCCTAAACTGGGTTAATACCCAGAGAATCCAGACTGAAAGGATCTTATTTCTTTAAAGCAGAAATTCTCAAAGTATGGTCCCCAGACGAGCTGTATCAGTACCACCTGGGAACTTGTTAGAAATGCAAATTCATGGTCAGGCGAGATAGCTCATCCCTGTAATCCCAGCACTTTGGGAGGCCGAGGCGGGCAGATCACTTGAGGTCAGGAGTTCGAGACCAGCCTGGCCAACATGGTGAAACATCCGTCTCTACTAAAAATACAAAAATAAGCTGGAAATTGCTTGAACCCAGGAGGCGGAGGTTGCAGTGAGCTGAGATTGTCCCACGACACTTCAGCCTGTGCAACAGAGGGAGACTCCATCTCAAAAAAAAAAAAAGAAAAGAAAAGAAATGCAAATTCGCAGCCCCCACTACAGATCTACAAAATCAGAAACTTTGGTGGAGGGTCCCAGCAGTTTGTGTTTTAATGATCCCTCCAGGTGATTCTGATGTATGCTAAAGAACCACAGCTCTGTCTAGCAGAGAAAGCAGGCCTTTGCTTGGACTCAGCAGGGAGAAGCCCAGGCACAAATTAGGGGCAACATATGCACAGAGCTGGGCACGGTGAGATTATTCACCCCTTATGGAGCCCACTTGCATGTGGCTAGTAGTGAAGAAGCCTCACTCTAGGTCACAGAAGTCTCCTGCATCCCCACCAC
>NW_012101721.1:3390149-3409585 GCF_000951045.1 Mandrillus leucophaeus
GGGAAAGAACAATTCAAGCAGTGGAGGATTACCCTAGAGTAAAAGTGTGCCTGCCATGTGCTCAGCTCCTCGCAGACATCATTGAATTTTATTCTCACACAACCCTTTAAGCAAGGTACTATCCCCATTTTCCAGTGTTCAGAAAGGATCAGTAGGCCAGATGTGGTGGTTCATGCCTGTAATCCCAGCACTTTGGGAGGCTGAGGCGGGTGGATCACTTGAGGTCAGAAGTTCGAGACCAGCCTGGCCAACAAGGTGAAACCCCATCTCTACTAAAAATACAAAATTTTCCGGGCATGGTGGTGCATTCCTATAGTTCCAGCTACTCAGGAGGCTGAGGCAGGAGAATTGCTTGAACCCAGGAGGCAGAGGTTGCAGTGAGCAGAGATCGCACCACTGCACTCCAACCTGAGTGACAAAGCAAGATTCTGTCAAAAAAAAAAAGAGAAAGAAAAAGAAGAAAAAGAACAAAAAAGAAAACCACACAGAAAGGATCAGTAGCTTGTCCAAGGGCACAGTAAAAGTTGAAGCTGAAATTCCAGGTCTGTGGAACCTTAAAGGTCCTGCTCTTAAGCCCTACTCTACTGCCCCTGTCATCATCACATCTCATCCCTGCCATGGAGATGTCACAGGCAAGCAATGTCTGGGGAATGATGAGTGTCCCAAGGAGTAAGGGTGAGTGCGTGCCCCATAACCCACCTTTCCTCCCCACTACCACCAGTGCCAAAGCCTGGTTTCTATGCCAGGTGTTGATGCTGTCCCTCCATGCGTCTCTTCTCCTAAAGACCTCCAATACACACACACACACACACATACACACATACACACAAGCACATCCCTTATCAAACCGGCCCAGTCCTGTTTCCTGTCCTTTCTGCTTCTTTCACTGATCTGCTCTCCACAGGGCGATCTTAGGCCAGATCACTCACTGTTTCAGAGCCGTCAAGATGACATAACAGAATCCTAGTATCTCAGAATTTCTGTTTGGTAGTTAGGACCATCCTTCAGGGGCTTCCTCGGCCCCTAGGAACCTCTCTCGGCCCTAAAACTGGTGTCCTGGGGGCAAACACTCAGATTACTCTTTTACTTTGACCTGAAGTCATCTCAAGGCATTCTCTTCCCCATCAGTATCTACAGAGTTTTGTGGTGGTTTTTGTTTTTTGGTTTTGTTTTGTTTTCTTTTAATAAGAGTGGCCCAGAGTGTGAGTACCCTGTGAGAGCCCAATAAGAGAGGTGGTTGGGGGTATGAGCTTTGGATTGGTTGGTTTGCCTATGAAAGGCACACTTGCAACTGAGTCCTTTCTATATCCAGGAATTGACTAAGCCCTAGGAGGGGCAGTCCCTCCAAAATCAGCCAGGCCCCAGATGTCAAAACATCAAAAAATACAGAAAATAAAAAGACATGATGAAGTCAGTGCTGATTTGTTTATCCATCTCCTCCCGCCTGCAGCGCAGTGCCTGGCCATAGCAGATGGTTCAGTGGTTGCTCACAGAAAAGACTTAGAAGAGCAGCACAGAAAAAGCAGTTATGTCTCCGGAGACACACAAGGGTCGGAGTGGGAGGTGTTGATCACACTGTTTTCCATCCCTGACAGGCAGCAGACAACAAGACTCGAGGGACAGGTAGTAGGAAGGGGAGTTCTCATGTAGGATGAAGGAAGTATTTTGAGAGAGAGGCAATCTCAGTAGGACCCCACCACGACAGACAAGTGGGACCGCTGGAGATCAGGAGGGCTCCAGACGTCACAAGGGCTCCTCCTTATATCGCTGAGCCCAGGTGAGCCACAGTCCTTCCCAGGGTCTACAGACATCACCTCCTGCATTTGCCATCACTCCCCCCTCCCCAGTCTAACACTTGAAAGTCCTGAAATGCCGGTGATACTGGCTGGAGCTGCCGTCCTCATCCCAGGTAACAGACTCATCACCTGCCCTCCCCTCTTGCCTGGTGCCTGGGCACCTTCCATTGTTCTCTGGAGCTTGGCTGGCTGCCAGGCCTTAAATCCAAAAGTTACTTTCTTTCCTGTGCTGGCACAAAAGAAAGTTTTGCCCCTTAGATGGACTTTTTTCCCCATTCCTCCCCACAATGACCAGACTCTGAAAGGAATAGCAAATGACTGTTTCCTCTTAGCTGAGTAGTGAGATCTTGATCAGCTCAAGCCCAGAAGGTTTGCGGATCAACATTCACTCAGCAAACCTCGATGAATCATGATGTGGGACGAAGAGGGTAAACTCACAGCATTTAACAAGAGTTACTCTACAATCAAATGCATGCTTGACAGTGGCCAAGTGCCTCTGCACATTTGCTTTTATCTTAGATCACAACTCTGCAAAGAGGTGAGGGAGTATATTATTCCCATTTTATCCATGTTGGAAACTGAAACTCAGAAAGTCAAATAACTAGCCCAAGGTCAAGGCAAGAACTAAGAGCTTTTAACTCCCCTGCGGACTGTTCTGGCCTCATCCCTGCTGGGAGACACTGCTTCTAAACTTCAGGGCAAAGAGGGGAGCTTCTTGTCTTCTGTTCAGGAGGCAGGAATAGTAGAAGAGCACAGATTTCGGAGCCAAAAAATGTAGACTTGAATCTGTTCCTACCCCTCACCAGCTGTGTGACCTTAAGTGTGTTACTTAATATATCTGAGGCTCCATCTCCTCTTACCCAGAGAAGAACAGGCTACTCCTCACAGGGTTTTTGTAAAGACTCAGAGAACCAACTTTAATAACACACCTGGCTTAGTGCCTGATACAAAGTAGCTGTGCAAAAACTGCTGGTTCTCCCTGTTCTTCTGTGCTGGGCCAACAGTTTGGCCACATGGAAAGGGGCCACATACTCATTCTGAGTCCTGAACTGGACAGGATCCCCAGGAGCTGACAGTTTGAGGTTTACGGGCTATGACTAAGGGGTATGAGATTTTCCGGCATGATGCTCACACAAAACCCTGAATGTGAGGTTGGGGGTGAGTACAGCATGCTGGCGCCTGAGCAGAACCCTTGAGGGACACTCGGAGATCATGACTTAAGAACACTTGGGTGTGCGGTGACATCACAGGGGTCAGGGGAGGCATGCTGAACTTCACAGTGGCTCTCCCACGCAGTTGGGCAAATTCCTTGGGCCTCCCTGATTTTCCTTAATAAGCCCTTTCTGTCTTCATTCTCCAAGAACTCATTAAATACTTTCTTGATGCTATTTTCATTCTGTGGTTCGAACATCAGAGTAAGGAGCGCCACAAAATTGTCCCCAGCAGGAGATTTCTTTCACGAATCCTGAAATAAATTTTTTCCAGCTTTAAGGAGTGGTGGCCACTTCGAGACTCAGCAAACATGTCAGCTTCGACCCTGACCATGACTTGATTTTACAGCATGTTGCTCCTGCCAATCAGTGTGCCCTTGATGGACATGTCTTCATTTATTCAGTCAGCTTGGCTTAGCATTCATTCTTGAGAAAATCCAGCCTGGTCCCTTAGGACCTTCCATTAATAGACTGCTTTTGTTGCAGTAGCTACCGCCAACCTGCTGTTTCCTCTCAGTTTATTTGCTTTGCCAATTCACTTTCACTCCAGCCTTCTCTCACACTTTTCAGCCTCCTGTCACAATGGAGGCTTAAATGGGCAGCTTCTCTGTACTTAGAAGGACCAATGCCAGATAAGGGTGGGTTCGAGGAGGATTCAGGGGCCTGGACCACACCTTACCCAGAGCCTGATTGGCAGGGGCGCACTGATTGGCAGGTGTTCTGGGTCTGTTCCATCCTTTTGGTACCTTGGGTCCTACAATTAAAAGAGAAAGCAGAGACTGCCTAGCTCACAGACCCTGAGGATGATTTACTGACTTCATGGCACCCGAGAGTATCATGAATGCCTGGCTCAAGCCCAGCTCCAGACAGTACATTTCAAAAAAAGTCAAATATATGTAAACTACCCCCTCCCCACTGGTGTTTCATATTGTACAATTTCACTGAAACTTCAACCTGAACATCATCATAAGAACATCATCATGGAACCCACATTCTCTGACTAGCACTGGGGGCATGATTAGGAACAATTGAAGCACAAATGCAGTGTTCATTCCCAGTTAGAAGAGATTTGACTTCAAAGGTCCAATATGAATTCTTTCCTTAAAGAAGCACACTAGAGCACAGTAACTAGAGATTCAGGTTCTAGTGCCAAACTACTGGATTCAAATCCAAGCTCTGCCACTTGCTAGCTGTGTGACTTGGGCAAGATGTTTAACCTCTTCTGTGCCTCAATTTCCTCATTTGTAAAATAGAAATAATAATAGCCATCAACTTGTAGGGATGCTGTGAAGAATAAAAGTGTCAGTACATATAAAGCCCATAAAACAGCACCTGGCAGATAGTAAGTGCTCAGTAAAAGGAGCACTCTCCAATCTCCTCTTGCTGGACTTTTATACTGCCTGGAGCCTCCCTGGGAGTACACAGGCCGGAGTTTCCAGATGGATGTGGGCTCTTTCAAAATCCCGACATCAGCAACATTTTGTGTGGGTTCCCCAATGTCCACAATCATGGTTCAGACACTAACCAAGATTATGCAAATTTCACACACTGTCTGTAAGAAAGATGAGCCCAGTGTAGCCATCCCACCCCCGCTTTCCAATATTTTTGAGAGAAGCTCCTCAACCACCACAGGAAAGAAGTCTTTATCAAGGCAACCCCAACAGTCCAGCGTCGGCCATGGTGAAGGCCAACTGCGGTCTCCCAGTGAACGACTGACACAAGTCGCAAAATACCCTTCACTCTCAAGGTAGGAATAATTTCATATATCTCCAGTTCTCATATATGGCTAGGGGGGTTCTCAAACATTTTTAAATTTCATTTAAAATGTATTTTAACCATCTAAACAAACCACAATGAAAATGTGGTATATACCCAATGTTGATACATAGAGGCCACCAGCCCATTAGCTTAGGATGCCAAATTAACTTATTTTTATGCAGGCCTCTGAATGAAGTTTTCTCGTTTTAATTAAAAAGTACCCTAAGAATCAAGCTGTGAAAAGGCTATTGCTATTTGCAACTACTCAACTGTATAAATCAGGATTTCTTGGTGCTATGCAACCCAAACCAAAATCTAGAGAGAAACTGGATGCCAAGACTGATAGAACTCTGCAATTTGATGCATAGGCCCTGATTTCAATATTCTGTGCTCATCAAAACAACATCATTCACATCGATACAGAGTAGGTATCACCAATTACAAAATACATACATGGGCATAAAATACTGCTCTCATCTCTTTTATGTTTAAGGGTTCCAAATAAATATTTTATTATTGGAAGAAGTTTGAAACCCCACTATAATTGTTATAATGGTATTCCAGTGTCCCTCAAAACCCTCCTCCATGCCTCTCCCAGAGCAATGCAATCTCTCCATTATACGCCTATGACTGTGACTCTCTCCTACTTGAAAACTTTCAGCGGCTCCTCCCATTCCCCATAAGACAAAGTGAGGACTCCTTGGCTTGGAAGACAAGGGCATAGCAATCTCGTTCCCACACACTGTTCACTGGCATCTCTTGTTCCCTGGCATCAGTCCCTGCTCCAGCTGCACAGAACTGCTTGGTATTTCCTAGGAAATGTCAGGTATTTTCATACTATTCCCTTGGCCCCAAATGCCCTTGTCTCTCTCCCGCTCCGCTCCCGGCCACCTCCCCTCACTCCAACTCAGTTCTGAAATTCATCCGTCAGGACCCAACTCAAGCAGCATCTCCTTAAGCAGCCCATGGCTCATTGGTGCCCCTGTAGCGCCTTACACCTGGCTCTATAGTGAAATCATCAGCATGCATCTCCACGTTCCCCACCTGACTGAGAGCTTCTGCTGATGTAGTGATGTATTTATCTTTATATTCTGGCACACACAGGTGTAAAATAACATAGAAGGAAGAGAGGGAGGAGACAGAGGGAAGAGGGAAGAGGACAGAAGGGAGGACAGAAGGGGAGGAAGTGACAGCCAAGCCTCTCATGCCACGCCTGCCCACTTCCCAGGAGCACAAAAATAGCCCTTCCAGATTAAGCTGTGTTCCTGGACTACCTGCGTGATTACTCTTTTCCCTGCTCTTTCAAGATAATAATACCTGTGATTCCATTTCAGCGTCATAACACTGAATAACACTTGTGAAGCAGTGTCACTCCTATTAGACAGATGAGGTAACTGAGACCAGAGACATAAGGTGATGGGCCAGAATTCTGCCAAGGCCCTGGTCTAAATCCCCTAAGGGCCCAGTTTACCCATCACTGTGTGTTCACTTCATATGTATGTGTGTGTAGGTATGCACACTTTGCTGGGGCACTGTGGTGGGAGGGACATGGCTTAGTCTTTTCTATTAAAGAGATGATTCAGCCAAAGCTACCATTTTGTGAATTAGAAGCAGCATTTTGCCTTGGGCTTTTTATTCTGTGCAGATAGGTTGGTATGGAAACCCTGCTTCTGAGGTTGCAATCAAAACACCATTTGCCTCTATTGGTGTTCTTAAAACGTTACATGCTGAGAGTAGATGAGAAATTTTTACATTTACCACATCAATTCTTTCTTGTCAACAAGTATCTATCTATAAATGGTTGTAAAGTAATTGTAGCAAACTCTTTCAAAATACTCCATATTTGTGCACTAACAGCAAACAAATATACCTACTTTCAGCATCTGTCTCCAACTAGATAGTAAGCTCCTTGAAGGCAGTGATATTTCATTCATCTCTGGGTGCTCAAGGATTAGATAGCGAAAGGCACCAAGGACACATTCAATAAATGGGGTTTGATTGGATAAACAAGACAACTGTCAGTCTTGCCAATACAGGTTAATCACAACCTTTTACACTGGCCTAGCCCTACACAACCTTCAAAGCCTTTCTGCTACTTGACTTGGTCTTCCCATCTTTTCCGCAAGTTAAACAGGGGACATATTATTAGTCCCATCATACGGAGGAGAAAATAGAAACTCAGCAAAGTCCAGTGACTTAGCTGGGCTGGTCAACAAGCACTGGAGACCAGGTTAGAACCCAGGCTTGCCAGCTCCTGGGCCAACACCCTCCCCTCCTCCTCACCCAGCCCCTGCCCCGCCCAATGCCTCCACACATTGAGCAGCAAGTACCTGCTCAACAGGCTTCAGAATGCCCACAGCTGACTCCCATACCTTCTCTGCTGTTTCATGAGCATCCTCTATGGTGATTCAGTTTAACGCAGACCTCTCCAAAATGCATCTGGACTCGCACCCCAGCTCCTCTTCCACAGCTTTTCCTTGACCCTGCACGTCCCTTTTTTCCTAATTAGCTTCGGCTTACCTTAGTTTTCACTGAAGTCTGCCCTGCCAGAGTTCTGGAGTACAGTGTATTTGTACACTAGAGTTTTTCTCGGTGCTTATTGACATTAATTTCTAGGAGGCCATGTGAGTGGGGATGATAATGAATCACTCTGGGTACTTTTCCGCAGAGAATGAGCCCAGGGACCACCATGGGGGCTGGGCTGATGCGGATGTGGAGCTCCCTGAAATGTAATCAGGGGATACTTTACAGTACTTTAGGGAAGTGAGGACTCACAGGAGAGACGTCTATTTCTGTCATCCTGCCTTTTTGTCTCACTCTGAAGGTTAGGAGTAACCATCAATACCCCAATACCCATGGAGACCAGATGGGAGAAGCCCTCCCTGCTCCGAGCTGCTCACCTTAAAGGACCCGTCCCGGGCAGGACCAAGACCAGAGTGAGGCAGGAGCCGGCCTGCCTTTGTGTGACCCTGAGAGTGATGCCTCCTTAAATCTGCACTGAGGCACATCACCTGCCTCGCCCTAGTCCCAGCCCTGCTGTCCTGGGCCTTCTTTGACCAGACCCACCCTAAGGGCAGAATTTGCAATGTTGATGTCCTTTGCCTACCCAGACCTGTCTCTCTCTCTAGATCATGAAATTCCCAAGGTCCCTGAGCCCGCTTCCAGAGGCTGCACAGGTACCACTGCTGGGCATACCCCTAAGCAGGGTGGAGTGTCTGCACGGCTGTGCAGACGGCCCTTAGCAGACGGCCCTGGCTGAGGGTGTAGGAAGGAAAGGTGGCCAGAAGCCTACTCTCTTCATCAGCCAAGCTCCAGGATGGAATCCAAAACTTCAAGAACTCAAAATTTGGATCTGACCTTCCACAATTTTATATGGTCTATTTTTTATGGTAAGAAGATAGGACGTTTTTAGTTTAACAATGTGTTAGGGTGATGTACTACTTTGAACTATTTATATGGGCCTCTATCCACACTCTAGTCTGGACCTCACAAATGTAAGCCTGGAGGAGTCTTGAGAGAGGATGACCTAAACTTCAGAAGACTCTGTGGAGAAATGACCCCTCCACACACACCTACTACTATAGGTCTCTATTTCTTGTATAGGACCATTGCAATTAATTCTTTGTCCTGATTTATGATCCTGCCTGCCAGGTACATGTCAAGGTGGTATGTGAGCATGTGTATGAGGGCATAGGCTTAACATGGTCACTCATGAAGGATGAGGCCATTTTTGCTGAGGACGCAGCACGGTCGTTGGCATGAGAATTTCCCCGACATTGTCCATGAAGGAGGCAGCTAAACGTGGTGGGGCCCTGCATCTGATTCCAGGCCCTGGAAAGTGGCTGAAATCAGATCTGCCTCTCTCACAATTAGGGGAGAAGCTCTGCAGAATCTTACCTCAGCGTCCTTACATTTCCTCCCTTCAGTCGAGCACAGGGACTCACGCCTGTAATCCCAGCACACTGGGAGGCCGAGGCAAGTAGATCATTTGAGGTCAGAAGTTCGAGTCCTTCCCCTTCTCTGCTTCCTTCAGACCCTTCAAGCTTCCCACAGAATCAACACACATGCGTGCACATGGATCCTGTGATCTCTCGGAGCCTCCCAAGCCCCCCAGGCTTTCCACTCTCCTGTTACCTTCTGCCACCAGTTTTGACCCATTAGGACTGACGTGATGCAAAACGAGGCCCACCTTTTGGTGGCCCCAGGGACAGTACAATGTCAACAAAACATGGGCTGTACAGCCTTAGACACACATGCAGGCGTAACATACATGCAAGGTCATCTTCAGCTGCAAGGTTCCGAGTCCCAAGTCTCAGCCCCCACCCAGGCCCACCCAGCCCCAGGCAGGCTAGGCCATAAAACTCCTTTCTGGATTGTGTCCATTATCAGGAGCAGGAGTGACAGACAAGCCCGGCTGGAGCCCTTTCTTCTGGGATCCTCCTTGGTAACACACCCTGTCAGGCCCATCACGTGCCGCAGGGTTTAGAGATTCTTGGACCCCAGCTGCCTGCCAGTGGTTCTGCTAGTCCAAAACTTTGTTCACTGTCCCACCTCATGCGTGGGAAAAGGCTGGTGGCTGGTAGGGACACTCTGGCCCCTGACGGTTGGGGAGGAGTTGGTCTAAATCCACTCTTCCCAGCCTCACCTTCACCCTCCACCACCCACCTGGGTCCCTCCAGAAAACCTTGCAAGGTCTGACTTTCTGCCTGGGCCTCAGCAGTCCTCTCAACTGTTCCAGCCCCCTCCTGGAGCTGCTATACAAATACAGGCTCACTGCCAAGATGTGGGAACAATAAATCTTCCCTTATTCTTTTATTCATGTCCTCACCTCTGCAGAGAGTGCTGAGGAAAAACAAACCTCACACAATCCCTGTGAGCTCTGGCAGTCTGGCAGTCTCTTCTTTGCTCCTCTCTGACGATCTTTGGAAGACAGAGGCCAGGAGACGAAGCCCACCCAGCTCCTGTAGGGGTGGCAGGCCCTTCTCCTCCTCCTCCTCCTCCTGAGTGGGCTCAACCACTCGAAGCCAGCACCTGTAACATGCTGAGCCCGCACCAGGTTCTGGGGACCAGAAATCAGAGTGACCTGGGGAAACTGCGACATCGACATGCATGGCTTGCCGGAGTAACATCACACCTGCCTCACCTTCCTAGCCTCCTGCAAATTGCCAGAGAGCTTCTGGGCCTGGGAGGGCCAGGCTGTTTGCTGAAAACATTAGGTGAGGTGAGGGAGGGCTGCCCTGGCTGCCGGCTCAGAAGCTACCACAGGGAAGAAGTGGCAATCAGGGCAGCTGAGGGCCTTGAGGAAGGAGGGGCTGTCTCCATAAGGGCCTCAAGGGCAAGGCAGCATCTGCTGGTGTCACAGCCTTTGCAAAACAGTTCAGACCTTGAGAATTCCCAGGACCTTCCTCCTCCAACTCTGGGCAGCAGGGATTTCCATTAAGCTCAATCAAACTGAGGAAGGATAGTAGGAGTGGGGGCTGCACCGAATTTTGCAGAACGCCATTTATACAGAAGAGAGGCATTGGACTTAGGGTGAGCCACTGTCCTAGTTTATCCAGAACTGAAAAGTTTCCCAGGACATAAGCCTTTCAGTGCTAAAACCAGGACAGTCCTGGACCAACTGGGAAGATGTGTCAGCCTAACGGAGGGGCTGTGGGAAAATTGATCCTCCCTGCCTAAGCCTGGCACGTGGCTGAGTCCAGAGCAGGGCTTGGATCCCAGATGTCTTCTAGTGGTTCTGCTAACCCACAACTTTCCTCACTATTCTAGGCATGAAGAAAGGCTGGAGGAAGGAGTGGGTCCTCATGGCCAGCTTAGGAGCTGTCAAGGAAAACAGAAAGAAGGAAAGCATTCACCGTCTGCGGTAGAGAGGAAATTCCTTTAGCTGCCTTTGGGGAGCGGGGGCCCATAAGGCTTCAGACAGAGTCTGGGGTGTCAGAAAGTGAGCTGGGGAGCACCTAAAAAACTGCCAGGTTGAGGGGCTCAACCTTTCCTTGAATCCTTGCCCAGGGTACAAATGCTGGGTACAGCAACATGGCGAAAGCTGCCTTCCACGTCTTTTGCTCAGTTTCTATTACTCCCATGGACGCAGAGGGCTCCCAGGGACAGCAGCTTTGCAGTGTTGTGAAGCTGTAGCAAGCTGACTTCTATAGATCTGTCCCAGGGAACAGGCTCCTCCTAAAGGTTATCCAAACTGGAAGTGGTGGGCACACATCTCAAGAGGCAAAAGAAGTTTGAGTTAAAGCTGGTCTGACAAGGCAGATCCCGTGGAGACCATCTTGCCAGACTTCTAAGTTGACAGATGAGAGACCAACATCCAGGGAGACTGAGTCACCTGCTGGAGAACACATTCCCACGTGGGATGTGATGGAACTCTGCATCTAGAACCACTGTTTCCTACTATCAGATGCTATAGCCAGAGGTTCCTTGGAAGGGAGAAAGCTCCAAGATGAGCCCAGCCCTTTGCAAGTCTCTGCCTTCCTGGAGCCCACGTACTGTTCCGGGAGATGCTAAGTAGCAAGGGCTCTGTGCCTCTGCAGCCACGACTCCTCTCTCCATTCTGTTTGATTCCCCAGCTTGGTTCCCTCCAGCACCACCTCCAGGTGAAAACCTCCACAAATCCACCTGGAGTGCTCCATTCTGGGGAGACCCCTGCTTGGCCTCTCTCTTTCCCAGCCTTGAATGTGTGAGAAAGACCAGTCTCAGCCCTCAAGAGTAGGAAGCTGCTGCCTACCTACTTCTTTATGAACCTGCCTAGCGGTGGAGGGATTTAACACAGAGTTGAAAGAGTTATTAACAACACCCTGCTCTGATCAGTTTAGTAGGACACAGAGTCCTGAGGGTGGGGCACACCCTGTGTGTTTGCTGTGGCATGTCTACGGGGGAGGTGGAGACAGGGCTCAGACCCAGAATGCTGGACTGGAAAGTGGGGACAGGTGAAAGTAGGTTTTCCTTTGAGTAGCCGTGGAGCAGCAAGAGGGTCCTGAGAGCATGGCCAGGAGACGGCGGAGGAAAGAGGAGAGAAGAAGCATCAGAGGGACTTGGGAAAACATCTGACAGCTACCAAACCGGCTCTAGGCATTTATAGCATTTCCAGTTTTGTCCTATTGTGGGTGAGCCAAGCACCTCCAAAAAGAAAATATAAGAAAGAGCCTGAGAAATGTTGCAGAGGAATGGCAGGGCCGCCCCTTGTTCCCAGAAACCCTTTTAGGAAAAGCACGACTCCACAGAAGGTGTCAGGAGGGGAGAACCTGCATCTGATGTTAGAGGGATGCTGAACCCTCTAGAGTCCTTGAGACCCCACAAGCACATAGAAGAAGAGGGAAGGGATCTGCAGCCATCGTGGCAGCCAGGAATGACCCTCTTGGAACATCTCAGGAGGCTGGAAATCTCTGCCCAAGCAGGTGTGATGCTGAATCCTACCGGAGGAAGGCAGAGGTTTCGCACATACAGCGTTGCTCTGACTTCTCTAACAATAGGCTCTTGGAACTCACTGAGCAATTACTAACTCCCTACTCAGCTCTGCGCCTGGCTGGCTACTAGTAATTTATTGCAAATAAGTCATTTCTCCAATAAGACAGTCGGCTTTTCTACCTCCGAATTCCCTACAGAGCTTAAGAGCACTGGGAACCCAGCTGGTCCTCATTAAAGCCCTTCTGAACCCGAATCTTCCCAACCTTCCTGGCCCCACCTCCACCCCTTCATTCCAGGAGCAGGCTCAGGGGAACAGAGCTGGCCAGGCCACTCGCTTCCTTTCCCTTTCCAAAGAGCTGAACTGGCAGATGCTAACAAGGAAAGTGAGAGCTTCTGCATCCGCAGATCTGACTGCCTGGCCAAAGAGAACAGGAGCTTCTGTACAGGTAAGCAAGGAATCATTATTAGCAAATTCTCTAATTAGGGTACCCTTTATAGCTCTCCTACAGGAGATATTAATTTGTAAGTTTTAGTCAGACCATGAATCTCAGGGAGAACTGGGAATTTCTAAGAATACTTCCTAAGAAGGGTCTTTGGCAGGAGCCTCTAAAATTCTTGGGTTTTGGTTCCTTCATCTATAAAAAAGTAGGGCCGGGTGTAGTGGCTTGCAGCTGTAATCCTAGCACTTTGGGAGACCAAGGCAGGTGGATCACTTGAGGCCAGGATTTCGAGACCAGCCTGGCCAACATGGCAAAACCCTATCTGTACTAAAAAAAGAAAAGTACAAAAAAAATTAGCCATGCTTGGTGGTGCACACCTGTCGTCCCAGTCACTCAGGAGGCTGAGGCACGAGAATCGCTTGAACCTGGGAGGCGGAAGTTGCAGTGAGCCAAGATTGTGCCACTGCACTCTAGCCTAGCTGACAGAGTAACACTCTGTCTAAAAAAACAAAACAAAACAAATTTTAAAAGGTAGGTGTGTCAATGCATTACTGTAAGCAGGTGACTTAGACCAGGTGACCTGAGCAAGTACATTTCAATTCTGTTCTGCTGTGCAATACTGGACCATCTCATTCATCCATGCATGACAGTGATGTGGATTTAGAGTAAAAAGACCCACGGTTGACATCCTGGCTTTGGTGCTTACCAGCTGGGTGTTCTTGGGGGAGTCACTTAATCTCTCTGAATTTTCTTATCTGGAAAATGAGGACAATAATAATAATATCTGCACCATATAGATGTTGTGAGCTCCCACATACGGGCATGTTTTCTACACTGAAAAACACTATTCAAATGTTAGTGATTATTGAAAGACCTTGATGGCTGTAATTTTTTTAAACTTCCCTTTAAATATGCAAATGATTATGATTGACATCAGAAACACAAAAAAAGATCACAGCTGCTGGATTTGCTGTTAACTTATCCCCTGCCCAGGGGGATCCACTACCCCATCAGTGCCTCCTGAGACAGGGACTTACGGGAGCTGGGCAGTAAATGTTGATCTCAGGGTAAAGGCTGAGGTTTGACCTCCAGGGACACAGGGCGAGGCTATTTTGCCATTCAGCAGAACTTCTCCCACGTTGCTTCTACAGTTTGACAGCAGACTCCCAGCAACTATTTCCCTGGTTAATAAACTGGCAGTAAATTGAAACCTTCATTTTTTAGTTCACTTCATGTAAAGGGAGCAGACCCTCTAGGAATGAGTAATCATTTGTACAACTCCTCACAAAATATGCTGATAAACTCACAAAGTTCTGTTATTGCTAAACACTGATTGCATTTCTTTGGGTAAGCACCATAAAAAAATTCATTGCAGTTTTTAGAAACAAGATGCCAATTACATTTTAAGTGCTAGAGAGGAGAGAGTAGGGGAGAGGCTTAACCAAGGAAATGCTAACTGGGCATAAACTCTGACAGAGAGGCCAAGTCAAAAGGCCCAGTTCCAAAACAAGAGCTAAGAAGGAGAGATGGGGCCAGGTGCGGCGGCTTACACCTGTAATACCAGCACTTTGGGAGGGCGAGGCAGGTGGATCACCTGAGGTCAGGAGTTCGAGACCAGCCTGGCCAACATGGTGAAACCCCCGTCTCTACTAAAAATACAAAAAAAATTAACCAGGCATGGTGGCTGTAGTGTGCCTGTAATCCCAGCTACTCAGGAGGCTGAGGCAGGAGAATTGCCTGAACCCAGGAGGCAGAGATTGCAGTGAGCCAAGATGGCGCCACTGCACTCCAGCCTGAGTGACAGAGCAAGACTCTGTCTCAAAAAAAAAAAAAAAAAAGAGAGAAGGAGAGATGGACCTTGCAGGGAAACCAAACCTTCCCAAGAGAGCATTGACTTAGGCAGTTCTCAAACTCAAAACCTCAGAGCACTTGGATGGCTAAGGCTTTTCATTGCAGATCATGACATGTAGATTTTTTTTTTTTTTTTTTTGAGATGGAGTCTTACTCTGTCACCCAGGCTGGAGTGCAGTGGCGTGATCTCGGCTCACTGCTAGCTCTGCCTCCCGGGTTCACGCCATTCTCCTGCCTCAGCTTCCGAGTAGCTGGGACTACAGGTGCTGCCACCACACCCGGCTAATTTTTTTGTATTTTTAGTAGAGACAGGGTTTCACCATGTTAGCCAGGATGGTCTCAATCTCCTGATCTCGTGATCCACCCGCCTCGGCCTCCCAAAGTGCTGGGATTACAGGCATGAGCCACCGCAACTGGCCAACCCCATTTCTATAAAAAATACAAAAGAAGAATTAGCTGTGTGTGGTGGCGTGCACCTGTAGTCCCAGCTACCAGGGAGGTTGAGGTGGGAGGATCCACTGAGCCCACAGCATCAAGGCTGCAGTGAGCTGAGATGGTGCCACCGCACTCCAGCCTGGGCAAAACAAGCACAAACCAAAATTCTAGAGTAGATGAGCAGGAGTCAGCACCAAAGCTTCAACATGTATAGAAGATAGCAGGAAAATTGTAATTCTACCCTGCAATATGTGCTTGTGTGGGTGGGCGGGTGTGTGTTTGTGTCTGTCTGTCTGTCTTTGTGCAAGTGAGAGAGAGGCAGACAGAGAAAACTGGACCAAGACCATATACCACTTTAATAACAGAACTCCTTGGACCAGTTCACAGAACTGTCATTTAAAACCAATGTCCTAGACCAACTCCAACCTTCTTGTTTTCCAATGCACCCACCCCATACAGGGCCAGCCAGAGCCAGGTGAGAACAGGAAGGGGAGTGGAGAGGGAGAGTGGAGAGGGTCCTGACTCCTGTAGGCTTCATCTGGGCTGGCCCAGCCTTGACCCCATCTGCCCAGGAGCCTCTCAGCCATGGAGTCCTCTAGGGAGGCACTTAGCCCACCTGAGAGCACAGGGAAAAGGCAGGACTGGGGGCACCTCCCAGCACCCTCCCAAAAGACTCACACAAGGGCAGGGAGGGCAGAGGGCAGAAAAAGGGTAGGCTTCCTGCTGCTTCCAGCAGCCTCTTCGTCTCCAGCTCCTACCTCTCTCCTCTTTCCCCTCATCCCTCAGCAACCACAGTACTCCCAACCCAGCCCCAGCCTCTCTTCTGTCATTGAGTCTCTAGTGAGAAAGAGGACTCTGAAATCAGGGCCCAAGAGGAGAGACCTGGCGGCTGGGTGGCTGGCCGGTGGGTGGTGACTGTTCCTCACGCACAGTAGTAGGAGGTCCATGCGTTCGGCATCGGAGGCTGCTGCCTCTCCTCTGTTAGTGGAGCTGCTAGAGGCCCCAGGAAGCATGAGGCAGCGGTGTGCAGTGAGACTGGAGGAAACAGCCGGACTCAGAGGAGGGAGTCCTAGACCAAAAGGGAAAGGAATTGGATTCACAGCATGGCTCTACACTAGCCAAACGATGTTTATTTTAGTAAATCACTTAACCATGCAGGGCCTTGATTTTCACTTCTATCAAATGGGGCTAAAAATATCTACTGCTCGAGATGTTTTGTAAGATTTCTATGAGAAGATCGATACATACATTCCCTGTATTATCTACCAACCCCCACCCCTGCCCAACCTTAGAGGAAGATGCTTTTCATGATCATGCCCTAAATTTGTAAAATACTTTATGTAAATAATGTTTTGTTTTGTTTTGTTTTTGAGACAGAGTCTTCCTCTGTCACCCAGGCTGGAGTGCAGTGGCAAGATCTCAGCTCACTGCAACCTCTGCCTCCCAGGTTCAAGTGATTCTTCTGCCTCAACCTCCCGAGTAGTTGGGTTCATGCCACCACGTCCACCTAATTTTTGTATTTTCAGTAGAGACGGGGTTTCACCATGTTGTCCAGGCTGGTCTCAAACTCCTGACCTCATGATCCACCCACCTCAGCCACCCAAAGTGCTAGGATTACAGGCATGAGCCACCCCGCCTAGCCACTAATGTGTTTTTATATCCATTGTCTCACTTGGCCTTCCCATTGAACAGATGAAGGAGAGTGGCTTGCCTGGAGTCACATAGTTTATGTTGATGCAGAACCCAAACTGCTAAATGCTGAGCTCTCTGCACAGTGCAGGGAATGTGGCCACTAGTAACTGCCTTAGAGACTAGGGATGAGTGACAGTAACAGATATACACATAAATAACATGACAGGCCTGGCATGGTGGTGCACACCTATAATCCCAGCACTTTGGGAGGCCAAGGCGGGTGGATCACCTGAGCTCAGGAGTTCAAGACCAGCCTGACCAATATGATGAAACCTTGTCTCTAGTAAATACAAAAAATTAGTCAGGCGTGGTGGCGAATGCCTGTAATCCCAACTACTTGGGAGGCTGAGGCAGGAGAATCACTTGAATCCAGGAGGTGGAGGTTACAGTGAGCTGAGACTGTGCCATTGTACTCCTGCCTAGGCAGCAAGAGCAAAACTCCATCTCAAAAAAACAAAAAGTACTACAGATCACTCACTCTAAGCCTAGCACTGTGCTAGGCATTGTACAGGTCTTATTTAATAGCATATAAGCGGCCATGATGGTTATCATCAGGAAACTAAGGTTTACCAAAGTTAGAAACTTGCTGAAGGTCGACACAGGAAAAGGCAGATCTAGGATACAAACTCAGGGTTACTCTTACCCAGTTTATCCTTAAATTGATAGAAATCCAGTGGATTCAATGTTTAAGCTTCACTTCTTCCTCCACCCACTCTGGAGAACATGTCCTAGTCCCCTCCCCAGCCCCCAGCAGGACCTGGGCCTAAGGGGTAAGGTTCCTTGCATTGGAGGGGCAGGTCCTTTAGAAACCTCCCTGTCCTACTCCTGCCCCCACACTCACCTGAACAGTGTCATGGATCCAGTCCAGAAACTCAGCTACCTTGGCGTAGACACCTGGGTGATTGGGCTCTGCGCAGCCAAGCCCCCAGCTGACCACCCCCACCAGGCGCCAAGTGTCCCCATCTGGGCACACCAGGGGGCCCCCGCTATCTCCCTATGGGATCCAGGCATGGAGACACAGAGAAACAGCCAGTTAGTTCTTCCTGCTGGAGAGCACCAGACCACTATGGCAAGTGGAATCTCCTTACTGGGCCCCTCCTGCTTCTAGCTCAGACACCTACTGGCCTCACCCCTCCTTAAACCCTTAGCATGAGCTCCAGACTTGCCTAGATGCCCCTCCTTCTAGAGAGGCGGTCTCACACCACCGACAAGCTCAGACCAGGGCAGGGGTCCAAGTCACAGCACGCCCCCTGTCCTCCCACCCCCACCTCCACCCCCACCCTCACCCCAGCGACCACAGGCCACACCTGGCATGCATCAGCTCTTCCGTCCAGGTAGCCAGCACAAAGCATGCGGGGGGTGAGGGCTCCGCTGTACACGCAGGAGCTGTTGCAGAGCTGAGTGCTGAGCAGGGGCACCACCGTGTCCTGGAGCATGTCCGAGCTGTAAGCTATGAGAGACACCGAGAAAAACTGCCGGGCATAAAGCAAGACCCAGGCAGGCAGAACAGCAAGAGGGGAGGTAATTAGAAGTCCCAGAGACATGGAGACCCACAGAGGCGAGCCCAGGGTGGGAGCTGTGGACCCTGAGCAAGGAAGCAGGAGGCTATCAGACTTGGAGGCTGGGAGTGGGAAGAGGAGGAGGACTCACATACACACCAAATGTGAGACCATGGCGCTCCTGGGACAAGGGGAGGTGGCGTAAAAGGGTCTGAGTTTGGGGAAAACTTTCAGTAGATGTTCTCCCCAGAAAGGCCCAGGCAGGGGAGACTGGAGCCTCCAGTCATGGCCAAGGGTGATGCCAGGGAAAAACAGGGCTGGCACTGTCATGTGGCCAAGGGATGTGGCCATGCCTCACCCTGGGGAAGAATGCCTCCCACACCCGCTCCTGCACCGAGGGCCCAGGGAGCTGACTCACTATGGCTGGAGTCGGTGTGGCCCCAGCCAGACACCCAGCACTGCGAGCCCTTCGGAAAATGCTGCTCCTTGGCCGGCAGGCACACAGCACCCACGGTGTCTGCAAAGAGGCACGTGATCCTGGTCCCCAGTCAGGCTCGGCTTCCCCGCTTGTGGAGCCTGGGCGAAGGACCCAGGACTGGCAAGTCCACCTCACCCCCGTTCTGAAACAGTCCTGGTTCCTGGGTTCCACCAGCCAGGCCTCCTAGATGGCTATGCAAGTGGTGTATTGTCCCATCTTAGGGGTCCCCTGTCACAGAGGACAGCATGCAAACTGTAGTGTGCATGGCGTCCTCTATGGGTGGACAGGGCCCATGCTGCCCCCTCTCCACACCTGGGGATGGAGCGGGGGTGAAAATTATTTCAGGCCATGGGTACCCAACTTCTAATGAGGACAGTGTTTCCAAAAACGTGTGACATATCCGATGGGTGCAGCCATACATGATTTTAGGTAGTACATAGGCATGCCATTGAGTAAACATCTGCTTGGGGAGAACGCCATGTCCTTCAATTCTCTTTCAGTCACTCTAACTGCATCACAGAGAAAGACTTCATTTGGGGCTGGTCTGTGCCTTTCTTACAGCCTGCCGACCTCCCATCCAAACAGGAGATAGCACGCCCGGGTGCAGCAACTTCTGCCGCAGACTCGGCTACCTAGAACTTCCACACTGATTTCTTTTCATGCTACATATTTTTGTAGTTAGTATCTATTTACTGTAAGTAACACAGGTTCTCTAGTTAGGTAAGTAATATAGGTCTTCTAACTAGAGATACTAATTATTATCTATTTACTATATCTATTTTGTATATTTAAATAATAAATATGCTATTTACTTACTAGACTACATAGTAAATGTACTATTTTCTATAACAAAATAAGTATAT
>NW_012101721.1:3409815-3412297 GCF_000951045.1 Mandrillus leucophaeus
TAGTAGATACTAATATACTACTACATTAGATATCTATGTAGTATCTACTACTTAGATACTAATATAGTAGTATTTCTCTTTTAAATATACTAAGAGTTTTTTTTTTTTTTGAGACAGAGTCTTGCTTTGTCACCCAGGCTGGAGTGCAGTGGCACGATCTCAGCTCACTGCAACCTCTGCCTCCCAGGTTCAAGTGATCCTCCTCCCTCAGCCTCCCGAGTAGCTGGGACTACAGGCATGCACCACCATGCCCAGTTCATTTTTGTATTTTCAGTAGAGATGGGGTTTCACTGTGTTGGCCAGGCCGGCCTTGAACTCCTGACCTCAAATGATCTGCCCACCTTGGCCTCCCAAAGTACTGGGATTACAGGCATGAGCCACCACGCCCAGCCTTAGAAATATTACCTGTTGAATGATAGTTCACATATGTGATAAAATTTGTGAAATGTGTATGGCAACGACTGTTATTTGGGAAACTTAAGGCTACAGGTGATGACAGGAAGGAGTGTTGAGTATATGTGAATGTATATGTGTGTGCACAGTGTGCATGTTTGTGAGTGTGTGTGGTGTGTGTGTGCAGGTGTGTTCATGTGAGCACATATGTGTGAGCATGTGTGAATGCGTGTGAGTCTATGTGCACGTGACTGTGTGAGTGCATGTGTGTGTGTGTGTTTGTAGGTGAATGTCCACGTGTACGTGTGCGTTGGGGGAAACTGGTTGCTGGTATGGCTGCAGCCTGGGCTCACCTTCTAGGGCAGGTGCAACAGCAGGAGTAGCCCTGGCATCAGGCTTAGGAACTGTTTGCCACATGACCTTGAAGAGAGTCGCTTCCCTCCCTACACCGCAGTGCCCTTGTCTGTATCTACCTGTTTCATCTACCTATCAGGGTCGTTACGAGGACTGAAAGAGAAGATATTTGAAAAAAAAAAAATCTCATAAACTGTAACATGGCACTAAATGGCTAGGACCCAAGACTGGCCTGGGGACAGGAGCGGAGCAGCCTATTGGTGAACAGAGCAGCTGCTTGGGACCTCAAGGCAAAGCCCACCTGCAGCCCAGCCATGAAAAGGGCCTGAACCTTTTTTCCCAAAAAAGCCTGTGCAAGAGTTGATAACAGTTTCACATCCAGGTGATGCCAAAATTCACTACAGTCCCCAAATAAATAAAATGTTTTAAGGTTTACGGTGTTTAGAGGAAACTTCAGAAATCAGCTCACCACTCTCCCGCCCAGCCCCCGTCCTCTCTCGACATAGTCTCCAGCCTGCCCACCCTCAAGCCAGCACCGCACCTGAGAAGTTGAGAGGGGTCCGGAGCCGCAGGAGGGCGACGTCGTAGTCATGATTCTGGGCGCTGTAGAGGGGGTGTGGGATAATCCTCTCCACCACAGCCCCCTGGTGGGGCCTGACGGCACTGTGGCTGACCAGCCCCGCATGCACCCGCCAGCTGGACAGGCGGGACAGCCTGAAACTGCACACAGGGGACCACGCTGAGCGGGGAAGGAAGGAGCAGAAGAGGTGTTCCTAAGTGAAGTAGCAGGTGGAGGAAGCTGGCCAGAGCGGCCATTGGTGGGGGGGCCATTAGCGGGTGGTGAGCTCGCAAGCCCCATGGACCATGCCTCTTAGTATCACCCCAGCAGCTGGCAAGACACTGGGCATGCAGTAGGTGCTTAATAAATGCTCCAGGACTGATGGATGGAGAAGACTATGGGTCATCTGCAACCATCACTCCCTTTTTCCTGCATAACTTCCCTCCAAGTTTTATAGCAAACACATAGAGGGCCTTGTGTCGGAAAAGCTTCCGCTGGTCCTGTCTCTCGACTTACTATGTGTGATCATGAGAGAGGCACTTCTCCCTCCCAGCCTTGGTAAAATGGGGATTACACTCTCTGCCCTGTTCGGCACCAAGAGAAGATCAAAGAGCTATTCACTCATCATTCATTCATTCCTCCAAGTCACATTTATTAAGCACCTACTATATTCCAGGGACTGTTCTAGACCCTGGGGACACAGCAGTGGATAAATCTACAAAGAGATTTAGTGGTAAATAAGACCGAGAGTCCCTGCTCCTGCAGAGCTTCCAGTCTAAAGCGGAAGAAAGATATTAACCAAATGATTACATGGAAAATGATTGAACCAAAGATAAACCTGAAGAAACACAGGGTGCTGTGAATGTGAAAGTATTTTTAACACTTAAAAGCTGATGAGGCCAGGCGCGGGGGCTCACGCCTGTTATCCCAGCACTTTGGGAGGCCGAGGCAGGCAGATCACCTGAGGTCAGGAGTTCAAGACCTGCCTGTCCAACATGGCAAAACCCCATCTCTACTAAAAATACAAAAAAATTAGCTGAGCATGGTGGCTCCTGGCTGAGGCAACAAGAATTGCCTGAACCCAGGAGGCGAAGGTTGCAGCGAGCCAGGATTGTGCCACTACACTACAGCCTGGGCAACAAAGTGAGACTCTCTCTCAAAAAAAAAAAAAAAAAA
>NW_012101721.1:3416452-3418874 GCF_000951045.1 Mandrillus leucophaeus
CAAGTGCTTTTAAGCGTGCTCTGCCACTCACTGTCACAGCAGCCCTGTGCAATGAGTACTGCCATCCTCTCCATTCTGCAGAAGGAGAACTAAGGCTTGGAGTTTGAGCACCTTCCCCAAGATCACAGGGTCAGGAAGTGATGGATCCAGGACTTAAGTCCAGGTCTTCTGATATCAAATCTTGTGATAATAATAGTTACCAGTTATTGAGTGTATGCTTTTTCCAGGCTCTTATGGACTGACTTGTGTCCCCACCCCACCCCTCACACACACACACAAAGCCCCAACCCCCAATGTGACTGGATTTGGAGACAGGGCCTTTAAGAAGGTGATTAAGGTTAAATGAGGTCACGAGGGTGAGGCCCTGATCCAATAGAGTCAATGTTCTTATAGGAGGAAGAGACACCAGAGAGCTCCCTCTCTCCTCAAGAGCAGAGGAAAGGCCCGGGGAGGACACAGGCAGAAGACGGCCATCTACAATCCAGGAAAAGAGCTCTCTCCTGACACTGAATTTCACAGCACCTTGATTCTGGACTTCTAGCCTCCAGAACTGTGAGAAAATAAATGTGGTTTAAGCCACCTAGTCTGTGGTACTTACTCATGGCAAACCAAACAGACTACTACACAAGTTCTGTGCTAATATCTTTTCCTAGATTAGTTTATTTTGTCCTTAAAAAATTTATGCAGTAAATATTTGTATTTCCATTTTATGGAGAAGGAAGCAGAAGCTACAAGAAGTAATGTGCCCAAAGCCACACAGTCAAAGACTCCAACCTTATTCTAATGAGGTTATTCTAACCCGTAGCCTCTGGGTAGCATTGTACCTTCTGATCCCCAACTCTTACGTGGAGGAGAGGGGACAATCAGGAGAGGGAGACAGGGGACAAGGTGGGCTAATGTTCCCAGACCCATAGGTGGCCCTGCTGGTCACACACTGGCTCCCACACACACCTGACCCCTCCTCCCCCACATCCCTGACTCACTCTGCCCCAAATGGCAAGTTTCTATCCCTCCTGCCAGCCTGGCCCCCGGACCTTGCCCCAGCTAGAGATCAGGACAGTCCTCAGAGAGCGCTGAAAGCCCCAAATCAGAGATCACCTCTGCAAGGTGACACCTTGTCACCGCCCTCACACTAGAGGAGGGAAATACATATGGTTGGCAGTGAACAGATGGCCCTTCAGAGTCGGTTCTCTTGCCCACAGCTGTGACAGGTCCCTGCTGGGGAGGGAGGCCTGTAGCCTCAGGGGTGCAGCCCACCTGTTTTGGGAAGTGCAGGGAGCAGAGCTTCCTCACCACCAGCCTCGGAGCAGCTCAAAGTTATCTCCTCATCCTGCAAGGTTCCAGAAATGGGCTGAGAGGCCGCAGGACACAGGTACAGCACTTCAGAGAAGAACAAAGAGAAAGGGTCTGATTTCCAAAGGAGGGGGTCAAGGTGCTGACCTCCTCATCAGCCACCTTGCTCTCAGGCAGGTCCCCAACCAACCCACTGAGGAGGGGCACAGCGCTCCATCTCTCTTGGCCTCAGCCTCTATCTCTGTCTCTTTGACTCTCCCTTCTCTCTCTCTCTCTCTTTCTCTCTCTCTCTCTCTCTCTCATTCTCTCTGTCTCTCAGTATGTCTCTGTCTTTCTCTGTGTGTGTTCTCTCTGTATCTCTCTCACTGGGAAAGATTTCCAGAAAAAGTCTGACTAAGGCCTCCTTGGATCATACACTTTGTTCTTCTTTATGTAGAGCCTAGATCCCTCCTGCTGCGATTTCACCCTTTCTCCCCTTGTCTGCGCAGAGTAGATGAGGAAGACACTTGTCCTATTTACCTTTAATGCCTGCTCAGCACCTGCTTCTTCCTTCCAACCTCCCCCACACCAGAGAAGGGACCCCAGCACTGACCTAGGAGCCAGGAGCCGACACCCACACCGGCCAGCAGCCCCAGGGCTCCCAGCACTGCACAGCCTCGTCGCATGGAGCGCCAGCACACCACCTGAGAAACTGTGGGAAAGGACAGAGGGGTATCTGGGTCCTCTGCTCCTGCCAGCCAGCCTTACTTCACCCTAAGTCACCACCATGGGGCTAGGTACCCACAGAACTCCAACAGGACACCTCCTCCTGTCCCATCAGCCCAGATTAGGGAGGGGGTGGGGGCAGGGGAGGATGGAGAGGGCCTGACCACTGAAGCCCACAAATCCCACTCAGTCCCTAAAGTGGGAAATGGGAAGCAAAAGCAGGTCTGGGGATAAAGAGTGAGACAGCCTCTCACCATCAATCATGTGGGGCTGACCCCAAGGAGGATCCAGGAAATGTAGGATGATTGCCCTCCACTGTCCCCACCCTGTCATTCCCTTATGACCCAGTCTGGCCTACTGGGATGCTGCTGGTCTCCAGGCTCTGCTCTGAAGATCCCAGATCCTGGGCCCTCCTCTGCATACT
>NW_012101721.1:3420784-3422936 GCF_000951045.1 Mandrillus leucophaeus
CCTTTTCTCTCTTAGCTCTTAGTTGCTTTTTTGACCCAAACTCTCTTCTCTTTATTTATTCACCTCTTGCCCCTAGCAGCCCAATGTCTAGACCCTCTTAGTGTCTCCTAGTTTCCCAAATACACAGCCCTCCTGGCTCTCCTGGAGGAGTCAGCCCCACCCCTACTTCCATTTTCCCATTCAGGTATCCAAGACAAGAACCCAGTCAGAACCTTCCCATCTCCAGCCACATTCCTGAGCATAGGAGCTGGACAGGAGGGGCCTGAAGGAACAGTTCAAACTGGAAACGTGGTAATGGGGGTGCCCACCCATCTATCCCAGGAGGCTGATAGGCAGCTTGAGAAAGCCTAGGAAGGTGCAAAGACCCTCTCTGCTTGTGCCCCAGTCACACCAGACCATCCCCAGGATCTGGCGAAGGGGCTGCTCCATTCCACAGCCCTCTTCTCTGGGAGACTCTCCAGACTACAAGCAACTCTTAGCCAGAGCAACTCAACCATCTCTCTCCTGAAATATCCAAATTATCCAAATAATGTGTGACAGGATTCAGAGAGCACTGAGCTTGGAGACAGGAGCCTGGTTTCAAGGCTTGACTTGGCTGCTGCTTACTTATGTGACCTTGGACAAGACCCTTTAAACTTATTAAGCCTCAGTGTCCTAACCTGTAAAATGGCAACGAGTACCATTTCAAATCTTGTTACAGTGATAACCAACCCTACATTTCCTGTGAAGGGCAAATAGCAGATGTGAAGTGGTGACAGACAGGGCTCATGTGAACTGAGTTTGTTAATTTCTGATTAGGAAATGTTTCTCTTTGTCCTCCTATCTTAGGCCACCAACGTCCTCACCACCAGGATCCCAAGAAAGGAGATTTTTGCTGGACTGACCACCAGGAAGTAAGGGAACCCACTCACCTAACCACCTCAGTAGTCCTACCTGGGCTGCCACACCTCCTCCAGGAAGCCTTCCAGTCTAGGAGAGAGCTGAGCAAACTCCTGGGAGCTGTTGAGTTTGATGTCAGTGAGGTTTACTCCCTTGTGGTGAGTGAGTCTTGGCAGAGGAGGGGAATAGAACAGGAGGAAATCATAACTGGAATGTGTACAAGATATAATACTAGTATAGTAACCACAAGACTGTGATAATGACTACTGCTGGGATTTATGCTTGTTAAAAAGCAGTAATACTCCAAACAGAGAAATGGGCTGGGGTACCATTGTGCCCAGAGGCCAAAAGATGGCCAAAAAGACCTCTTGACATTTCCTGAGCACATTGACCAGTGATGGGCAGATAGAGGTCTCCAACTCCCATCCTTCGCCAGCCAGCCAGGCCTCCCCCTTCACAGGACCCACATCTGACTCCTGTTACCTGAGATACCCAAGGCTCCAGCAGACCTGTAGCCCCAGGGCGGGGCTCCAGCCCTCATGGCAGACCAGGAGCCAGCGTGGCCGATCCCTCACTTGCACTTCCAGCAAGAAGTCTTCGCTGTTTATTCTGAAAGATACTGAAATCACAGCATGAAAACCACATGGGGAAGGATGGTGGTAGGGTGGGACAGGAAGAGCTGGACCTAGGACTCTGCAGTACTTGAAGAAGCTTTAATGACAGTATCTGGGTCACCCAGTGCCAAGTTCCCTGCTGCCCGGGGAGTGAGACCAGTCCCAAGAGCAATCTCACCCCTACTGGTAGAGCATTTCTGTTTTCTATTTTAACCAAGTGCTTTTAAGCGTGCTCTGCCACTCACTGTCACAGCAGCCCTGTGCAATGAGTACTGCCATCCTCTCCATTCTGCAGAAGGAGAACTAAGGCTTGGAGTTTGAGCACCTTCCCCAAGATCACAGGGTCAGGAAGTGATGGATCCAGGACTTAAGTCCAGGTCTTCTGATATCAAATCTTGTGATAATAATAGTTACCAGTTATTGAGTGTATGCTTTTTCCAGGCTCTTATGGACTGACTTGTGTCCCCACCCCACCCCTCACACACACACACAAAGCCCCAACCCCCAATGTGACTGGATTTGGAGACAGGGCCTTTAAGAAGGTGATTAAGGTTAAATGAGGTCACGAGGGTGAGGCCCTGATCCAATAGAGTCAATGTTCTTATAGGAGGAAGAGACACCAGAGAGCTCCCTCTCTCCTCAAGAGCAGAGGAAAGGCC
>NW_012101721.1:3425180-3437571 GCF_000951045.1 Mandrillus leucophaeus
AGCAAACACTTGAATGCAGATTTGTCCCACTCCAAAGCCCACACTCTTAGCCACTCCTTCATCTTCCATAAACATTGAAGGCATCTGCTAAAGTCCCTCAACACCCTCCTTCAGCTTCAAGATCCCACCCTTCTTCATTCCCTCCTATCTCGGAAGAAGAAATGCCCCTCCACAAATCACCCACCCACCCATTCATTCATTCCACAGATATTTGGTCCAAGCGCACAGGTCACTATAAGAGACACTATCGGGAGTTCAGAATAAACCAGCGCAGACCACTCCCAACTCTGACTGCATCAAAGAACCTGTAGTCTGGTCCTGAGGATAAGTCATGTAAAGCACAATATGTTAAATGACAGAAGAAAAGTTCAGCTAAACTACCTGATACGGTTTAGCTGTGTCCCCACCCAAAAACCCAACCTGAAATGCAAACCAAAATGGAAACCCCAAGGGGTGGGGGAAGGAACCCCGGGGAAGGGGGTAAAACAAGGGGGCAAGTCCCAAAAGGTGGTCCCAAGAAAAGGAAGGAAGTCCCAACAAAACCGAAGGGTTTAAAAGGGGCCTTTCCCCCTCTCCACTCTGCACTTCTCTCTCCTGTAACCATGTGAAGAAGGACATGTTTGCTTCCCCTTCTGCCAGGATTGTAAGTTTCCTGAGGCCTCCCAGCCATGAGGAACTGTGAGTCAATTAAACCTCTTGCTTTATAAATTACTCAGTCTCTAGTAGTCCTTTATAGCAGTGTGAGAACAAACTAATACAGTAAATTGGTGCTGCTGTAAAGATACCTAAATATGTGGAAGTAACTTTGGAACTGGGTAACAGGTAGAGGTTGGAATAGTTTGGAGGGCTCAGAAGAAGACAGGAAGATGTGGAAAAGTTTAGAACTTCCTAGAGACTTGTTAAATGGTTTTGACTAAAACACTGATAGTGATGTGGACAATGAAGTCCAGGCTGAGGTGGTCTCAGATGGAGATGAGGAACTTCTTGGAAACTAGAGGAAAGGTGACTCTTGCTATGCTTTAGCAAAAAACTGGAGGCATTTTGCCCCTGCCCTAGAGATCTGTGGAACTTTGGTGGTTTTTTGTTTGTTTTTCTCTTTTGGGGAGTGGGGAGCAGGGGGTGTTTTGTTCAACTTTATTGAGGCATAATGCACATTCAAAATATTGCATACATTTTAAGTTCTCAGATAAATAACTTTGACAAAGATATAACCCACATGACCAACACAGTCAAAATATAGGACATTAAGGTCACCCCAGAAATTTTCCTTCTGCCTTTTTGCAGTTAACTCCTCCCCAACCCACAGCCCTGGAAAATCACTGATCTGTTTCTCTCACTATATATTAGAGTTCCCATTTTTATAGTTTCATATAAATGAAACCATGTGACATATAGTCTACTCTTTTATTTTACTTTAACTTCCAGGATACATGCGCAGAACGTACAGGTTTGTTACATAGGTATACACGTGCCATGGTGGTTTGCTGTACCTTTCAACCTGTCATCCAGGTTTTAAGCCCCACATGCATTAGGTATTTGTCCTAATGCTCTCCCTCCCCTTGTCCCCTACTCCCAGACAGGCACCGGAGTGTGTTGTTCCCCTCCCCATGTCCATGTGTTCTCATTCTTCAACTCCCACTTATGAGTGAGAACATGTGGTGTTTGGTTTTCTGTTTCTGTGTTAGTTTGCTGAGAATGATGGCTTCCAGCTTCATCCATATCTCTGCAAGGGACATGATCTCATTCTTTTTTTATGACTGCATAATATTCCATGGTATATATGTGCCACATTTTCTTTATCCAGTCTATCATTGATGGGCATTTGAGTTGGTTCCAAGTTTTTGCTATTGTAAATAGTGCTGCAGTAAACATACGTGTGCACGTGTCTTTATAGTAGGATGATTCATAATCCTTTCAGTATACACCCAGTAATGGGACTGCTGGATCAAATGGTATTTCTGGTTCTAGATCCTTGAGGAATCACCACATTGTCTTGAGATCTGTGGATCTTTGGACTTGAGGGAGATGATTTAGGGTATCTGGCAGAAGAAATTTCTAAGCAGCAAAGTGTTCAAGAGGAAACAGAGCATAAAAGTTTGGAAAATGTGTAGCTTGATGATGTGATAGAAAAGGAAAACCCATTTTCTGAGAAGAAATTCAAGCCTGCTTCAGAAATTTGCATAATTAATGAGGAGCTAAATGTTAATCACCAAGACAATGAGAAAAATCTCTCCAGGGCATGTCAGAGACTGCACAGCAGTCCTTTCCATCACAGGCCCAGAGGCCCAGGAGAGAAAAAATGGTTTTGTGGCCCAGGCCAGGACCCCCCTGTTCTGTGCAGCCTGGGACATGGTACCCTGTATCCCAGCTGCATCAGCTCCAGCTGTGGCTAAAAGGGGCCTAGGTACAGCTCAGGTCATTGCTTCAGAGGGTGCAAGCCCAAGCCTTGGCAGCTTCCACGTGGTGTTGAACCTGTGGATGCACAGAAGTTAAGAACTGAGGTTTGAAAACCTCCACCTAGATTTCAGAGGATGTATGGAAACACCTGGATGCCCATGCAGAAGTTTGCTGCAGGGGTGGAGCCCTCATGGAGATCATCTGCTAGGGCAGTATGTAAGGGAAATGCAGGGTTGGAGCTCCCACACAGAGTCCCCACTGCGGCACTGCCTAGTGGAGCTGTGAAAAGAAGGCCATCGTCCTCCAGACCCCAGAATGGTAGATCCACCAACTGCTTGCACTGTGAGCCTGGAAAAGCTGCAGGCACTCAACACCAGCCCATGAAAGCAGCCAGGAGTGGGGCTGTGCCCTGCGAAGCCACAAAGACAGAGCTGCCCAAGGTCATGGGAGCCCACCTCTTACATCAGTGTCACCTGGATGTATGACATGTAGTCAAAGGAGATAATTTTGGAACTTTAAGGTTGAATGATTGCCCTATTGGATTTCAGACTTACATGGGGACTGTAACCCCTTTGTTTTGGCCAATTTCTCCCATTTGGAATAGGTGTATTTACCCAATGCCTGCATCCCATTGTATCTAGGAAGTAACTAACTTGCTTTTGATTTTACAGGTTCATAGGCAGAAGAGACTTGCCTTGTCTCAGATGAGACTTTGGACTTGGACTTTTGCGTTAATGCTGGAATGAGTTAAGACTTTGGGGGACTGTTGGAAAGGCATGATTGTGTTTGAAATGAGGACATGAGATTTGGGAAGGGCCAGGATAGAATGATATGATTTGGCTCTCCCCTCACCCAAAATCTCATTTTGAATTGTAATTTTGAATTGTAATTACCACGCACTGGGGGAGGGACCTCATAGTAGGTGATTGGATCATGGGGCAGTTCCCCTATGCTGTTCTCATGATAGTGAGTGAGTTCTCACAAGATCTGATGGTTCTATAAGGGGCTTTGCCCCTTTACTCTGCCCTTCTTTCTCCTGCCACCATGTGAAGAAGAGTGTGTTTGCTTCCCCTTCCACCATGATTGTAAGTTTCCTGAGGCTTCCCCAGCCATGCAGAACTATGAGTCAATTAAACCTCTTTTCTTTATAAATTACCCAGTCTCAGACAGTTCTTCATAGCAGTGTGAGAACAGACTAATACACTACCATCATCATCCAAAAGAATAAGAGCTTACTTCTCATTGAGGTGATCACAGAAGGCTTCCTAGAAAAAGCAGCCTCTGAGGCCCACAGGGATGATGAGGGTTTGAGCTTATATACATGGGCATTGGGTAGCCCAGACAAAGAGGATTGGATTAGCAAAGGCATGGGGATAAGAAAGCATAGAGCAGAGTAAGTCATACGTGTGCCTAAAGCTCATGAGCCATGAAGAGGAGTAATGAAAATAAGATCTTAAAAAAAAAAAACACCAGACAGTTCAAAGCTAGGTCTACAACCTACTATGTGAACGTGGACAACTCAGGCCATCTCTTCAAATGTCAATTGTCTCATTTGTAAAATAAGAGTAATAACTCCTACTTTCCAAGGAATAATCTCCCTCCTCGAGTATCTTGTCTCCCTCAGTTATTCTCCATGCCATAAAGTCAGAGTAATCTTTCTAAAATGCAAATATGAGTATGTGAGCCCCATCTCTACCCTATGAGTCTTTGTAGCCTTCAGGATCAAACCAGATCTCCATGGCATGGCTCACAAGGTCCTCCATGATCTCGCCCTGCCTCACCTCTCCATCCTCACTGCCAGCACTTGCTCCCTCCACAGCAAAATTTGGGGTCACACTGACATACATGCCATACCTCAGTACCTTCAGTCACTCTCACAACAGAGAAACTTTGCACCTGCTCTCCCCTTCCCCATGTAACTGACTCCTACTGACCCTTCAAGACTCAGCATAGACGTCACTTCTCCAGGAAGCTTCCTTCAATGCATACAGCACCTGTTGGGCCCTATATGGTGCTCATTTACTTCCTTCTCTCTCCTTCCTCACTGGTTTTTGCATCCCAGGGCTAAGCACAGAGCCTGGCACAAAGTGGGAATTCAGTTAAAGCACATTAAAGGAGGGAAGGAAAGATGGGAAACAGGGAGGGAGGGAGAGAGGGAGGTACAAATAACAAAACGTGAATTAACATGGCTTTATAAATTGTAAAGCCCAATACAAATGTTAAGTATAATAATATTAATAAGAACTACACATAAGCTGTGGATCCTGCCCCCCAAAATTTATAATCCAGTAGGGTAGATAAAATCTCTCAAAACTGAAGCAACTCCCGTTTCCCGGCAGACTCCCGTCTCCCCTGCGTCTTTCCCTGTCAACACATAGGGTTGTACCCAATGAGAATAAAAGCCTGACTCCAAGACAGCATTGGCTTAAATGTGATTTTCATGTGTCGCATGAAATGTTCTTTTCACACCAAAACCTCCCCAGTCATGCCTTCCTACTCCACTGATCTAGTCTTCCTAACCCTCCGGCAGGAGGAAGGAAAGCCTTTGTCAGACTCACCTAGGTCAGTCACCTCCAAATTGTCCCGAAAATCATTCCACTGGACCCAAAGCACCCATGCCAGTTCAGCTCACAGCCAGGGCAGCAGCCCCAACACCTTGCCTATAGAATGAGCTACCAGCCCCACCTCCCTATTCCCCACACCAACCACAGCCCAGAACCTATAGGACTGGACCTCCCAAGAGCTGCAGGCCTTGCTTTTCCAGGAGAAACAGAGGTCATGGTTTGCATACCACACACATTCTTTCTTGTGCCTAGAGATGAGACTCACAGGACACAGGCAGCGAAGCTGGAGGACAGCAGGCTTGGGAGAGCCAATCAAGCACCCATAAGAGAGTAGAGAAGCAGCAACAGAGGATGAGGTTTGGATTCCTTCTCTGGGGTTGTGTGATTGCTCTTGAGCTGATGTCCCTCTGAGTGGAGAGGCAGGCCTGATCTAGAGAATTCTAGGACATGGCCAGTCTTTTCTCCTGCCTCAGTACCAAGGAAGCTTGGCTTTAAACCCAGCCTTTGAACAAACTGGCTCACCTCATGTACTGCTCCACCTCAAAATTCAACTGCCCAAGCTCATGTGCTAGCCTAAAAAAAAAAAGGCCTTTAAAATTATAGGACTCCTTGCTCCTCTTTTTGAGTGGAAGTTCAACATAATAATGATTTGTTGAGCACCACGTATGTGCAAAGCACTTGATAGGTCTAAGAGGGACAAAAGAGGAGAATAAAAGGCAGTCCCTGGGGAGGAAACAGGAAATTGGCCGAACAGGGCCCCTGCTAGGATCCAGCCCCTGTACCAGAGCTGCCTCAGGAGGCTCTTTCCACCAGCCTAGAATCCCAAGGGCAGAGGAGGGAGAGAGAAAGAAAGGGAGAGAGGTCACAGCAGGGGTGGCACAGAGGCATAGCCTTACCATAAGGGTCAGTGACACTGTTGTAAAGCCTCAGGGTCTACTAGGCAGCGTTCTGCTCGTGTTCTCAGGCCAGCATTGATTAAAGCTAGCCCAGCAAGCTTGGTTGGAAGATGAGGTCTCCCTGGTTCACACATGGCCCCTCCCTGTATCCCTACTCCAACACTCACACAGACACGCGCCACAGACACAATGAACCCTGCTCAGGACCCATGAATAGGCCCCTTGTTGCAGGAAAGGAGCACAAGGGCTGGGCTGGGCTAGGCAACCCCAGCCCCTCCCATCTGCTAACTGGAAACACAGAAACAGAGGAAAAGGTTATGGGGAGGAGGGGAGGCCAACTACTGCTGCTTAGCAACAAGGTCCCTTGTGCCAAAAAGTGTGCCCCATGCATGCTGGCAGAATTCTCCCTTCCTGCTGACAGAGCTGTACTGGGGAGACTGATACTAGTATTTGTTGAAACGTTTCTGAGCCCTCTGGATTTTATCTCGCCTCCATGTGGGTTGGCTTTTCTAGCAGTCTGGGGCTGTCACTATGTTGGAATTGTTGGGGTGATGATGGAAGATCTTTGTCATCTCTTGCCCCAGGGCCACATCTGTCACCCCAATGCCAGGGAAGTGGGGCCTCTGTCCCTGTCTGCCCTGGGAGCCAGTTGCTGCAGGAGCCCCTCAGTGCTATCTTGTTTCAAAGCACAAGGTGACCCAGCTGAGCCCACATGGGGCTAAACACACCTGGGAGCAGGCACATCTCTTTAGACAAGGAGGCAGAATAGGTCCTAGGGAAGGTAAACACAGGTGGGGCTTTCTTTCCTCCAACTGGCTGCTCAAAAACCCCTCAGATAGGAAAGTTAAGAATATAGGCTTTAGAGTCAGGCTTTCATCCAACCTCAATTCTCCCACTTCCCTTACTCAGCCTCATCTATAAAATGAGGATAATAGTATTTACCTCATAGGTTGATGTTAGAATTCATTGAGATATTGCCTATAAAGCCCATAGCCTGGTGTCTAGCACAGACTGTATTCAGCAAACAGTAGCTGCTATTGTTATTGTTGTTGTTGTTATTGTTGTTGTTGTTGCTGAATATCACTCACACAGGATTTAACTTTTTGCTCCCTATTTTCCTCATACACTGTATTAGTCAATTCTTGCACTGTTGTAAATAAATACCTGAGACTGGATAATTTCTAGGGAAAAGAAGTTTAATTGACTTACGGTTCCACGGGCTGTACAGGAAGCAGTGACTTCTGCTTCTGGGGAGGCCTCAGGAAGCTTCCAATCATGGTGAAAGACAAAGGGGGAGCAAGGCCTCTAACATGGCAGGAGCAACAGCATGAGAGAGACGGGGGAGGTGCCACACACTTTTAAATAACCAGATCCCATGAGAACTCTGTCACGAGAATAGCACCAAGTGGATGATGAATCATGAAGGTTTATTGATCATGAAGGATCCACCCCCATGATCAAATCACCTCCCATCAGGGGCCACTTTTAACATTGAGGATTATAATTTGACATGAAATTTGGGTTGGGACACAGATCCAAACTATATCATGTACTCAGTGTGTCAACTCTGAACTTATGGTCATCACACCAGGGCACACATAAGACAATGAAGAGACAGAGGTCAGCTGTGAATTACAGAAGCAGAAGGAGAGAAATGGTGGCTGGAATTCAGAAGCCCTTGGCTAGGCTCTGAGGTATCCTAGGACAATATTCTTCAGACTACAAACCTGAGTATCTACTGTGTGTCAGAAATTAGCCTGGGCATGGGGGATGAACAAGTCAAAGACTGGATGCTTACAGACTGAAAAAAGGGATAGAAACAGATATAACTAATTGTTATTATGAAAAGTGAAATAACAAAGGCATAAACCAAGAGGTATAAGAGAATAGAGGAATAGCTGCCCTGAGGATACAAAGAAGAGGGCTTCGCAATGGAGGAGACATTTGAACTGAGTTTTGAGAAGCGACAAAGCAATCACAGAGAAAGATACTTAAAATATATTGCAGGTAATGTCAATGAAAATGGTAGGAGTCAAATCCTCTGAAAATTCCCTCCTCCCTAAAAGCAATGAGAAAAATTGCAAAAATGGTGAGAATCAAATTTTTCAGAACTCTGGAAATTAATCAAAAGTTTATAGCAATCTGGGAAGTCTTTGTTCAAGAAAAAAAAAATGACATAATTTTAGTAAGAAGAGTGAGCCTTGTGGCATTTTAACTTGCTACAATTCCAGCCCCCTCACCCCAACTCTGCAGTAGCCTTGAAAACCAACAAACGACAATCACCATGGAAACCAGCAGCCTGGCAGCTACAAGAAGGGGTAGAACAGCCTTGGAGTTCCTTCAAATCCTCATTCCCAGAGAGTTGTAATTATTTGACCTGTCTAGTGGTTCCCTGGAAGATACCATTTGCAAGACTGTCTTTATTTCACCTGTCTCAAAACTTGCCTGGAGTGAACAGCTTTTTCTTCAAGGGTATTTGTTGAAAACAACTGGAGACAATTGTTGGACTTTGTGGCTCCCTAAAACAATGGATAACAGTTGAGGCACAAAAAAAAAAAAAAAACAGGCTAACCAAAAACCTTAAAAAGAAAATCTGGGGGAATAAAATATCTATAAAGGGCCTTGAAAGGCTCTGAAATATTCCTAGGAATATAGAAAGCCATATGTACACACAGGAGGGTACACATGCCTAGGGCTGTGCACATTTGCAGGAAAAAACTAAGGAAGGTCCTGAGCTCTCAACCTGGGCTAAGCTTAAGGCTCTGCCCAAGCAGGAAGGCTAAGGTGGAGTTGTCAAATGTCCTGTCTGAGTGTTGAAGGCATGTCCCAACATACACATAGAGCCGCTCTGCAAAAACAAGGTGACTTATTGGTTCCAAGCATCAAGGCACCCTCTGTCTAATTATTAGCTGAACACTAAGCAGAAATTTCAGTGACCACACATGACAAAAAATACAGACTTTGCAGGATTAGCTCAGAAAAGTCGCTAAGCACACAAAGAAGCAACACCAACAACAACAAACTCCAAAGAAGGGCGAGAATCTTATTTCCAAAGTTGCTGTATTATATTACGTTATTTAAAATGCAGTTTTCAGTAAGAAATTATGAGGCACACAAAGAAACAAGAAAGTAAGGCACATACACGGGGAAAAAAAATTGATAAAACCTGTCCCTGAGGAAGCCCATATATTGAACTTATAAGATGGAAAGAACTAAAGAAAACCATATCCAAAGAACTAGAAAAAGGTATGAGAATAATCTTATCAGGTAACGAATATCAATAAGGAGATCGAAATTATGTATTTTTTAAAGAACCAAATATAAATTCTGGAGTTGAGTAGTATGATAACTGAAATGAAAAATTTACTAGAGGGGCTCAAAAGCAGATCTGAGCAGGCAGAAGACAGAATCTGTGAATTAAAGATAAGTAAATTCATATTATACACTCTAAGGGATAGAAAGGAAAAAAGAATGGAGAAAAATGAACAAAGGTTCAGAGACATTTGAGATAACATCAAAAATATGTACGCTGTCTCTGTGTGTGTGTGTGTGTGTGTGTGTGTGTAATAAGCATCCAAGAAAGAGAGAAGCAGACATAATATTTGAAAAAATAATGACCAAAAACTTTCCAAATTTGATGAAAAATATCAATCTGCACATGGAAAAAAACTCAATAAACTCCAAGTAGGATATATCAAAGAGATCCACACATAAACACATCATAATCAAATTGTTTAAGGCCAAAGACAAGAAAGATTCTTGGAAGCAGCATGAGGAAAGCAACTTATCACATACAAAGGGATCCTCAATCAACAGTTTAACAGTTAAGAGTTGGCTTCTCATCAGAAACCATGGAAACTAGAATGGCACATTCAAATTCCTTAAAGAAAAAGATTGTCAACCAAAATTCTGTATCTAGCAAAACTATCCTTCAAAAGTGAAAAAGTAATTAAGATAATCTCAGGTAGAGAAAAACTGAGAGAATTCATTGCTAGTGAACCTGTCCTATAAGAAATACAGTCATGTGCCACGTGACAATCAACAATGTACCATATATTCAACAGTGATCCCACAAGATTATAATGAAGTTTTTATACTGTATTTTTAATGTATCTTTTCTATGTTTAGATACATAAATACTTAGTATTGTGTTACAATTGCCTTCAGTATTCAGTATGGTAATATGCTATCCAGGTTTGTAGCCTCAGAGCAATAGGCTATGCCACACAGCCTAGGCGTGTAGTAGGCTATACCATCTAGGTTTCTGTAAGTACACTCTATTTCACACAATGAAAAATCGCATAACAACACAGTTCTCAGAATGTATCTCCAACATTAAGTGATGCATAACTATACTAAAGGGAGTCCTTTAGGCTGAAATAAAAAGATATAAGACAGTAACTTAAATCCATATTAAGAAATAAAAAATGCTAGTAAAGGAAAGTATATAGGTAAACATAAAAGACAGTATAAATGTATTTTTTTGTTTGTAATTCTTTTTGTTCTCTCATCTAACTTTAAAGACAATTGCATAAAGCCATAATTATAAATCTGTATTGATGGGCATTCAGTGCAAAAATATACAATTTGTATGACAATACAGCACAAAGAAAGAAGAGAATGGAAGTAATAAGAGCGAAGATTTTTTATACTATTGAAATTAAATTGGTATTAATCTGAATAGACTGTTATAATTTAAAATGTTAATTGAAATTATCAGGATACTAAGAAAATAACTTTTAAAATTTATATAGTAAAAGAAATGACAAAGGAGTTAAAATGGAACACTAGAAAATAACTGTTTAACACAAAGCAGAAATGAAACAAAAACATGTAAGACATATAAAAACAAATAGCAAAATAATAGACATAAATCCTACCTTATCAGTAGTTTTACTAAATGTAAATGGATGAAACTCTTCAATTAAAAGGTAGAAATTGGCAGAATGAATTTCTAAAGCCATGATCAAGCTAGATGCTATATATAAGAGACACATTTTAGTTTTAAAGACAAAATATGTTGAAGGTAAAGGGTGGAAAAAGAGGTTCCATGTACACAGAAACCAAAAGAGAGCTGGAATAACTATAATAATATGAGACAAAACAGACTTTAAGACAAAATTCATTATGAGAGACAAAGTAGGACATTTTATAATGATAAAAGAGTTAATCCTGCCAGGCATGTTGGCTCACACCTGTAATCCCAGCACTTTGGAGGGCTGAGGTGGGTGAATCACTTGATGTCAGGAGTTCAAGACCAGCCTGACCAATATGATAAAACCCCTTCTCTACTAAATATACAAAAATTAGTCAGGCATGGTGGCACGTGCCTGAAATCCCAGCTACTCAGGAGGCTGAGGTGGGAGAATCGTTTCAGCCCAGGAGGCGGAGTTTGCAGTGAGCTGAGATCATGCCACTACACTCCATCCTGAGTGACAGAGATAGACTCCATCTTGAAAAAAAAAAAAAAAGAGTCAATCCATCAAGAATATATAATAATTATAAATATATGCACCTGCACCTGACAGAGCCCCAAAATATATAAAGCAGAAACTATCATATCAGGGAAAAACAGACAATTCGACAATAATAGTTGGATACTTCAATACCCACAATAATGGATAGAACAACCAGACAAAAAGTCAATGAGGAAATAGGAGACTTGAAAGACACTATAAACTAACTAGACCTAATAGACATCTATAATAGAACACTCCATGCAACAACACTAGAATATACTTTCTTCTTGAGCACATACAAAATATTCTTCATGAATGACCATATGTTAGCACATAAAACAAGTGTAAATAAAAGAATTAAAATTATACGAAGTATGTTCTCTGACCACAAGTGAATGAAATTTGAAATCAACAACAAAAGAAAATTTGGGAAATTCACATATACGTGGAAATTAAATAACACACACCTAAATAACCAATGAGTCAAAAAAGTAATCACAAGAAAAATTAGAAAACACTCCAAGATGAATGAAAACAAAAGCACAACATAACAAAATGTGTGGAAAGCAGCAAAAACAGGGCTTAGAGGAAAATTTATAACTACAACCCCCTATATCACAAAAGAAGATCTCAAAGCAATAATTTAGCCTTTCACCTTAAGAAGCTAAAAAAGGAAGAGTGAACTAAACCAAAAGCAAGTGAAAGAAAAAATAAATAAATACTAGTGCAGAAGTAAATGAAATAGACTATACTAAAACAATAAAGAAAATCAACAAAACCAAAATTGGTTACTTGAAAAGATCACATTGATTGTACATGCAAATGTCCTTAAGGATAATAGTCCACGAGGCTTTTCAAGAATGGAATACCGCCAGGCGCGGTGGCTCATGCCTGTAATCCCAGCACTTTCGGAGGCCGAGGTGGGCGGATCACATGGTCAGGAGTTCGAGACCAGCCTGGCCAATATGGTGAGACCCCATCTCTACTGAAAATACAAAAATTAGCTGGGTGTGGTGGCACTCACCTGTAGTCCCAGCTAGTCGGGAGGCTGAGGCAGAAGAATTGCTTAAACTTG
>NW_012101721.1:3442581-3480192 GCF_000951045.1 Mandrillus leucophaeus
GAAGAGGTGTTCTGGTTTTTAGAATTTGCAGCTTTTCTGCTCTGGTTTCTCCCCATCTTTGTGGTTTTATCTACATTTGGTCTTTGATGTTGGTGACCTACAGATGGGGTTTTGGTGTGGATGTCCTTTTTGTTGATGTTGATGCTATTCCTTTCTGTTTGTTAGTTTTCCTTCTAACAGTCAAGTCCCTCAGCCGCAGGTCTGTTGGAGTTTGCTGGAGGGTCTCTTCAGACCCTGTTTGCCTGGGTATCACCAGCAGAGGCTGCAGAACAGCAAATATTGCTGCCTGATCCTTCCTCTGGAAGCTTCATCCCAGGGGGCACCTGCCTGTATGAGGTATCAGTTGGCTCCTACTGGGAGGTGTCTCTCAATTAGGCTACAAAGGGGTCAAGGACCCATGTGAGGAGGCAGTCTGTCCATTCTCAGAGCTCAAACACCATGCTGGGAGAACCACTCCTCTCTTCAGAGCTGTCAGACAGGGATGTTTAAGTCTGCAGAAGTTTCTGCTGCCTTTTGTTCAGCTATGCCCTGCCCCTAGAGGTGGAGTCTACAGAGGCAGCAGGCCTTGGTGAGCTGCAGTGGGCTCCGCCCAGTTCGAGCTTCCCTGGCCACTTTGTTTAGCTACTCAAGCCTCAGCAATCGCAGACGCCCCTCTCCCTGTCAGCCTGCTGCCTCGCAGGTTGATCTCAGACTGCTGTGCTTGCAGTGAGCAAGGCTTTGTGGGTGTGGGACCAACCGAGTCAGGCATGGAATATAATCTCCTGGTGTGCCGTTTGCTAAGATAGTTGGAAAAGTGCAGTATTTGGGCAGGACTGCCCCATTTTTCCAGGTACAGTCTGTCATAGCTTCCCTTGGCTAGGAAAGGGAAATCCCCTGACCCCTTGTGCTTCCCAGGTAAGGCAATGCCCCGCCCTGCTTTGACTCACCCTCCATGGGCTGCACCCACTGTCCAACCGTTCTCAGTAAGATGAACCAGGTACCTCAGTTGGAAATGCAGAAATCACCCATCTTCTCCATCGATCACACTGGGAGCTGCAGACCAGAGCTGTTCCTATTCAGACATCTTGGAATGGAGAGAGAATATAGCAGCTTAGTTCTTGATCAGTTTGGTCCTCCCATCTGCCCCTTTCATCTAGATTCTCCCTCAAGAAGACTAGTAGTGGCTTGGGTGCTTAGTGAGGAGAGCTCATATCACTTTTACACAAGTCTTGGCAGCCAGCATCCTCCCTAACTCAGCCCCCAGCCCTGGCCATTCTCATCCCCATCAGGCTGGCTGTGACTTAATCATTCTGGAGGAGGCTCTATTCAAACCTTTGGTTTCTAGTACAACATAAGTTATCCTAGAATAGGCTCTATTAAACCCCTTGGTTTCTAGGTTTCTAAAGATAATACCGCAATTTTTATGTAGATTCTAATCTGTTAACCTGGGTAATGAAAATGGAAAGAGATCACTAAAGACTCCAAAACAACAATTAAAACAAAGTACAGCCAACTGTCAATTATCCAGAGATGAATAAAGACATGGCAAATATGAATACATTATAGTCCCTGCTCTCAAAGGAGTTTATAATCCAGTTGAGAAGACAAACAAATACACCAACAGGAGTGACCTGAGAGGATAGGTGGTAAAAGTAGATAGTGTGGGCTCAAGTAGAATCAGCAGCCCTGAGTTCCACAATGTCATGCTGAGGTCATGGTTTACAGTGACCATAATGAAACACTAACGCTGGGAATAGCGTATGGTAGAATCTGCAGGCTGACAGTACCTAATCAGGCCCTGAAGGAGTGGCTCAGAAGTCAGGTTCTGCTGGAGGGACAGGGTTTGGAAAGGGCTGGCAGAGGAATGACAGAAGCTCACCAGGGAAAGGAAGGCTGAGACAGGCTTATTTCCAAATTTTCCAGGGCAAGCCCTAGCCAGTGAACCCTGAGTTTGCTCTGGACTTGGTTTTTCCTATTGAAGATACCCAAGAAAGCATCAGGCAACATGACTGATCTTTTTCCTCACAGTTTTGGCCCCCAGGCCAATCGCTCTTAACCCTGGATGGTTCACTGGAATCCCCTGGAAAGCTTGTTACTAAAACACTTATCCCTTGGCCCTATCTGAAACTCCCTGAAACATCACCCCTCTAAATGGGGGTCCTTGTGTCTGTTTTTACCCTGGTGATTCTGGGGAAGCACTATCTCAGCTAAGCTTCTCAGTCTTCTTTAGGCCTAGTAGCAGCAGCACGAATTGGAGGAGGGAAAGTTGTGGCACAAAATAGGTATTTTTAAAATCATCAGTTACCCTGAGTACCTTTCCATGGTACATGGCATGCCATCACCTTGGACAGACTTACGTCATCTTTGCGAAAAGAACTGTGTTTCTCCATCTGCTGCCGCACAGCCAAAATTCCACCCAAAGAGATCCATTGTGTTGGAGTGAGGCATTGTGTCCCCAGTATCTAGCACAGTCTGGTACATAGTAGGCATATAGGCCAGGATAGGTCAGGTTATGCTGCAGCAGGGAGCACCTCCCAGGTTGCAGTGGCTTAAAACAACAAAGGTTTATTTCTTACTTATGTTTCAGGTTCACAGGGATCAAGCTGGGGACTTTTGTCCACATATCCTCAATTAAGAACCCAAGACAATAGAGTAGCCTCCATCTGAAATGTTACTGGTCACAATGGCTGAAAGAAAGAGGGTTCTTGAGGGTTTCACACTGGAAATTAAATGCTCTGGCCACTTACAGTTCATTAGCCCAAGATGTCACATGCCTCTGCCCAACCATGAGGAGAACATGAAAATGCAATCCTACAATATGCAACAAAGCACAGAGCCAGAAATACTTGGTGAAGAGCACTAGTAACTACCACATTGGATATTCAATAAATATTTATAAAATAAAATAACAGATGAGTAGAAATCACTTTACAAGACAAGATCATTAAGTACACCTTTACCCCACAATGACATTTTTTTCCCCTGGGATAAGAAAGAGGTAAGTGAAAGCAGGACTAAATGATTGAGCACACAGCTCTCCACCTTTTCTGTCACCCTGCTTGGCACTGCCCCTAGGGAGTCTTGCTGGCCCTCTTCTCTCTGCAAGAGTCCCACTTCTGGAAAAAGGTAGCTCAGTTGCCCTGAGCCTCTGTAAGTCATGTTTGAGTAGTATGAGAGATGACTCTGGTGTTGTGTGACAGAGGAATACTCACAATTATAGGGAGATCAGGAGCTGCTGAAACCAGCTCTGCTCTCCTTCAAGAGCAGATTTTAGATTAACCAGAGGTGGCTTCTTTCTGCCTGACTACTCAATTCAATGCTATCCCTATCAAGCTACCATTGACTTTCTTCGCAGAATTAGAAAAAAACTACTTTAAATTTCATATGGAACCAAAAAAGAGCCCACACAGCCAAGACAATCCTAAGCAAAAATAACAAAGCTGGAGGCATCACACTACCTGATTTCAAACTATACTACAAGGCTGCAGTAACCAAAACAGCATGTTACTGGTACCAAAACAGAGATATAGACCAATGATACAGGGCAGAGGCCTCAGAAATAATACTACTCATCTACAACCATCTGATCTTTGACAAACCTGACAAAAACAAGAAATGGGGAAAAGATTCCCTATTTAATAAATGGTGTTGGGAAAACTGGCTAGCCATATGCAGAAAACTGAAACTGGACCCCTTCCTCACACCTATACAAAAATTAACTCAAGGTGAATTAAAGACTTAAATGTACCCAAAACCATAAAAAACCTAGAAGAAAACCTAGGCAATACCATTCAGGACATAGGCATGGGCAAAGACTTCATGACTAAAACGCCAAAATCAAGGGCAACAAAAGCCAAAACTGACATATGGGATCTAATTAAACTAAAGAGCTTCTGCACAGCAGAAGAAACTACCATCAGAGTGAACAGGCAACCTACAGAATGGGCGAAAATTTTTGCAATCTACTCATCTGACAAAGGGCTAATATCCATAATCTACAAGGAACTTAAACAAATGTACAAGAACAAAACAACCCCATCAAAAGGTGGGTGAAGGATATGAACAGATACTTCTCAAAAGAAGACATCTATGCAGCCAACAAACATGAAAAAATGCTCATCATCACGGGTCATTAGAGAAATACAAATCAAAACCACAATGGGATACCATCTCACACTAGTTAGAATGGTGATCATTAAAAAGTCGGGAAACAACAGGTGCTGGAGAGGATGTGGAGAAATAGGAACGCTTTTACAGTGTTAGTGGTAGTGTAAATTATTTCAATCATTGTGGAAGACAGTGTGGTGATTCCTCAAGGATCTAGAATCAGAAATACTATTGACCCAGCAATCCCATTACTGGATATATACCCAAAGGATGACAAATTGTTCTACTATAAAGACACATGCACACGTATGTTTATTGCAGCACTATTCACAATAGCAAAGACTTGGGACCAACCGAAATGCCCATCAATGATAGACTGGATAAAGAAAATATGGCACGTGTACACCATGGAATACTATGCAGCCATAAAAAAGGATGAGCTCATGTCCTTTGCAGGGACATGGATGAAGCTGGAAACCATCATTCTCAGCAAACTAACACAGGAACAGAAAACCAAACACCACGTATTCTCACTCATAAGAGGGAGTTGAACAATAAGAACACATAGACACAGGGATGGGAACATCACACACTGGGGCCTGTCAGGGGGTGGGGGGCTAGAGGAGAGATAGCATTCGGAGAAATATCTAATGTAGATGACAAGTTAATGGATGCAGCAAACCACCATGGCACATGTATACCTATGTAACAAACGTCCACATTCCGCACATGTATGCCAGAACTTAAAATATAATTTTTTAAAAAAAGGTTCTCTTCTCTTTCTTGCTGCTATGCCCTTCTATTCTAGATGATCTATTCTGGTTTGCCCTAGCCATTTCTCTGGTTTGTGCAGAATAACCACTCTAGGATAAGGCAGGAGCCTAGATGCAGAATTGAAGGAGGTACTCACTAGTAAGTGGAATGCCAGCATTTGAATAGTCCAAGAGTGAGGCCTCCTTAAATTGTGTGCCCTAGAGTGCCCTATCTGAAACTTGCCGAAGCCTAACTCCTCTGAATGGAGGCCTTGGGGTCTATATTGTCACCCTGGTGATGCTGATGTAGCTTCACTCTAGTCCTGGCCCTGCTCCCCTACCTTCTCCTACTGATGACTCCCTGTCCCACCAGGCCCATCTGTGGATGAGCTTTGAAATTCTTGTTTCCTCTCCTCCTTCAGTCACTGTTTGGATATTTTTGAAAACATTAAGGCTTTTTCTCAACTGTCCTTCAGATGGATCCTGCCACCTTTAGACAGGTCACAATCTCTTTCTCTTCCACCCAAGCGGAAATACCCAAGTTCTTCTAGTTCATGCAGAATTATCAGACTTGGAAAATTTGTTGATAGAGACCATTGAATCTACCACTTCTCCTATCAGAGAAAATTGAGGCCACAAAAGGTGAATATGCCACAGAAATGTGGAGGCAATTCAAGTCCAGGTCTCCTGACTCCTGTCTAGGATCTTTTCCTGTTTTCATCCCACACAAGTCATATATTCACTGAATAGGCAGGCTGGAAGAGAAGAAATTCCACCTGTGGACCACAGCTCTGGCCAGTGCCTATGGAGTTCCATCCTGCTCATGATCTTCTCTTCCTATCTGTCAGTGGACAACAACTTCAGCCCTTGTCTGTGGATTCAAAGTTGCCCATGACCTTCCCCATCCTGATCCCCTGCACTGTGAATTTCTGACTTGCTTAGACAGCCCCCATAATCACATGAACCTCTTGTAATCTTTCTCTCTCTCTCTCTCTCTCTCTCTCTGGAAATGTTGGAGGTTGGTGCTCCAGGTGGTGGTGATGAGAGAGCATGGGTCTGAGGAGATGAAAACTTGAGAATCTGAAAGCACTGTACATCACCCTTGGTCCCACACCATTTCCCCATTTGTCTTCATCTCTGTCAATAATGTGTCCCTTAATCTCATCTAGTCTCTGTCTGTAGAAAGGTCCTCATGCATCCACAATATCCCCAGTCCCGTCAAACAAGTCCCCAGCCCCTTCAAGTTCAGTTTGTGTCATCCTGCTTGGGTTAGTTTAGGCCACCAGACCCTCTGCTGTCATCCCACAGCCTGATGGGGCCCGACCATACGATCTTTCCATCCTGCCTTCTGGAGAGTGGTTTTCTCAATGAAGAAATGAATGATTCAGAAGTCTAATAAGAGAAAAGCTTTAAGGAATGAAAAATTAGGAAAATATTCCATCCAGTTAACTTATTCCAGATCCAGACCATTACTGCATATTTATAGGCAGTGAACAAACCCTGAGTGACTGTTGCCATTTAACTTGCTTTAAATACCAAAAAAAAAAAAAAAAAGGATTAAAGTATATTTAAAATGAAAATAAAAACTGTGTAGTCTTATATAGTAGTCAGCTGCCTTGAGTAGCATATTGCATTTTTTTTAATAGTTTTGGGAGCAAGTGGTTTTGGTTACATGGATAAGTTCTTTAGTGGGGATTTCTGAGATGTTGGTGCACCCATCACCTACTCTCAAGGAGCTTATAGTCTAACTCAGTCAAGCCAACAATTCTAGTGCAGTCCCTAATGGGAGAAGAACAAAGTGTCCTTAACATGGCATGGAAGGTTCTTTCTAGGTATCCAACATACTTTTCCAGCCTTATCTTTTGTCCTCATCTTTAGCCCCCCTCCATAAGCCAGCCACTTGTTGTTCCTAGAATATCTCCAAAATAAGCCACAGCCCCTTTGCTCATGCTGTTCCCTATTTCTGAAATACCCTTCTGTATTAGTTGTTCTCACCTTGCTATAAAGAACTACTTGAGACTGGGTAATTTATAAAGAAAAGAAGTTTAATTGACTCACAGTTCTGCAGGCTGTACAGGCAGCCTGGCTGGGGAGTCCTCAGGAAACTTACAATCATGGTGGAAAGTGAAGGAGAAGCAGGCACATCTTACATGGTCAGAGAAGGAGGAAGAGAGAGTGAAGAATGAGGTGCTAAACACTTTTAAACGACCAGATCTCTTGAGAACTTTTATCTTGAGACAGCACTAGGGGAATGGTGCTAAACCATTAGAAACTACCCCCATAATCCAATCACCTCCCACTAGGCCTTACCTCCAACACTGGGGATTATAATTCGACATGGGATTTGGGTACGGACACAGCCAAACCATATCACATTCCTTCTTTAGTTATTTTACTCCAGCAGTCAGTCAATATATATTTATTGAGAATATTCTATGTGCCAGGTACTGTGCAACACTGAAGACACAATGGTGAGCAGGGACATTCATGAAACAAAGGACCACATAAATGCAAATTTATGACTTTGATAAAGTGCTATGAAAAGTACGAGGTGCTAAAGAGAGTACATACCAGAAGTCTGACTAAGTCTGAAGACTCAGGAAAGACTTCCTCAAAGAAGGCAGATTCAGCCAGAATTTGGGAGAGGACAGTGAGCTCCAGACAAAGGAAAAGGCAAATTTTCTGTGTCAGGAGAGAGTGTGGTGCCTCCAAGGGATTGGAAGCAGCAGAGCAGGACAGCAAAGAGGAGATTGTGGAACGGAGGCTGGGGCAATGAATGGGCCAGGACAAGCAGGGCCTTTAGTGCCACAGTAAAGATCAGTCTTTGTCCCCAGAGGAGTGGAAACCATTTTAAATAAGCAACCTAAAGACATAATCTGCTCGCCACCGTCCTTTAAGACCCAGGTTAAATGTCCCTCTCCCTTCCCCAGTGCCCGAGGCAACCCTCGCACTGTATAGCCCCCTCTGGAAAAGTACACACCATGTCATGGTACATGGTGAGGGTTAACTGTGTTTGACTCAGTCAGTGGTAAGTTCTCAAGAGCCGATATCCTATCCTCTTTATCTTTGTCACCTCAACTGAAGACAGGGCCTAGAATGTGGCAAGTGTTCCATAAAGGTTCGTTGAATCAATCAACTGATATGTGCGGATGCTGGTCTGTTTTAATTTTTTTCTCCCCTCTCTCTTCCTGCTCATTCAGGAAAGTTCCATCCCCAACCCCTCACCCCATTGCCAACGGTCTCCCTGCCTCCCTTCTCTCTCCAACACCACCCATCCCCCATGTGGCTACCAGGTTTCCTTCCTAAACAGGTCAGAGCAGACCACTCTAATCCTTACATGAGCCTTCACTGATTTCACCATTGCTGGCAGGATCAAATTCAAATTCTTCAGGCTAATTATCCAATGCATTCGTGACCCAATCCCAAACTTATCTTCTTGGCCTCATGTTTCATTGCACTCTTTCTTCCCTGTACTCTATGTTCCAACTGCAAAAAAGCTCTAGAATATTCCTCAAGTCAAACACCCACTCCCACCTCCATGCCTTTGCTTAGGCTGTGCTCTCAGTCTAGAATGTTCTTCCCTTACGCTTCCCTAATTAGAAAATGACTGGTGCCTCAAGATACAGCTGAAACACCAACGCACCCAAAGCCTCTCCTCTCATTCCCCAAATCCAGAATTAGTAGCTTCTGTTTATACAGGTATATTTATTCCTAGCACCTTTCCTAGGTGTGTAAATGGCACATCATAGTTCTCAAATTAAAAAACAAAAAAAAAGCCCCATTCTGTCCCTGTGCTGCAGTCTCCCTGCACCAGCCACCATGGCAGCAACAAAGAGTGGGAGAAATGGGAAAGCAGCTTTCTCCTCCCACGCAGGAGCATGCATTCCCAGGAGGAAAGGGAACACAAGGCTTCCCTTGTTACCATATACAGACAAAAAATGACCCAAGTTGTATTCTAGGAAATTATTTCTAAGCCTACAAAGAACCATCCATTGTTTCTAGACTATTTTTTCTAGCTCAGAGATAAAATATGAAGTTTATAATTTACATAGTATAAATTAAAATGCCCCTCCCCCAAATTGCTCATTTTGTAAAGCAGTTTTTTACTTTGTTTAAAAATCATTTACTCTGGGAGCCTTTCGAGTTTATATTTAAAGACTTAAGCTTATAAAATACTCAGCTGACTATGGACTATGAGAACAAATCCCCAGAGTCAGTGGTGTCAATATCAAACACACAAGACATTTTTCATCTGCTTTAATTAAGACACAAAGGAGCAGCAAAAAAATATTAATCATGCGGTTGATTAAAAATAACTTCCTAAACATCTGCTCTTGGTAAATAATAGCTATCTAATACTTTAAATCAATGTTTAATGACTGGCCTAAGTGTAAACCCTTTGTGACTCCCATAAAATAAGTCACTCCATGTGCAATCTTCTTTGATACCCCCCTTTTCACCCAATGGTCTTTTCTTTATTCTCCAAGACTGGCTTTCATCAATCATTCCAAGTCTTCTATGCCTGTTTGCATACAGTGCAGGCGAGACCTCGGACAAAGTGCTCTGCACTCCTGGAATTAACAGTCTGACTCAGTCATATACATGCAGAGCATACAGACATCAAAGTGATCCCAGTCATATGGTAAACACAATACCAGCAAAATCCGTTTACTTCGTTTTTCCATCAGCTCGTGCTAGGGACAGCTCCGTTGAGGTTTACTCTGTCTTCATGACCATCCTGAGAGGTAAGCAAGCCAGGGATGTCTGTGTCCATTTGATTAGTGACCACACTGAGGGCAGAGAGGCTAAATGGTTTGTCCAAGTTGACACTGGTCAGTAAGTGACAGACCAAAAATGAAATCTAGTTCTTCTGAATGCACACCTAAAGCTCTCTCCCCTCCTATGGGAAGAACAGTGATAGATTGATAAGGTCAATGTTCCTGGGACTCAGAGGTGAGTTAAGGACTGGGTTTTAGAAGAAGGAGGCAGGGAGAGGTTGAAGGAACTCTGCCAGCTTGAATGGGTGGGATGGAAGCAGCTGACAAATCTAGTGTACGGGCCATGGTTTGCAGTGAAGGAAATTTTCAGGACACAAATTTTAAGTTATGGGAGAGCTGAGTTGATACACGGCAAGATGAGGAAAGAGGGGAATGAAGCTGCAGGGCCTTGACTTTTAGTCTATTTTCCACTTAATTTCAAAAGACACATCCAGGACAGAAAATCCTAAATGCCCCTTCAGCGTCCCTCTGTTTTCCTGCCAGAACAGGAGCAAAGTTCCTAGGGCCTGGGGCGGCATCAGCAATGCCTGGAATCAACAATGAACTCTGCCAGTCCCCTCTCTGTTCTCTGCCCGTCTGTGAATCACAGTTACAAGGCAGCTGTCACAGTAACTTGGCTAATTAAATTAGAGCCCACTGAATGCTTTATTGACCTGACGCTCATTCCAGTGAGCAAGCCCACTTTGAAGGTGACTAAATTCAAGGCTGTTAGTTCACAGATTAAACAACATGGACAAAAACAATAAGGCACCATCGGAAAAGTCTCTTCAATGTAAACACAGTGTCTAAAGCACAGCTGCCAGAGCGTGTGACCTATAGGAGATTTATTTGGTATTGTGGGTTGAACTCTGCCCCTCAAAATTCATATGTCAGCGATCTCAATCCAGTATCTCAGACGGTACCTTATTTGGAGGTAGGGACTTTACAGTGGTAACCAAGTTTTTTTAAAAAAAAGGTCGGCCGGATGCTGTGGCTCATGCCTGTAATCCCAGCACTTTGGGGGGCCGAGGAGGGCACATCACGAGGTCAGGAGATCAAGACCATCCTGGCTAACATGGTGAAACCCCGTCTCCACTAAAAATACAAAAAATTAGCCGGGCATGGTGGCGGGCGCCTGTAGTCCCAGCTTCTTGGGAGGCTGAGGCAGGAGAATGGCGTGAACCGGGGAGGCGGAGCTTGCAGTGAGCCGAGATCGCGCCACTGCACTCCAGCCTGGGTGACAGAGCGAGACTCCGTCTCAAAAAACGAAAAAAAGAAAAAAAGAAAAGGTCATGAGGATGGGCCCCCAATCCAGTGTGACCAGTATTCTCATAACAAGGGGAAATCTGGACACAGAGACACAGACAGGGGGAAGACCACATGAACAGACACACAGAGAAGATGAACATCTATCAGCCAAAAAGAGAGGCCTGCAGCAAAGCCTTCCCTTTGAGCCCTCACAAGGAACCCATCCTTCAGAGACCTTGTTTTGAACTTGTAGCCTCCAGAACTGTAAGACAATACATTTCTGTTGTTTATGCCACCCACTTTACGGTATTTTGTTACAGCAGCCTAGCAAACCAACATCTGGAGATATACAAGAGGCAGAAAGAGCCCTGGAGAAGGAAGACTTTGTGAGAACAATGAAAAGAGCATTAATTCTAGAAGCAAACAAACCCGGGTTGAGACCCTGACCTTGCTATATTACCCACAGTGTCAAGACACCTAATCTCTCTGTGCCTTAATTTCTCATCTGTACAATAGGGATAACATTTTCCTCACAGGGGTGTTCTTAGAATAAAACGTGAAAAACTACAGTCTTTGGCTTATGTAGATCCAGGTCCCATAAGGCCCCTCACAACCAGTTATAGTCACCACTGTAAATTCTGACCACCTACCAAATACTGACAATAATGAGCATGAGTCACTTTTGTAAAATAACTACAAAACACACACTGGCCTGAGGCTGCCATGCCCTCTAGGGGATTCTGTACATGTTATGATGAAAGCTTCCATTCTCAGCTCTTTCTGCTCCACTTAATTTATCACGTGCTCTGTCTCTCTGACTGCAGACCTCAGTTTTACGCTTAGAAGTCCCTCTTCACCATTTCTCCTGCCAAACTTGGGCCAGGAGGGGATGGTCCATTCAGCAGCCCTCAAGGCCTGCCTCTCACCACCTCACTCTCATGCTCACTCTTGTAGACAGCCATATAGACTTTGAGACAAAAACTGAACTTCTTTTTGCATTGCCTGGTTTAAAAAAAAACAAAACAAAACAAAAAAAAGGTTATTACTTAAGCTCTCCTATTTGCACTCAGAAATGGTAATAATCCTCATAAAACCAAATGGAAAATACCTCCAGTGACAATAAAGCCCTATTTTGTTCAGAATTGTGGGGAAATTAGCTATTTTGGTTAACTGCCCATTCCACTTAGAAGTTACCCTATTGGAACTGAAGCCTAACTTTTAAAGAATTAGAATGTAAATCAAATACACCAAATGCCAAGAGGCTGGGATGGCTGGATCTTTACTTGGTTCTTCAATGGTCTTGCAGAATTTGATGGTGTTTTGGGGGCACTGTCAGGGCCTCGGTTATTGCTGAAGTGTTCTAATAACAAAAACTGGAGGTGATTTGTGCCTCCTGGTGGTATGAATTCTTTAAAAAGCAGGTTTTTAAATAGATATGCAAATGCAAATATCCATACAGCCAAGGGAAGCTCTCCTGGGACCCAAAACCAAATCCTTTTCATTTTGGAGCTCTCTTGGGTTACTTTCAAGGATGCCCCGGCTCACACCACAAAGGGACCCCCATTCTTTTCTCTTTATTCAGGCTGCATTGCCACACATTGTATGGAGCTCACCTCAAATCAGCCCATATTTATTAAGCTTCCCTTCCCAGTGCCACAAAAAGAGAAACATTAGACGCTACTCCTGCCTTCCAAGGAGCTCCAACTGAGTTGGAGAACTGCCTATGTTATTAAATTCTGCATTGTGTGCGCTGAGCTTGAAGTGCTGAACAGAGTTGACTTTTATGATCCCTACCCTGTGCTGCGTGTTTTACATAGATTACCTCACTTAATCAGCTCATATTCTGAGTCATATTATTATTCTCACTTTACAAATGAAGATTCTCAGTCTTGACAGAGAATATGTAACTGGCCAAAGGTCAAAGAGCTAAGTAAATGTCAACTTAGGTATGAAACCCCAGTCAACACGACCCCATAGCCTGCTTCACCCCCCTAACACTGCCTCTTTCACCTGTCTGCTTATCTAAGTCCTGTAGAGCAGGTGGCCACAGCAAAAATCCTACAAAGGATCAGAACAAGCTCCTTTATGCCTTTTTTCCCCTTCCCTTTTTGATCCCCACATATTCCACCCACAGCTCCTACCAGTCTCTCCCAAGATTAGATTTTTAAAAAACAGAGAACTAAGAATAAGGGCTTCTCAGGAGCCCTTTTCTTATACTCTGAAGCAAACTTCACTGCAAATTTAAAAAGAAGGTGTTTGCTATCTTTGCTTCATTGGAAGAATAACATTGTCTGTCAATGAGACCATAACTTTGTCTTTATTTAAAAAAAACAAAAACAAAAACGCTGTCATGTAGGTCTGCTTCTCCTCCTAAATGAATTATGAACTATTCTTTCTTTCCTTCTTACTACTCTGCTGGCAGAAATTAGTAAAAAAAAAAAAAAAAAAAGCCAAATAAAAACCAAAAAATTGAGAACCTATTGAGTTCTCAGGGACCCCAAATTAATTTCTCACAAGTTGATAAAGTGAACATTAAACAATCAGGCACTTGGGATGATTAGAAACAAACAAAAAAATCAGAACGAATACTTCCATATGCATGTCCTGCAGCACTGCCCAGCCAGCTAGACGAGGTGGCTGGTATTTTTCTAAAATGAACAAAACTGACATAGAGGATTTCAATTCTCCATAAGTTAGCTAGAGGTCCCACTCTGCTAAAAATCAGAATATCCAATGTGATTTTTAATTGCCTTGCTAATAACCACCTTTCAGAAAATTGAAGAAGAGGGAATTTTTTATCCAAAATATCCGTTAGCAAACAATTGCAAATTTCACAGTAGGTGAGGAAGAAGTGATGTGGCCTAGGCATAGGCCCTGGCTTTAGAAAACCATGTTTCAAAGAGCACAGAAAAATGCCAAGAATAATCTCATGGTCATAGAAAGACATCATACTATGGATGAAAAGCGGAGTGAGGAGGGAGGTTTTCAAACGTAAAATATGACCATAAAATAAAATAATACAATGAAAAGCAGGAGTGCAGCTGCAGATGGAAACCAGCAATAAATTCTATAACATTCTATGACAGTATAAACAATACAACAAACAGTACCTTCGTCAGCAAAACCATAAGAATAGCCTGAACATGGAAAAATAATGACAGAATAATCAAAGGCCAGAAAAGCATTATTTCAAGGAATTTGGGGTGGGAGAAGGGGGTATGGTCAGTGAAAGAAGAGGAACAAGAAAAAGATTATGCCTGAAGTTGATGACTTGAGTTAAAAAAAAAAAAAGAAAGATGCCAGAGGCCTGGTAGAGTGGCTCACTGCCTGTTATCCCAGCACTTTTGAGGTTGAGATGGGAAGACTGCTTGAAGCCAGGACTTCAAGATCAGCTGGGCAACAAAGCAAGACCCCAGCTCTACAAAAAAGTTTTAAATTAAATAAAAAAGTTTTAATGACAGAAAGTTGAAGGGCTCAAGCACTATTGTGCTTTTATATTTTCTATCAAGAATGACCTTCAACCTGAAAAAGCTAGAACAAATGTAGTTGAGAGGAAAATGAAACCTAACATAAGTGAAAAGATAGGAAAAGAAGCCGGGCACGGTGGCTCACGCCTGTAATCCCAGCACTTTGGGAGGCTGAGGTGGGCAGATCACGAGGTCAGGTGTTCAAGACCAGCTTTACCAACATGGTGAAACCCTGTCTGTATTAAAAATACAAAAATGAGATGGATGTGGTGGTACGTGCCTGTAATCCCAGCTACTCAGGAGGCTGAGGGAGGAGAATCGCTTGAACCCAGGCGGCGGAGGTTGCAGTGAGCCGAGATCGCTCCACTGCACTCTAGCCTGGTTGACAGAGCGAAAAAAAAAGGAAAAGAGAACCTTGGTTTTCAGTGAGTTCACAATACCAGACCCAGAGGAATTATATCCCAGAGGATTTACAAATAAAAGAAACTGCAAATGCAATAACAAAACCATGTTACATAGTCCTTGAGATGAGCAAATACTCTAATTTTCAAAAAGCAGGCAAAAGATCTACTTTGACTTCAGACCAATGCAACTGAAGGCAATTTTACAAACAACCATAGAGCAGATTACTACATAAATAGTTGGTGAGCAAAAGTTCTAATTTTTTTTTAGTTTTGAGCAATAATGTAGATACAGATATGGCAAACTAGACTGTGTTTAGGAACAGAGCTTAGTTTGAAATTAAATGAAATTTATAATAAAATGACATACTTAATGTTATACATAATTTTTATCATACCACATGGCAATCAAGCATAAATGGAACCCTTCCTACTAATAGAAATGATTAATATTCTTTTAAAGCATCATTTCTAAAGCAGGGAATGGGGAATGGGAAACAGAAGTCAGCCAGTGGCTGCTCCACTACCAATCATTCCAGACAGATCTTAGGGAAGGGGTAGCTCTGCCTTAAACGACGCCAGTCCCAGACTTCAGCCTCCATCAAGTCCTAGGACTCAGTAGGTGAAACTGGGTAACCATGCCTTCTGGGATTCTCTGTGAAAGTAACCCCAGATAAAGTGGTTCTAAGAGTACAAGGGATATACTCTCTGATGAAACAAACAGTAAGAGGAAAGCCTCCCATGCAGATTTTGAACACCCAGAAGCTATGGGATTGGGTTAGTTAGAGCAAGTGGCTGAGGCAGAGGAAGGAGCAGACAAAGGGGAAGTGGAGGCATGAGTCAGCTGTCAGCTGCTTTGTGGGTGTCTGTTATTTAATACTGAATGTTTGGCCGGGCGCGGTGGCTCAAGCCTGTAATCCCAGCATTTTGGGAGGCTGAGACGGGCGGATCACGAGGTCCGGAGAGCAAGACCATCCTGGCTAACACAGTGAAACCCCGTCTCTACTAAAAAATACAAAAAAAATAGCCAGGCGAGGTGCCAGGTGCCTGTAGTCCCAGCTAATCCGGGGGGCTGAGGCAGGAGAATGGCCTAAACCCAGGAGGCGGAGCTTGCAGTGAGCTGAGATCCGGCCACTGCACTCCAGCCCGGGCGACAGAGGGAGACTCCATCTCAAAAAAAAATACTGAATGTTCAGGGAATGGGAGTGGAGTGGAGATACTAGGATGAGCCTGAGTGGAGAAGTGCGGCTGGGGGCAAGAGGAGGAAGGAAGACAGCTCCTGGGAGCAGAGGCAAGGGGGAATGGCAAGAGCTGAAGGAAGGATGCCACAAGAGAAAACTGCACAAGAAACAACATTCAGACTATGGAATCAGTCCTGAGTTTCAAATACACTGCCTGGCCCTTGCTTCAACAATCCACTGTGTTTGTGGGTTCAGGGGAAGGGAGGCAGGATGGGCACGATGAAGCATGACTGGCCACGTGATAATAATTGTGTAAGCTGAGTAATGGGTATACGGGTTCACCATACTATTCTACTTTTATGTTTTCATTTTTTAGTGTGTGTGTTTTTTTCCCCTAAGCTACTAAGGGTTTACCATTTAACTTGGGGTTTAAAAAAAACAAACAAACATAAATTCTGTTCTATAAGACCTGACACAATCTTGCCCCTCTCTTCCTGTTACTGCTCTAGCATCCTTGTTGCCTACCTGCTCCCTCACTCTCCGCTATTCCCTGAGCTCACCAGACATGTTCCTCTCACCGCAGGCTTTGCAAGAGTTGGTCTCTCTCCCTAGCATTGACTCCGCTCAGACATCCACACAGCTTACTCACCTTCTTAAGGAGATGCACTCTGCCCCGCCTATGGAGAACTGCAGCTCGCCCCTCTGCTCCACCTTCTCCGGAACTCCTAATCCTCATCACCCTATGTTTACTTTTTCCTAACACTTATCATCTTCAAACATATATATATATATATATATATATATATATATATATATATATATTTCATGCTTATTATCTTTCATCACTGGAATTACCAGAGGGACAGGAAATTTTTGTTTTGAGGTTTTTTTTTTTTTTTTGGTTGTAGTTCAGTGACTAGAATGCCTGGCACCCAATAAATTTAAGTAGAATGAATGTAGAAAGTTTAAGAACTACTCAGAAGCCTGTGGCAAGGGAGGGTGTAGGTGTCTTTGGCCTTGTCTTCTTTAATAGCTAGAGTAGCTAAGACCCAACTACTCCCACCCTACTCTTCTGTGCTAAACAAAAAAACTAGGGCACCCAATTTCTGAAGAGGAGTGAAAAACTTATACATAGCTCATCTGAATTATTGCCCTCCTCCCCAGCTTCTAGGCAGAGATTTCATAACTTGATTTTGAGACATCTAAGGCTATTTCCAGCTATAGCTTGTGATATCACAAAATTCTTAACCAAGCTCTTCATGATAAAGTGAGAAATTTCTGTCTAAATTATAAAATAATTGGAAAACTTCTCAAAACCAGGGCTGTGTAGTTTTTCGGAAATTTTAGGCTTTGGCAAAATGCATATTTTTAAGAGAAAGTTATCACATAACAAATGTTTAAAATTGGTTTTGTGATTTTGTGATTAGGAAGAATGTAGGCATCAAAACCCAATTTAGAACTACCTGGTGCCAAGACTTTTTGTACATGAGACAATTTCCAATAGGCTTATCCCTCCCTGCATTGACAGCTATGTCCCATGGCTAAGAAGTTACTCCTACATATCTCCACAAACCAGCTATGGAGTTGAACAAATTACCTTCTTGAGCCGGTTTTCTTACGACACAAAATATCCTGTGTGTGTGTGTTTGTGCGCGCACGCACACGTCCTCACATATTTGTGAGTACCATTCTACTTTCAGAAGATGGACAAAATCTTGTGAAATCAGATAAACAATCAAATAAAACCCACCCCAAAAAAGCTAGGAATCATTGCCTTAAGTGATAGCATAAGTATTTGCAAGCATGAGAAAGGGATTGTCCAAAACTCCTTTAATGGTGTTGTTAATGAGAGAAAATACTATTTGATCTATCCACAAGTGATTGCTGAGCAATGTGCTGCAGCATATAGTACAGATGCTGTTCAGAGTACGGATGACCTTTCCAGAACTGACCAAGGTCAGAATATAAACTCAGGGTAAAATGGTCAGGTTTCTCTGGCTTGCATTTCCACAGATGAGGTCTAGATGCCTTGTGAGGCTCCCAGGCTGAGGTAAGAGTGCCATCTGGAGGATCTCCATTTCAGAGAGAAATGTGTTTGCAAAACTGACTGTAAAACAGGTCACCAAGTCAGGATCCACATAGAAACAGGAACCATTAGCAAATAATTGCATGAACTTATGCTGTTTGCACACTTGCCTTTTTAATAAAACCTTTCCTTTGGGAAACTTTTCTTGAATTTCATCTCTCAAAGTCATTTGTATAGTTCTTGTTGCTCTTTAGGAAGGAGGTCTCTTCTATTTGGCCCATAGATCCACTGAGTCAAGCCTCTTACAGTTCTCCTTCTCCCATAATCTACACACTTTTCCTAAAAAAAGGTTTGATTCCAGGTGGTACAGGTACCCTCAAGATCCCAAGAAACTCTCAGGCTCCCCATCAGAACAGGTACCCTCAAGGGTCATGGAACAGTTGCCATGCCAACTTCCACATGCTCAATTAGATGATTCATCTCTAACCAGAATGAACATGCACTTAATCATCAGCTATCAATAGCCTTGACCAGGGAAGACGATAGAGTCTGCCTACTCTATGTGCCATAATACATCACTTTTAATGGCAAAAATTGCAGTTACTTTTGCACCAACCTAATATATTCATTAGGTGAAACAGTCCCGAGGGACTGCATCTGCTTAGGCTAAGAGCTGCAATGCAGTTTTCTGTGTTACTGTGAGGAAGAAGTGAAAGGCATGCTTTTCAGTTACAAGAGATCCTACCTCCAAATTACTGTACCTGTCAGGAATAGCTTCTATGAAGAAAAGAAATCTGCCGTTCTGTGTAATCGCCCTGTGATGCCTTTATTTCAGTTCTGCCCTTAGTTCCCCATTCTCTCAATTGTTGAGAAAAGTAATGCTAGCTGAAATTACATGAATTTTCAAAAATGGGTATTTTCTTCACCTGTGAAAATGTGCCCTTCCTCCTCTCTTAGAAAGCCAACTTCTTTGTTCCTCCAAAAAACAAAGCTGATTCAGACAATTCTTTTTTCTGCGTTCTCATAGTAGGACATGCAGAATATAGATAAATGGCTTGTTAACCACAGATGAATTCTTTCACAAAAAGAAAACCAGTCTTCTTTCTTAATAGTCCTTGTATGACCCTTAAATAGGAAAAAGAAAGACTAGGCAACCAGAATGACATGATTAAAGGGGCTGAGCCAGAACTAAGAAAAAGGTTAAGGGCAGGAGGAAAAACAGTTTGTTCCACGTCTGCAAGGAATTGGAGGACCATCTGCCCGCAAGGCTGAGGATTAAGGAAGCACACCCACTGGATTAGCAATTTTTTTTTTTGGAGACAGGGTCTCACTCTGTCGCCCAGGCTGGAGTGCAGTGGTGCAATCACGGCTTGCTGCAACCTCCACCCTCCCAGGTTCAAGCAATTCCTCTGCATGAGCCTCCCAAGTGTCTGGGACTACAGATGCCCACCACCATGCCTGGCTAATTTTCGTACTTTCAGTAGAGATGGGGTTTCACTATGTTGGCCAGGTTTGTATTAGCAACTTTCTTCAGACAGCACCAACTCAAAAGAACCTAAAGGTCATACCCCTTATCCTCTTTTCAGGACAGGAAACTATATTTCAGTAGGAAGAGATACAATTCAGAGTCCTAGACAGGTCCAGAATAACCTTAATATATTCCTCCAATGGCTGCAAAGAGTTAAAAACACAAAAAGCTGAATTGAAGGCTTACCTATGTCCACCAAACAAAGGATTAGGCTATGAAGACCAGAGTCAGCATGTCATGGCACACACATTCCAGAGGAACATTGGCAATTTAAGACCTTTGCCATCTGACAAGATAAAGAAACAGTGTTGAGAAGGAAGAAAAGTCCAACCAAGAAAATAAAATTTAGTTGAAATAGCAAAAAAGTGCCAAAAATGTATGCTTAAAGAAAGTCCTAGGAGTTCCAAGAATTCTGAAAAATTATCAGGTAGTGTTCTGATGAATGAAGATGACCAGTCAGTGAGTCCTGTGTGACGGTCATAAACCTCAATAAAAAGGATGGCATAGAACATAAGAAATCTTGTTGGTCTCTTTTGTCAAAGCTCCCATGTTATTAAAGACACTCACCCTTAATTGTAAAAAGCATTATTTATTGGAAAGAAATATTACAGGAAGTCTCCTTAATTCCTGCAAGGCCAAATATGGTGTCAATTCTTCCCTTCCCTCCCCCTACACCCCTAAAATATCACCCATTTGCTCAGAAATTCTCTACCCCGACTCCTGGAATCTCCCGATTCCTTAGTCCAAAGCCAAGGCCTGCATTTACAATGTATATGTTCCCAGAGGGCTCTGGAAGCAGCATGAAATAATGCTGCCTGACAGTTTGTTAGCTAATCAAAGGAAGATGGCTAGAAAGTCAATGAATTGAGGTGCTTTACTTGACAATTTATCTTAATAAACAGTTCTTAAACAAAGCCTCATACAGGCCAGAAGGTAAGACGTTCTTCTGTAAAGTCAAACTTCCATGATGTACTGGTTCACCAAAACCAATGGGCAATTCAAAGAAGTCTTTAAGGGAGTAATTATGCCAAGGGAAGAATCCACATATTCAAGACATAGCTTTCTTAAGAAGATGGAGCTATTTAATTTTAGCAAGGGCAGCTGCTCTTCTTTCTGTGTTCTGAAACAAGGCACGAATTAAAGCTTTTACTTCACTGGAAGAGAAAGCAGCTGCCAGGGGTCCTTTTCCATCTGCCCACCTGCAAAACAGAAGATAGAGTTTCATTTCCTATTAGGTCTCGGAAGTATAAGCAAGACTTAAAAATTGCCTATTTGATCCACATGCTTATTTGCTTGAAACAGAAATAAAACAAATTCTGGGCATCCTTCCTCTTCTTTGTAGAACTACCCCACAATGTCTTTGACCTCTTTGCTCACCCACTACAACTGGTATCAGCACAGCCAGATGAAAAGACCAAGTGAAGAGTATGAGACTGTTCTCCCTTATTCTATACCAAGTCCTCTTTGAACTAATAATTATGACCATACTCTCACGCCTTAGGCTCTGTAACTGTATTACAAAGTAAGCCACAGGCAACCAATTTTAACTGACAAAGGACTAGTGTAAAAATATATAAAGAAGTCCCATGAATCAATAGTGAAACCACAAACAACCTATTAGAATAAAGGGCAAAAAATATGAACAGGCATTACATAATAGAAGAAACATGAATGACCAATGAAAACGTGCTCAACATCATTAGAATTTACGGAAATGCAAATTAAAATGACAATAACCTATCATTGTATGCCAATTAGATCAGCTGAAATTTTCCAGTCTGGTAATTCCAAATACTGGTGAAAATGAGACTAAATAGGACAAATAAACTATGAAATATTTGTACAGTGGAATGACACAGTGGTGAAAATGAACTGCAGCTACATATACCATCAAGAATGGATTTCAGGCCAGGCGCGGTGGCTCACGCCTGTAATTCCAACACTTTGGGAGGCCGAGGCAGGTAGATCACATGAGGTCAGGAGTTCAAGACCAGCCTAGACAACATGGTGAAACCCCATCTCTACTGAAAATACAAAAATTAGCCGGGTGTGGTGATGGGCACCTTTAATCCCAGCTACTCGGGAGGCTGAGGCAGGAGAATTGCTGGAGCCTGGGAGGCAGAGGTTGCAGTGAGCCGATATCACACCACTGCACTCCAGCCTGGGTGACAGAGTGAGACTCCATCTCAAAAAAAAAGAATAAATTTCAAAAACAATAATAATATTGAACAAAAGAAGTAAGTTACAGATGATTCTACTTATACCAAGTTCAAAAAAAGGCAAGTCTAAACTTTATATTATTTAGGAATACATGTAAATGTGGTAAAACTATAAAGAAAGGCAAGGAAATAAATAGCATAAAAGTCAAGATAGTAGTTACCCCTCATGGAGAGCATTTGGAGAAGGGTATACATGGATTTTCAAAATACGGGTATTATTTTTCTTCAGTTGGGTAACAGGTACATGAAATTTATTCTTTTTCTTTACATTGTAAATATAGAGTATATCTACTGTATTCCTTCATATGTATATTTTACAACTTTAGCCTTATATTTACAGAAATCTCTGGGGAAAAAAAATTTCCTAGGCAGTAAAAAGAAGTTGAGTTATACTGTTATAATTTTTCTTATAACAAGGAATTAATGATCATTCTTAGACTGCAAGAAGGCCCTTTAACACATAGAAAAATTCTTATCTACTGCCCACTGGAGCCTACTACTTAAAAGCATCTTTGTTACCCACTAAGGACTTGTAAATAATAAATGAATAAATCTAAACTTTCTATGAAATGTGATTGGAGGTATTCTGACGTGATTTTTTTTTTCAAGTAGAGATCTTGTTTACATTGTACGAATGACTAATATTTGCAGCAAACAACTCAGACACATCTAGGATGACTGGTCCAATATAACCAGACATCTGTAGTAAACCAAGCTAAAGCAGACAGACAAGTACCTACAGGGATGGAGATGACCTTAAGGCCTCTACAGAGAGTCCTCTATGTAAGGTATACATACCAACCAATAATCTACCAAGACAATATGAAAGCATCCATGAATGCGTAACCGACCCGCATCTATTCTGTTTTGTGCGATGGCCTCTGCACACTATGATATGATATAGCATACACTCACTGGGCACAGCAACATTAACTGATGGTGTTGAGAGAAAACATCATCTACTACATTTAAGAAAGGATGAATCTCTACTAGGTACATGGTCCTTAACCTTTAAAACTACTGCACTCCCTGCAGAAAGACTGCGATCAAACAGTAGTTTGATGCTCAGTATTTCAGACAGATCAAAGTCACTTCTCTGTTAATATATTAAAGTAATTCTGAAAATTCATCCAGGCTGGCTGCAGTGGCTCATTCCTGTAATCCCAGCATTTTGGGAGGCCAGGAGTTTGAGACCAGCCTGGGCAACATAGAGAAACCTCATCTGTAAAACAAAACAAAAGAAAACAAATCAAATCAAATAAATAATAAATAATAAAATGATAAAATAAAATAAATTAGCCAGGTGTGATGGTAGGCACCTGTAATCCCAGCTACTCAGGAGGCTGAGGTGGGAGAATCCCTTAAGCCCACGAGTTTGAGTCTGCAGTAAGCAATGATTGAGCCACTGCACTCCAACCTGGGTGACAGAGTAAGACCATGTCTCAAAAAAAAAAAAGCATCCACTGTTCCTTAAAGTGAGCAACAATTTCCATCCAGATGTCAGAAGGCTGTAATTCTTATAGTTGCCAGATCATTTGTACAGCATGCCAAAACCACATATTCAAGACCAAAATAATATGGATAAGAAGTTGTTATGTTATCAAATATGGGAAAGTGGTAATGAGATCTGCACTATGATAGATCATGAAAAGGCCCCAGCTACTCCTACTCATTATGAAAGTCTTTCATGAGTAACATCAGCAAACAGGGAAAAGCCCTGCTATCAAGGGCACTATTACTCTTTTGTAGCTATGGAGAGTTATATGCCTCTATAGAACGGTTACACATACCGATCCCCAATTTCTTGCAAGCTGGCTTGTAGCATCATCATCAATTCCTTGAATGGCATCCATTTTGGCACATAGACTGGAACCTCTTCTTGATATTTCTTGTTCTTGCTTTCTTCAGATAAAGGTGCAAATACTTGGGGTCCTTCATCCATCACTGTTTTGCATAAGGAATATAATCTATCGCCATCTTCAGTAGATATGTCCTGGTTTTGCATAGAGGAAAGACAATAGAACAGAATTGGGCCAGCTCAGAAGTGGGGAAAGGGCAGCAGATCTTTGATGCGTGCTGTCCAGGTGGGTTGGCTACAACAATGTTTTCCAACCAATTTAGCACAACTTACTAGACACTACTTTTCATCAGCTCTCTGACAATACTTTTATATAAGAATGACACAAAATATGTTTCAACAGATTGTCAGTAATTTAGTTTGCCTGCATGAAAGAGCCCGTTTCTCCAATAGAATGTCGCACAGCTTGTTGCAAAGCAGTGGATGTGATTACAAATAAGGATTTAGTCAATCTATGATTTAGAGGCATCAGCTGGCCAAGTCCAGCCACTTTTCCTGAAGAATCACATGTAAAATTTAAACTGCAACAGTGTGTTGGAAAAATGGAACCTGCACAAGACTGCATTCACTTTACTAAATCAAATTATTGAGTTTACTTGCAAATTAAATGACTTTACACTATGCAATGCATCTCAGGACCACTACCCAGTTTCTAACTTCCTCATTCATAATCAAGATGGTATGTTGACAAACAGTTAAATCCTACTTTCGTATAAAAGAGATTAACCAGTTTCTAGTAAAATAGAAATAAAACAAAACTGAAAGACAAAAAATAACAGCATGAGTTAGACATGAAAACATGAACAGTTTCTTCAACATCACTTTCTCAGCAAAGTCACAATCTGGGACATGAATTGCATCTCAAGGCTGGGGTAGCATCTAATGGCCCTTACCTCTAGGGCAGTAATTTTGCCAATGATCTCAGAAACTGCTGTATTGAGTAAAGTCCCCATAGCTTTGCAATATATATTCACTGGCAGGACATCCTGCCACACAATTCCAAGTCTCTTTAGTTGGTGCAGTACCTGTAGAAGAATACAGCTATTTACGTGGAAGAAAGATTATTGTGACTCATATTTTCCAGATTTACATTTATCATTTGTGAGTTTATAGCGAAAGTGGCATTATGCCAAAATGAGGTAAAGTAACTAAGGATATATGCTTCTTGAACATTTAACCATAGTGATATCCCTGGTAGATGAAAAGCAGATTCATCAACCTGAGGATAGGAAAACTGCAGCAAAAAGATAAATCACTTAAGAAAGCGGAGCATTAAGATAAAAGCCAATATTTAAAATTCCCAAATCTAAGTTCAGGAAACAACTACGTGCTACAACAGACTTTCTAGGTAACTAGTTGCAATTATTGAGTCAATGAAAGGATAGTTTCCTGTTGTCTTGGTGGGAGAGGGGAAGAAAAAGTTCTTAAACATGACTGTAAAAGGTATCTAGATTTTCCAAAGGTGGGGGTGCAGGGAATCAACTGAGTACTTGTTACATATTGTTTTCTGCTTTAAAAAAAAAAAAAAGGCATCTAAGGATAGAATACAAATTTCAGTGCTAGCAAGAGCCTCCTACCTGCCGGACTGCTTTACTTGCTACAGAATAATTCTCTTCATCGTCCATATTTGAAAAGTTCCTAGCACTTGATAATCTTTCCAGAAGTTCACCTTTCTGTGCCCGCATTTGGGCCAAAAAGCATTCTGTCCCTGTGATGGAAAAACAGAATAAAAAATTTTAAAAGCTGTTCAATTACACACTGGAAAACCAGGATAGACAAGAGATGCATAAACCACGTATCTGTTCTGCCTATATAAAAATAATTGCTAGATAATATCATAAAGCTGCCCTAAAGCTACTAGAAACAATCACCTTGAATACATTAGCCCGTTTCTCAAACCCAACCTCCAGATAATAAGTCTTTTCCAGTAATTTGCTTAGAGCCAGAGTCAGCTAAGAAAAATTACTATAGAAAAAAGAACTACATCATATTCTGATATATCTACACCACCTAAGGGAAAAGTCAAGAACTGAAAAACTAAGTGAACCATATAGATTCTCTACCATGATCAACATATTGATTTACTCCACATTTCATTTCTTTTGCCTTTTAGTAATCCCAAGTAAAACTAAGGGAGGTGTAAGATGGGGGAGCTGTCTTGGGGTTTTGCAAAAGAAACTAGCACTGACATTGGTGAGCTCTTACCAACAATATAAACAGAATTGTCACAATATAAATCCTATTATGTGTCATTCTAATGACATAATCCTGATCTGGCAAATTCAATGCACACTAGCACTGCAGTATGGAACTCTAACATACCATGAAATCATCTTACAAAAAAGTAAAAGTCTCCCACAAAGACTACACTCACCTTATACAATTAAATAACTGGAAACACTTGCAGATTAAATGCCCTCCCACTTTCCGATACAGCTCAGGACCACCATTCTAATTATTTCATTCAAAAACTACAAAGATACTATGTTGACAAGCTGCATAATCCATATGCTTTCCTACATTTAAGGTATCAGTTACCAAGTCTCCTGAAGCCAGGTACAAGATCCACAAAAGTAGCAGTGCCATCACAAAGAATGGGGGCAAGACGCAATCTGAACTGATGCCCGAGGGTCAACAAGTGGTGAGCAATGTACATACAGTTGTTGTGATGAATAGCGGCCAACTGGGGAAGTTTTTGAAGGTTCTCCCTAGGCCAGAAGGAGAGGCAGACAAACAAAGAAACCACCTGTTACTGAAGCTGGGGTTGATGAAACTCACAACTTCTCTAATGTATTTCTAGGCTTTAATAACTGTCTAGTTTCTAAATGCTACACATAACAAGATACAATCTCATCACTCCCACTCCTAGAGGGAGGCTGTTCTGCCTGAATGGGATCTTATCCTATAAAACTATCCTGGTGATTAACAAAAAAGAAAGATTAAGGGAGTCAAGATGTTTGCCTGAGTCAATGTTTTGCACTGAAAACCTAGCAGAGCTATGTATAATAATATCCTTGAAGTTTTACACGGATACATCTATGGAAATACAGGTTTACTTCACCTTTCTCCGAATTCCTACTTCATTTATATAATGAACTGTTCAATTATTTTCTAATTCACTAGTTTTCAAAAACTAAAGATTAAGAGTCATTTGGGAATTTTAAAAATATATAGATGTTTAGACTTTACCCCAAATTAAATCACAAGCTCTAAGAGTGAAATCACAGCATTTATGCTTTAAAATTTTCCCAGGTGATTTTAATTTTCATCCAGGATTGAAAATCACTGCCTTAATTCTTCTACACATATTAGTCTTATCTACCCAGCTTGGGAAGAAATCTTATCTTATATTTCTGCTATCTACCCACTAACAGTCATTCAATTAACAGTTTCTAGTTTGCTAACTCAATATAAAACTAGGATATACAACTCAGAAGCCAACAATCAAGATAGTCCTTATTTCAGGCTACACATCAGAATCACCTGTGGGGCTTAAAAACAAAAACAACAATGCCTGGGTCTTACATCAGTCATAAATCAAAAGCTCTAGGAAGAGGGTAAATATGTATATTTTTAAAGCTCCATAAGTTATTCTAAAATACTGCCAAAGCTTGGCCGGTACAGTGGCTCACAACTGTAATACCAGCATTCTGAGAGGCCAAGGCAGGAGGATCACTTGAGCCAAGGAGTTCAAGACCAGCCTGCCCAACATATACAGACCCCATCTTTACAAAAATAATAAATAATATTAGACAGTGTGGTGGTGTGTGCCTGCGGTCCCAACTAGTTGGGAGGCTAAGATGGGAAGATCGCCTGAGCCCAGTAGGTTGAGGCTGCAGTGAGCTATGATTGCACCAGTGCACTCCAGCCTAGGCAACAGAGTTAGACTCTGTCTCAAAATATGAAATTAAATGAACGGAATGGAACTGAAATGAAATGACATAAAATAAAATACTGCCAAAGCTGAGAACCATTATCTAAGGACAGTGGTTCTCAAAATGTGGTCCCCTGACAGGCAACATCAGTATCACCTGGAAATCTGCTAAAATTCCAAGCCCCACTCCAGACCTACTGAATCAGAAACCTTGGGCACGGATCGAGCACTCTGTGTTTTAACAAGACTTCCAGGTGATTCTGACGCACACTAAAGTTCTGATGTTACACAAAGGAGGAAGAGAGGCAAATCTAACTCCACAACAGTGTGAAAAATGTTTCCGAGTCACGAAATGTCTAAGCCAACTGTCTATGAATCCCCAAGGACAAGGCTGTCAGCTAATGCAAATATGTTTTCTCTTTACTTTTGCTTAAGTAAAAAATGAAGCAAGAATGTTAAACCACAGTAAAGAGAATACAAATAAAACCAATAAGGTTCACAATAAGCTTTTATAATAAAAACAGGTGAGCCTAGTTAAAAACATCCCAATAATTCAAAAATCTGAACTAAAAAATACTTTAAATAGTAAACAGCTTTTGGGGTTTTTTTTGTTTGGTTGGTTTTTGTTTTAATTAGAGACGAGTGTCTCACTATGTTGCTCAGGCTAGTCTCGAACTTCTGGCCTCAAACAATCCTCCCACCTCTGCCTTCCAAAGTGCTGGGATTACAAGTGTGAGCCACTGTGCCTGGCTGATTCTCATCTTTGAAATTCAGAGTTCTTGGCTAAGCAATAGCTTTGTTGACATGTTATCAAAAATATTTATGAAAAACATCTAAACATTTTAATTCAAATAATAAAACTGAACTAGAGGCTTAGTGTTAAGTAAAACAGTTCTGAAAATGCTTAGCATCAAAACAAGGTAGTTCTTTTGAGTTTTAAAATGTGCATCACTAACTACACTGCAAGATTATAAAATCCTAATTAATTTAGTAATAAATGACCAAATCCTTTAAATATGCGTCTTAAAATTATTTACTGCATTTTAGTATGAATGTTAGTAATCAAAATGTCTTTAGTGGGAATATAAAATTATTTGTTTTAACTTAACTTACACATCTTAGACATACAAATATTATATAGAAATGAGATACAGTGGTACTTACTTGTGATATGTTGGTACAACATCATGGAACAAATGGAAGATATTCCTCACTGAGTAGAAAAGTTGAACAGCACTAAAAAGAAAACAGACTTAACAGAAATGCCTAAGAATACACTAAAAATAAGAAAAAAATAAAACTAAGTGCATCTTCAGTGAGAGTCATAAGCTAAAACTACAGTTGCAGAGAACACCTGCTTTGGTTGCTGGAAAACACCATTAATCTAGATGGAAATATAGTCTCAACCAGTATTTACTAACCAGACTACAATTCTAAACACCTGGATCCACTAATAATTGTAAGAAGAGCAGCATTCAACCCAAAGCCTCTTTTCTATTTATCAATTTCTGTTCTGCCAGTACCCAGAGTATCCCTTCAGTAACAAATGGAGCTAAGCCTCAAGCAAATGTCATCTACTCACTGATACACTCTGCAAAGGGCAAGGTATCAATAAAAGCACTCACTTGGTTCTTTTAGAATCAGTCTGACTTTCAGCTTTCACCTTTTCTCCTTCTTTCCTCAATGCAAGGAGGTGAATCAACATTTCTAGGATAGAATCTAGCCCTCAAGATATTTTGCCCTTTAAATCTAGCCTTAAAACACCTACAGATTATTATTAAAATGCACTTTTAAAAGGCAAACATAAGATTTGTGTAGCTTACCTCTACATAAGAATATCTTAAGCTATGTACCTTAAAAGCTTACAGGGATTTTATAAATATTTAGGAAAATAAGTCACACCCAAAAACCCTGTTACTATTTGATTATTATAATACCTGATTAAATTATTTCATTTTTGTGCAGAAGCTGCTGTTTGAGTTTGATAATGAAAAAGGGGGTTGTTGTACTGTAGCTGTGGTTTTGTTTGTCCTGTTAAAAACTATTACTTTTAATGGAAAGAATGTCCATAGATAGTCAGTATACAAATACTATTTGGTGTCTTGTGTTCTCAAAAAGTTTAAGAAATATTGCCCTGCATCTCTAACTTCTGGTCTGATATATTTCAGAAGAGTGCCACGTGAAGAAACTGTCCTATATTCATTTTGCCAACGGTCACTCCTATGTTCATTTTATTCCTTCTTACAATTAACTTTGAATGGACATGTGAATGTAATGATTCATTAAAGTCAGAGAAGTATCTTGGGAGACATGTTCTTTCTAAAGCAGAATAAAATAAAGAGGTTTGCTCGTATGTGAGATAAAAACTGAACTCTGGAAGTCCATCTAAAGATGCAATTTGATTGGGTCAAACCCCAACTGAAACTGTTTTCTTTATGAAGATAGGAAGAATGAAATTGTTAAGCACAGATTCAAACTAAAGAAGCTTTTATAAACCTGCGCTGCTATCAACTTGGTCCACGCTCTGCCATTTTCTTCTCAATTTAGTCTAGGAGTAGGGAAGAAGCTTATTAGACAAAAACAGATTCTGTATAAGATAATAGAATAGAACTTAAGGTAACGTGAATGCAATATAGATTAGAAGTCATCTTGAAAGAGTGAAGCCAGATCCTTGGCATGTTCCATTCTTTCCCTTCTACCTTCGGCTGCCTAACAAATTGTTATTGCTTTAAATATAAACATTTAAAACGTAAATTAATTAGGGACTGGGTTTCAAAAGGTAAAAAGAATGTTAGGCTAAAGAGCCCAAGGAAGCTGGAATAGAAGATATGACTATTACCCACTGCCACCACAATAATAAACATTTAAGTATTAATCATTTTCCAGGTAAGAGTCTAAGTTCTTTGCATGTGCTTTCTCGTATAATATCATTCAATTCAAATAAAAAGTAAAGTAAAAATTCAACAACAATTGAAGAGCTTTTGTTAAAAAGTGATTAACAATTTTTAATGTCAAAAAATCCATTTGTGCATCCATACAAGTGCACCTACTTCTTATACCTTGCTCATACATCTACACTATTGCAAATAAAAGTTAGAGATAGACACAAATCTGTGTGATGCACTGGGTTTTGTTTTGTTTTGATTTTTTCCAGAAAAAGCATTAACTTCTAGGATAAGAAAACCCAAAGAATTCCAGCTAATTTTCCTGATAAACATCTAGTTGGGTATGCATTTAACCAAGTCATTGCCATTTTCACACAACCCAGAATTTGTACCATTGATCACTACTGGTTGTTGCCTCTAGTAAAGTCTGATAGGCAAGTTCCATTAATTTCTTCACTGATTCACTGATCCGGCATGTGGGCAAGGAAAAGGAATGTTGGTCCAATGTATTTTCAGGCTCTAAATTCACCACTTCATTGTACTGAGTATTGGACACTTTCTGTACTTCCAGTTTGTTATCCTCATCAGGAGTGGGTAACTCCGGCACATTTATCTTAGAATCAGGAATAATCTAAGATTCAAACACAGAAATATAGAAAATATATTGTTTTCAGAATAATTCAAATATAAGCACATGGTGAAGAATAAGATACTGCTTGCTTTCATGGTACAGCTACGGCTCTACAGAGTAATTAGAAGATTTCAATAATTATGACAATATTTTAATGACTGCTGAATCCTAAATGAAAGCATGTCATAAGTGATAAACAATCCCCTTAATCCCCTTTACTGTGACATTCTTCTAAGTGTTCTTTTTGAGATAGGGTCTTGCTCTGTCACCCAGGCTGGAGTGCAGTGGCACAATCATAGCTCACTGTAGCCTCAACCTCCCCCGTAGCTGGGACTACAGGCACCACCACACCCAGCTAATTTACTTTTATTTTTAGTAGAGAAAAGGTCTTGCTATATGGCCCAGGCTGGTCTCGAACTCCTGGGCTCAATTCATTCTCCCTCCTCGGCTTCCCAAAGTGCTGGGATTACAGGCATGAGCAAACGCACCCGGCCCCAAGCATTCTTAATCTTGCCTGAAATAGCAAAGCTGTGCAACTAGCCTAAGATTTCAGCTAAATAAAAAGACCTTCAAAAATAATTTGTCTCATACTAGACTATTAGTATTACAGAGCAGCATAATTTGGAGTTCCATTGTCTAGATTCTTGAACAAATTATTTTGTACCAGGCACATGTGTTGGTTTAGTCTAAGAAATAACTCATTCAAACTAGCATATCCTCCCATTATAAAAAAAAAAAAAAAAAAAAAGCTTCAGCTTCAATCAAAAATTTCCTTTGTTGGGACTAAATGAAAGAACAGTAGGCTGTGAATGTGAAAACAGTAATATTTTTTACCCTAACTTTTAACAAAGTCATTTAACCTCTCTGGATCTCAATTTTCTCATTGTAAAATAAATAATATACTAATAATGGCTTTCGAAACTTGTTTCTCAAAGATGTTTCAGGGGTTAAAAAAAAAAAAAGATTAAGCATGTAGAGGCAGCAGGCTCCCTACTCCCACTGCAAGAGTAACAGCTTTGCACACACTGGACTTTGACAGAGATTTTCTGGCAGAAAAGGTTCAAAGTCTAATAAAACCATTTAAGTCAGTGGACTTGGCTTTCTAATCTGTAAAATGGTCTAATAATATCTACTTCAGAGAGCTGTTATGAAGTTTAAATGAGAATACAAATATCAGGGGCTGGGTGGTCAAAAACTATGGCTAAGATCAGAATGATGATGAAAAAATTTACTTACAGAGATGATTAAAAATGCTAATCTTTGTCTGAAAAATAGTGGGCCTGGATACATAAGACTCGAAAAAGTGACTTCATGAGGAGGGACAAAGGAAACTAAGATGGAAGAATGTTAGACCTAATAAGACGTCTCTTAAGACAAAATGTAAAAACCACACAACAACAAAAAACATAACTATAGATCTTTTGGGAAAACAGTTAGTACACATAGGGGAATAAAGAGAATTGAGAAAAAGACCATGAAAAGCAATTAAGTTGGAAATGTGTTTTAGAAAAGGGAAGAGGAGCTTTTTCAAAGTTGTGAAGTTTAGAAAATCTAATTCCAGGGCCTAAATGTCAAGAGAAAGAACCAGGCTGGAATCTAAAGCAGTGGTTCTCAATCAGGGACAGTTCTGTCTTCCAGGGGGCATTTGGCAATGTATGGGGAATATTTTAGCTTGTCACAACTGGAAGAGGTGCTACTGGAAACTAGGGAATAGAGGTCAGGATGCTGCTAAATAACCCATAGGACAGTCCCCCTCAGCAAAGAATTATCTGGTCCCAAATGTTAACACTGCCACTGCTGAGATATCCTGACCTAGAAGAAGCTACATTAGGACTTGAGTACTCAGGAAAAATGCAGTTTTACAAACTCTCAAAATTACTTGAGTAGGAAACTCAGATTATCTAGTTCTCTCACAGTACAGAAGAGGAAAATGAGGTTCAACGAGGTGAAAAGATTAAGCCCAGAGTCACAGAGCAATTCAGTAGTAATGCTGTTTACATCAAGGAGTTGTGAGATACATATGAATTCATTACCAAAGGTACTTAGTAAGCACATAAGCACTGAGTACATACTAGTAGTATGTACGTACCAGGTATTTTCTAAGTGCTGGAGATAAAACAATAAACAAAACAGTCAAAAAAAAAAAAAAACCCACAAAACTCTATCCTCATGGAGCTTACTTTCTAGAGGGAGAAACAATAAACAATTCTTATAAAATGTTGGTTGATGAAAAATAAAAAAAAGAAAAATACAGCAAGGAAGGGGTACAGGAAGGAAATAGGGGAGGTTATAAATTTTTTTAAGTGATCAGAAAGTACTTTTTAAAAAGCAAATCATATGATATGCAGTAAGAATATTCCATGCAGAGGTAACAGGTGGTTCAGAGATTCAGAAACCAAGTAGGCCTAGCACATTCAAGGAACAGAAGTAAGTCCAGGGTGCCTGCAGCACAGTGAAGGATGAATGCAATAGAAAATAGAGTCAGAGAGGCAATAGGAGGCAGATCAGATAAGGCCTTGTAGTCCACTGTAAGGCTACTGGGTCTTCTCTAAATAAGATGGGAAGCTACTGGACTTTCTGCAGAAGAGTGACATAATCAATTGATATTTATGTTAAAAGAAACCACAGCCCAGTTCTTGGTATTGAGTAGATTTCTGCTCCCTTAACAATCCACAATTACTTCAAAAAGTGTTAATATCTGTGCATTTCAAATGGCTAATTAAATATTTTGTTGAAGTGGACACAATAATAGGGTACCCCAAGGAAAATGGGACACAGCAAAAGAAGGGATGAAGAAGAAAAGCCTAGTTCCCTCAGTGATAGCAGAAAATGGCTGAAGTCTGCTGTTAAGGGATTGCCTCAATCTATGTTTTGCTTTATACCCAATTCAAAGTATATACATTATTTCATACATGTAAGAAATGAAGGAAAAAAAAAGGTTAAGAGTCCACTGCCTTTACAGGTAATTATTTATATCCTATCTTTTTATTTACCTGTTTTATTATTTTACCTTTAAAACTAGTCCTTCTATTCAAGTCAACATTTGTATAACAGGATATAATTTCTGGACATAATATAGCCCAAGTGTACCTGTCACAAAGTTGTGTCCTAAAACCTTCAGAAATAAAGATGAGAATAATCTACTATCTCACTTCAACAATAATAATCCATTACATGTATGTAGACTTTTTCCATTTTTACAAGGCTTTCATGTGCATTATCTTATCAGCACTTCACAATACCCAATGGAAGACGTAGAGATTAGGACCACTTTAACGGGGACAAAACCAATGTAAAAAAGATTAATAACTTGACTCAGCTCAACAACCATCATCCTCTTTTCCACTTTACTATATGCATCTCAAAATGAGTTGCTTTCTCATATACAAAGCTTCATATACAATGCAATATAACCCTGATACCTTCACAGTGTTATGAATTTCAGAGGTCATTAGATTTCTGGCTGCCACAATCACATCCTGGCACTTCTTGTTTGCAAAATGAGAATTGATGTTACGAGCATATTTCAGCAAATCTGTAGTATCTCCTTTTAAAAATCTCATTTCCTTTAGGGCATTTTCAAATTCTTCAGTGGATTGTATGATCTGAGATACACACAAAAAAAAGAAAAGAATCACATACATATATTTCATTACAATATTAGAATTTCAAATCCAATGTATAAAAAATAAGAACCAAGCTGTTCACTTAAGATTTAGAATGGACCATCAATTACTGGGTATAAAAATATACATATTTCCAGCCTTAAATTTATTAGAAAGAATATCTTCAATAGAAATGTCTGACTCTACTTGGTAAAAGTACAGTTAAAATAAATATACTTATTTTAGTACTCAAGGAAACACTAAAAAGAAGCAAAAAAGTAAAATGTCACACAATAGCTATTATAGCTAATGTAAGTATAAATGAATATAAAGAAAATATATTTAATAAGAAAACAAGCTTCTGCAGTTAAAGAGGTAGGAAGCCAGGAGAAAAACGAAGTTATATGGAATTTGTCTCTATTCCTTATTAACAATTTGCTTAAAGGTATAACTAAAGAACAAACTATCTCCAAGGAAAAACAAAAGACAGCAATAATAATCAACAGTGTCGTAAAACCTTCTATGCTATCGCGACTCTTTACCTCTTCATATTGCTGTAATTTGCTGCTATTTGTTGGAATAGAATAAACCAAACAGTTTTTGATGAGGCACTCAGACAAGTCCTCCCAGATCATGTCTCCAAGCATCTCAGCCAACGGGACAGTAGACGTTTTTTCATTTTCCAGGTCAGAGTCAAGTGACAGATCTGAATTTTTTTAAAAAAAAGAAGTTTTAAACAAGAAACCATTCGCAGTCCTGGAATATTCTTAGGTTTTCTAGAATTCTTTAATTTTAAGATGATGGGGAAGAAAACAGCACAGATAATTCTACAGCCTTCTCAACTGACTGCGTGGGACAAATCATGACACACAATTATTATTATTTTATTTTCACTGCTCAAATGAATTGTCTGTACTATATTACTGCCTGTACTCTGTAACAATGAGGTATTAAGCCATCTACATTATAATCATCTAGTGCTAAGCTGCTGATCTGATTTGACAAGCACGCAGAAGTTCTGCATTCTAACTTGAAACTAGTTTAGAATAAAATCTCACTTATTTAATAATGAATAAACATACTTTTTTCATCTATGCATAGAATCTGAGTGTTTGTACTTTATAGTAAAACATAACTAGTCTATAAAACAGAGTATTTCAATACCTCCTCTACAGTATATGTTATGGTGGTTTTTTCCAACACATATTGAGGATGATGTTTAGAACATCCTATTAATCAATTGAATAATAGTTAAGAACCAGTGGCCAATGTAGAAGGAAGAGGACTCATAAAAGAGACTAGCTGTTATGAACCTAGTTCTGATTCACAAAAGAAGACTTAGGGGATTAAGAGCCTTAGAAGAGCAGGGCACAGTGACAAAGCCATTCCGGAGGCTGAGCTGGGAGGACCACTTGAGCCTAGGAGTTCAAATCCAGCCTGGGCAACATAGCAAGATCAAGTCTCTTTAAACACAAACACACACACACACACCTGAGAAGAAAGTGAACATATTATCTCAAAGCCTTTAAGATACTTCACAACGTCTAAAGTCTAGTCTGCATTGTCCAATATGATAGCCACCAACCACATTTTGCTACTAAACACTTAAAATGTGGCTAGTGTGACTGAGAAATTCAACTTTTTAAAGTTTTGATTAATTGAAATTTAAGTTTGAAAACAGAAGCAGGGGTGTGTCCTTATAAAGGGGCAGCACAAAGGAGCCTTGTGGTTTTGGAACAGTTCTGTATCTTGACTGTAGTGGTGGTTACATGAATTTACACATATGAAAAAATTGCACAGAACTACACAAACACACACACGAACATGTAAAACTGGTGAAATCTAAATAAACTCAATGAATTGTACCAATGTTAATTTCCTGGTTTTGATATTGCACTATACTGCACTATATATTACTATATAATATTTAAGATGTTAACACTGTAGAAAATTGTGTGAAGGAGGCACAAGACCTCCCTGTAATTTTTGAATGGAAAAAAAATTTTAAAGCAGCAGGGTAAAATACCTTTCCATTAAACACAATTTCACTGTTTTGATAGAACTACATTTCACTGCAACCACTGCATCACATAAAATATTACTGTTGTATTGTCAAGCACTCAACAGGCACAAATGTCATTTCTAGTATTTCATATAATACATTGCCAAACCAGTCAGTGTCAACAGACTGATTCCATCATCATTTTTTCTCCAGACTGATCCTATCACAGTTTTCTTTCCTCTATGCCCTAGTATAACACTGTAATGTGTTTATTTGAATATTTTATGCATAGAGCACAAGTTATGGTGATACCTACATAAATGGTAATAGGTAGTTAAATTGAAATACTTATTTTAGTTATGATATTACTCTTTTTCTAGATTAAGAAAATATGTACAAATTTTAAAATTTAAAACAAAGCATACTATTGATACAGTCAAGTAAAGATGGAGAAGCTGGTAGTACCACTGAAAGAGGAAAGGTAAAAAAGACTAGAAGAAAGCATGTCACAAATTTCACAATCAATGGCAGCTGCAATTTGCTACAACAGGGTAAAACAAAAAAAGCTGCTTGCTTGTTGTATACAAAACTTTTTTTTTTTGAGATGAAGTTTCGCTCTTGTTGCCCAGGCTGGAGAGCAATGGCGCGATCTCGGCTCACTGCAACCTCCACCTCCCGGGTTCAAGCGATTCTCCTTCCTCAGCCTCCCAAGTAGCTAGGATTACAGGCACCCACCACCACGCCCAGCTCATTTTTGTATATTTAGTAGAGACAGGGTTTCACCATGTTGACCAGCCTGCTCCTGAACTTCTGACCTCAGGTGATCCACCTGCCTTGGCCTCCCAAAGTGCTGGGATTACAGGCGTGAGCCATCGCACCTGGCCACAAAACATTTTTTAAGACAATAAAGTGAACAATATTAAGGGACATTTTCAGCAAATACATTAGGAATTTGATGCTTCCTGTGGAAAAAGAATTGACAAAATTAGTCACCTGGAATCAGAATTAAATGTCCAATAAAAAGTGTGATTTTAACAGGACCTGAACTTCTAACTTTCAATAACTTGGATTCTTGTATTTAAAAAAAAAAA
>NW_012101721.1:3481567-3489536 GCF_000951045.1 Mandrillus leucophaeus
GCAGAAGTTCTGCATTCTAACTTGAAACTAGTTTAGAATAAAATCTCACTTATTTAATAATGAATAAACATACTTTTTTCATCTATGCATAGAATCTGAGTGTTTGTACTTTATAGTAAAACATAACTAGTCTATAAAACAGAGTATTTCAATACCTCCTCTACAGTATATGTTATGGTGGTTTTTTCCAACACATATTGAGGATGATGTTTAGAACATCCTATTAATCAATTGAATAATAGTTAAGAACCAGTGGCCAATATAGAAGGAAGAGGACTCATAAAAGAGACTAGCTGTTATGAACCTAGTTCTGATTCACAAAAGAAGACTTAGGGGATTAAGAGCCTTAGAAGAGCAGGGCACAGTGACAAAGCCATTCCGGAGGCTGAGCTGGGAGGACCACTTGAGCCTAGGAGTTCAAATCCAGCCTGGGCAACATAGCAAGATCAAGTCTCTTTAAACACAAACACACACACACACACCTGAGAAGAAAGTGAACATATTATCTCAAAGCCTTTAAGATACTTCACAACGTCTAAAGTCTAGTCTGCATTGTCCAATATGATAGCCACCAACCACATTTTGCTACTAAACACTTAAAATGTGGCTAGTGTGACTGAGAAATTCAACTTTTTAAAGTTTTGATTAATTGAAATTTAAGTTTGAAAACAGAAGCAGGGGTGTGTCCTTATAAAGGGGCAGCACAAAGGAGCCTTGTGGTTTTGGAACAGTTCTGTATCTTGACTGTAGTGGTGGTTACATGAATTTACACATATGAAAAAATTGCACAGAACTACACAAACACACACACGAACATGTAAAACTGGTGAAATCTAAATAAACTCAATGAATTGTACCAATGTTAATTTCCTGGTTTTGATATTGCACTATACTGCACTATATATTACTATATAATATTTAAGATGTTAACACTGTAGAAAATTGTGTGAAGGAGGCACAAGACCTCCCTGTAATTTTTGAATGGAAAAAAAATTTTAAAGCAGCAGGGTAAAATACCTTTCCATTAAACACAATTTCACTGTTTTGATAGAACTACATTTCACTGCAACCACTGCATCACATAAAATATTACTGTTGTATTGTCAAGCACTCAACAGGCACAAATGTCATTTCTAGTATTTCATATAATACATTGCCAAACCAGTCAGTGTCAACAGACTGATTCCATCATCATTTTTTCTCCAGACTGATCCTATCACAGTTTTCTTTCCTCTATGCCCTAGTATAACACTGTAATGTGTTTATTTGAATATTTTATGCATAGAGCACAAGTTATGGTGATACCTACATAAATGGTAATAGGTAGTTAAATTGAAATACTTATTTTAGTTATGATATTACTCTTTTTCTAGATTAAGAAAATATGTACAAATTTTAAAATTTAAAACAAAGCATACTATTGATACAGTCAAGTAAAGATGGAGAAGCTGGTAGTACCACTGAAAGAGGAAAGGTAAAAAAGACTAGAAGAAAGCATGTCACAAATTTCACAATCAATGGCAGCTGCAATTTGCTACAACAGGGTAAAACAAAAAAAGCTGCTTGCTTGTTGTATACAAAACTTTTTTTTTTTGAGATGAAGTTTCGCTCTTGTTGCCCAGGCTGGAGAGCAATGGCGCGATCTCGGCTCACTGCAACCTCCACCTCCCGGGTTCAAGCGATTCTCCTTCCTCAGCCTCCCAAGTAGCTAGGATTACAGGCACCCACCACCACGCCCAGCTCATTTTTGTATATTTAGTAGAGACAGGGTTTCACCATGTTGACCAGCCTGCTCCTGAACTTCTGACCTCAGGTGATCCACCTGCCTTGGCCTCCCAAAGTGCTGGGATTACAGGCGTGAGCCATCGCACCTGGCCACAAAACATTTTTTAAGACAATAAAGTGAACAATATTAAGGGACATTTTCAGCAAATACATTAGGAATTTGATGCTTCCTGTGAAAAAAGAATTGACAAAATTAGTCACCTGGAATCAGAATTAAATGTCCAATAAAAAGTGTGATTTTAACAGGACCTGAACTTCTAACTTTCAATAACTTGGATTCTTGTATTTAAAAAAAAAAAACCCTTTTTAAATGGAGAGCTAGCAAAAGAAGTGATTATTTTTTAATTTTCTTAAAAATTATAAGGAAAAGACATGTTTTTTAAAATGTAAAAGATCTTCAATGCAGCAACCACAGAATACAGTCCACAAAATATAATATCTTTCTAACAATATCAAAGATCAATTGATTCAATTTCTGGAAAATTGAAAATACTTTCCGTGTGTGTGTGTGTGTGTGTGTGTGTGTTTATTTTATGTACAAAGAGGCATCATGGTTTTGCATTAGGTAGATGCCTTGGATAATCCTTTCAAGGAAGATCATTTAGTCCAACTTAATGAAACCAATATCCTTCGCATACTGACGGAAACACTGGCGGCACATATTGAGGCCATATTTCCAGATCAGACCATGCTGGTTTGAGCAGACACGACAAAAGCAAGAATTCTGGCCGAATTTTCACCAGTGGCTCCAGTACAGCTGCTGGTGACCTATCTTGCTCTCAGGAGTGCGATGAGGTAAAAAGGCCAAATACTTTTCTTTAGCTGTGAATCATACTTTGGGTACATATTTTCTAAAGGGACTTCCAAATTTGCAAAGAAATATTATCAATTCATAGCCTAAAAAATCAATCTCACTGCACAGTTTTTGTCTGTTTTGCATAGATATTTTTAACCTTTCACATTTGTCAAAGAATTTCAGCAAGATATGAAAAAATAATTTTTATTACAACGAATAGTGTTCTAGTTCTATGTTAGGAGAAAAAAATCCAGATTCATTGGAGTTTTAAAACAAAAGACTGGCTGAGCGCGGTGGCTTATGCCTGTAATCCCACCACTTTGGGAGGCCAAGGCGGGCAGATCACGAGGTCAAAAGTTCGAGACCAGTCTGACCAACATGGTGAAACCCCGACTCTACTAAAAATACAAAAATTAGCCCAACGTGGTGGCACACACCTGTAATCCCAGCTACTCAGGAGGCTGAGGCAGGAGAATCTCTTGAACCGTGGAGGCGGAGGTTGCAGTGAGCAAAGATCGCACCACTGCACTCCAGCCTGGGTGACAGAGTGAGACTCCATCTCAAAAAAAAAAAAAAAGACTAATGATTTCCTTATTGCTTCATTTCATCACGTGATAGATACCTGTGTTGTTTTTTATCTGAAACATACTCTATAAAAAGTTTAATGAACATTGTTAAAAGTATTCAGTTTACATACATGCAAATACTATTAATTATTACTGGTTAATGAAACTGTTGAAAGAAACAGAAGACAATAAATATGATGAACTTATGTTCTTTGCCAATGCTCATTACTTGAATCTGGAAGGGTTTTAGAAAGATTTACTACATTGTTATCTTTAAGGCTTTGTTAAAACAAAAGAAATGCTTGCCAAATATTCAAATAATCAAAGATTTAAAAAGGCAAAAAACTTGTTTTCGTACTTACATCACACTGCACATGAACAAGATGTGTGTGTGTGTGTGTGTGTGTGTGTATGTGTATTTGGCAAATACAACTACTATGGACTAAATTGTGTTCCTGCCCAAATTCATACGTTGAAGTCCTAGCCCCCAATGTGACTAGATTTGGCTATACAGGCATACTTCATTTTATTGTGTTTTGCTTTAATGTGCTTCACAGATAATGGTTTTTTGGGGTTTTCAACTTGAAGGTTTGTGGTAACTCTCCATTAAGCAAGTCTATGAGCACCATTTTGTCCAAGAGCATGTGCTCACTTCATATATCTCTCACATTTTGGCAATTCTTACAATATTTCAAACTTATTCATGATTTTTGATGTTACCATTGTAATTGTTTTGAAATGCCATGAACCACACCCATGTAAGACAGTGAACTTAACAAATGTTGTGTGTGTTTTGACTACTCCACTAACCAGTCACCCCTTTCCCTCATACCCCTACCCTTTCCACTCACGTCTCTGTCTCCTAGGGTTTCCCTATTCCCTGAGACACAATACTGAAATTAGACCTACTAATAACCCTACAATAGCTTATACGTGTTCAAGTGAAAGAGTCACACACCTCTCACTTTATATCAAAAGTTAGAAATGATCAAACTTAGTGATAAAGGCATGTCAAAGGCTCAGGTAAGTCAAAAACTAGACCTCTTGTGCCAGTTAGCCAAGTTTTGAATTCAAAGGAAAAGACTGGGTTTTTTGTGTGTGTTAACATTGCTTTAAATTCCTTATTTATTTACCTTTACTTTTTTTTTTAACTTTTATATTAAGTTCAGGAGTACATGTGCAGGTCTGTTATACAGGTAAACTTCTGTCATGGGGGTTTGTTGTATAGATTATTACATCACCTAGGTATTGGGCCTAGTACCCATTAGTTATTTTTCCTATTCCTTGCCCTCCTCCCACCCTCCACCCTCCAATAGGCCCCAGTGTGTGTTGTTCCCCAGTATGTGTCATGTGTGTTCATCACTTAGCTCCCGCTTATAAGTGAGGACATGCAGTATTTGGTTTTCTGTTCCTGAGTTAGTGGGAAAAGTGCTTGAAGGAAATGAAAAGTGTATTAAAAGTGTATTGCTGAACAGATGGATTATAAAGTAAAACAGGCTTATTTATGGATAAAGTTTTGTTTTTTTGTTTTGTTTTTTTGAGATAAAGTCTTACTCTGTCACCCAGGCTGGAGTGTAATGGCATGATCTCAGCTCACTGCAATCTCCGCCTCCTGGGTCCAAGCAGTTCTCTCACCTTAGCCTCCTGAGTAGCTGAAATTACAGGCACGTGCCATCATGCCCAGCTAATTTTGGTATTTTTAGTAAAGACAGGGTTTCACTATGTTGACCAGGCTGGTCTCGAACTCCTGACCTCAAGTGATCTGTCCGCCCCAGACTCCCAAAGTGCTAGGATTACAGGTGTGAGCCACCGTGCCTGGCAATTTATGGAGAAAGTTTGAGTGGTCTGTGTAGAAGCTCAAACCTACCACAACATTTTCTTAAAGCCAAAGCCTAATCCAGAGCAAGGCCTTAACTCTCTTCAATTCTATGAAGGCTCAGAGAGGTGAGGAAGCTGCAGAAGAAAAGGATGAAGCTAGGAGAGTTTGGCTCATGAGGTTTGAAGAAAAGAAGCTGTCTCCATAATATAAAAGCTCAAGGTGAAGCGGCAAGTGCCAACGGATAAGCTACAGCAAGTTATCCAGCAGGCCTAGCTAAGATAATAGACAAAGGTCTCTATACTAAACAACAGATTTTTAGTGTAGACAAACTAGCCTTCTATTGGAAGATATGCCATCTGGAACTTTTATTGCTAGACAGAAGTCAATACTTGGCTTCAAAGCTTCAAACAATAGGCTGACCCTCTTGCCAGGGACTAATGCGGCTGGCGACTTTAAGTTGAAACCATGTTCATCAACCATTCCAAAAATCCTAGTGCCAGGCCGGGCGCGATGGCTCACACCTGTAATCCTAGCACTTTGGGAGGCCAAGGCAGGTGGACTGCTTGAGGCCCGGAGTTCGAGACCAGCCTGGGCAACATAGTGAAACCCCATCTCTACTAAAATTATAAAAATTAGCTGGGCGTGGTAGCACACACCTGTAATCCCAGCTACTCAGGAGGCTGAGGCAAGAGAATCGCTTGAACCCGGGAGACAGACGTTGCAGTGAGCTGAGATCATGCCACTACACTCCAGCCTAGGCAACAGAGTGAGACTTGTCTCAAAAAAATTCCCAGGGCCTTAAGAATTATGCTAAATCTACTCTGCTTGTGCTCTAGAGATGGGATAAAGCCTGGATGGCAACACATCCACAACAGCATGGTTTTTCAGGATATTTTTCAAAAACAGCATGTCTTATTTTGTTTTATGAGACAGACTCTTGCTCTGTTACCCAGAAGTGCAGTGACGTGAACACAGCTCACTGCAGCCTCCAACTGGGCTCAACTGATCCTCCTGCCTCAGCTTCCCAAGTAGCTGGGACTACAGGCACATGCCACTATGCCTGGCTAATTTTTTATTTTTTTAGTAGAGGCCAGGTATCACTATGTTACCCAGCCTGGTCTCAAACTCCTGGCCTCAAGCAATTCTCTTACCTTGGCCTTCCAAAGCTCTTGGATTACAGGTGTGAGCGACCATGCCCAGCCAACAGCATGGTTTACTGAATATTTTAAGGTCTCTGTTGAGACCTACTGCTCAGAAAAAAGATTTCTTTCAAAATATTACCGCTTACTGGCAATGCACCTGGTCGCCCAAGAACTCTGATGGAGACAAGCAAGGAGATTAATGCTGTTTTCATGCCTGCTAACACACGATCCATCTGTAACCTATGAATCAAGGAGTAATTTTGACTTTCAAGTCTTATCATTCAAGAAATAAAATTAAAGCTGCCACAGTGATTCCTCTGATGGATCTGAGCAAAGTAAACTGAAAATCTTCTAGAAAGGATTCATCATTCTACATGTAATTAAAAGCATTCACAATTCATGGGAGGAGGTCAAAATAGCAAAATTAACAGAAGTCTGGAAGAAGTTGATTCCAACCCTCATGACTTTGAGGGGTTTAAGACTTCAGGTAAAGAAGTAACTGCCAATATACTAGAAATGGCAAGAGAGCCAGAATCAGTAATAGAGCCTGAAGATATAACTAAATTGCTGCAACCTCATGATAAAACCTGAATAGATGAGGAGTTTTTTCTAGTGGATGAACAAAGAAAGTGGTTTCCTGAGACAGATTCTACTGCTGGTGAAGATGCTGTGAACATTGTTTAAATGACAACAAAGGATTTAGAACAGTCCATAAATTTAGTTGATAAAGCAGTGGCAGGGTGAGAAGAATGACTCCCAATTTTGAAAAAAGTTCAACTAGGGGTAAAATGCTATCAAACAGCACTGCATGTTACTGAGAAATCTTTCAAGAAGGGAAGTCAATTGATAAGGCAAGCTTCATTGTTGTCCTGTTTTAAGAAATTGACACAGCCATCCAACATTCAGCAACCACCATCCTGATCAGTCAGCAGCCATCAACATTAAGGCAAGACACTCCACCAACAAAAAGATTATGACTCACTGAAGGCTCAGATGAGTTAGCACTTTGTAATAATATATTTTTAAATTAAGGTATGCACACTGTTTAGACATAATGCTATAGCACACTTAATAGACTACAGTACAGTGTAACTACAACTTTTATATGCACTGGGAAACCGAAAAATTTGTGGGACTTGCTTTACTGGGATACTACTTTATTGCAGTGGTCTAAAACCAAACCCGCAATATCTCTGAGTATGCTAGTAGTCCCTTTAAGGAGGTAATTAAGGTTACATGGGGTCATAAGGGTAGAGTCCTGATCCAACACAACTGGTGTCTTTATAAGAGAAAGAGACACCAGGATGCAAATGCAGAGAAAAAGCCATGCAAAGACACATCAAGAAGGCCATCTACAAGATAAAAGAGGCTTCAGGAAAAACCAAACCTACCAATACCAGAACAGCAATGAAGATAAGGAGAACTTAAAACTATGTCATTCAAAAAATAAAAATGTTTACACTGGTGATAAGATGTAGGGGAAATAACAGCAACTGTAAAGAATTTGAAAATCCATCATGTGTAATAGGAATTAGACTCATTCTATATGGCTCCACACTATAAAAACAGCATCAATAAAGTAGACATTACAGGGTAGCATATTGTGACAAACTTTTAAAATAACTACCCCAAAGATTTAATTTGCAAAATTAGCATTTTTGCAGTAGTATTTAAGAGTACAGGTAAGAAATGTGAGTTTTAAAAAACAAAAGAAAACAAAAACCTGCCTGGTACTCAGAACTGCCCAGGGGCAGGATAAAATGCCTCAAGTTCTCTCTCACTGAAAGTGTTCAGATTGGCTATCTGACCAATTGATGGAATATTATAGAGGAGATTCAGGCATCTGAGATATTTGGACCAA
>NW_012101721.1:3491011-3493466 GCF_000951045.1 Mandrillus leucophaeus
CGAAATACATATACCATGACATTACACACCAACCATTATGCAGTGTAGGTTTTACCACTGAAGTTTCCCAGATTGTCTACAGATTTTTATTTAAATTATTCAAAAACCAAACAAAATAGGAACAGTTTTAAAAAAAAAACCCAATCCCTTAATAAAAAGGATAATATTTATGACAATTCCTTTTGATGAATTAAGAGGCCAGACCCTATATTAATACTCCCCAGAGAATATTTTATCATCTTTTCTGTCTTCCCTTTAATAGTGGGCCTTAGGAGATTTTGTGTAAATGAAACAAAGTAGCATGCCTCACCAAATGATTTAAGTTTGCTATGTAGTTCTCCAAGAACAGAAAATGCCAAGAGGACAGAACTGATGGGTGGCATAGGGGTCTTCTCCTCTTTATGTGATTGTTCAGTGTATAAATGAAGTTCAGTTTGTAGGTAAGATTCCAAACTGCTGGTATCTAAGAAAAAGGAAGAAAAACATCAGCTGTCTCACCAATATGAGATGTTCCCACTTCTATTCCTCAGAGTTCATTCTCTGATATTTCCAATGCAGTTCTATTACAATATACTCCTAATGCAACCAAATATGAATTATGACATACATGTCCTTGGCATCACTTCAAAAAAGGAAATGACTTTTTGAGGTCAGGTGAGGGGACTCATGTCTGTAATCCCAGCACACTGGGAGGCCGAGGTGGGAGGATCACTTGAGCCCAGGAGTTCAAGACCAGCCTGGGCAACGTAGTGAGACCCTGTTTCTAACAAAAAATTTAAAAATTCATCAGGCATGGTAGCACGCACCTGTGGTCACAGCTACTGGGGGCAGGGTGGGAGAAGTAGGTGGGGCTGAGGCAGGAGGATCGCTTCAGCCCAGGAGTTTGAGACTGCAGTGAACTATGCTTAAGCTACTGCACGCCAGCCTGGGCGACACAGCGAGACCCTGCTTCAAAAAAAAAAAAAAAAAGAGGTCCTAGTTTCACAGACCTTACTTTCTATGTTCTTTCTGCCAAACAAGTTTAACAAGTAGGGTGTGTTATAACAAATAATTCAACACACCTGCCCTCTTCTCTTAACTAATATTCTACTTGAGAACAGAATCTAAAATTTCCAGGATAACTCCCTTCAAATACTGATATACATACACATATGCACATGTGTCTATGTACACACATAAGTACACAATGAATTTGTAGGCCAAAGTGGACATAGGAAAGGGAACGGGGGAGACAGTTTCTCCTGAAATACACTAAATTTCAAAATCCAATGTTGGAAAATACACCAGGTACAATAGCATGTCCTTTAAATACAGCCTCTGAAGTTTTACTCTAAGGGCAAACAACACACCAAAGAGGGCTCATACCCAGAGGTAGGCAGAAAGGCTGAGAGCCAAGTAGCATAAATCAAAGCCAGGGCAGAAGTAATCCCATTTCTTCACCTTGCAAAGCACTCCCTAGCTCATTATTTTCCCCAAGGACTGGAAAGAAATTGAACAAAACCCCTCCTCTACCCACAAGCCTACTGATTCATCTTCTTTCCTAAGCAAGAGAGAGAATGGCTAGATAGCTCCTCTACACTCTCCAGCCAAGATAAACTGCTGGGATCAGGGCTGTCAGGAACGAGCACGTCCTACAAGGCAATGGAAACAATGTGGTGGCAAATTGCTACCACCTCCTCTAGCACACTCTCACCACATGACCCCAACTACCCTATCATCTTTTCTCACATTTCCAGGGAACGGGACAGCTAAGAGGGATGTAAGGGAAGCAAGGTGAGGGCACTTTAGGGACTCAGATGAGCTGGTCCTAAGTAAGCATCTTGCTAACATGAGCACTCAATACAGACATGGAAGATTATGAATGAACCCTCATCTACCAATACAAAACTGTAGAGTATATTCAGACACTACACTGGTTCAGGCAGATGAAGCAAAGCAGTCCACCTGAGGTCAGCAGCACCTTTTGATGGTGGGAACTTCCATACAATCAGCTTCTGCCACTCTTCTCCAAGGTGATAAAGTATGTTCTGTTTCTGTATTGTGAGCTCCATGCTGAGAGATTTCAATATTTTTAAATCAAAGCATTTTCTGGATTTTAATAACTTCAAGCATTTCTGTGCCTGGTAATGAAATGAAATCACTGTTAAACATTCAATCTGGACTCAGGGCAATTAGAATATGTTTGCATAATGATAAAAAATACAAAATTTACTGAAAACAAGAAAAGCACTTATTGTTCATGCTTTGGGGAAAGCATTTAGTACCTCTTCCAGATGCTGAGCACCAGTGACATATTTCTTCTCTGTTAATGCACAATTATATTCTTCAATAGCAGTGGAAAACTGAAAAGTTAAGCATAATATTTTATACATCCTATTATTTCAAGTCTGTTTGCTTTTAAAATATTAAGAAATGCTCCCACTTTCCCTCCCTCTAAAAAAAAAAAAAAGAAGAA
>NW_012101721.1:3495636-3497483 GCF_000951045.1 Mandrillus leucophaeus
AGCAATGAAGATAAGGAGAACTTAAAACTATGTCATTCAAAAAATAAAAATGTTTACACTGGTGATAAGATGTAGGGGAAATAACAGCAACTGTAAAGAATTTGAAAATCCATCATGTGTAATAGGAATTAGACTCATTCTATATGGCTCCACACTATAAAAACAGCATCAATAAAGTAGACATTATAGGGTAGCATATTGTGACAAACTTTTAAAATAACTACCCCAAAGATTTAATTTGCAAAATTAGCATTTTTGCAGTAGTATTTAAGAGTACAGGTAAGAAATGTGAGTTTTAAAAAACAAAAGAAAACAAAAACCTGCCTGGTACTCAGAACTGCCCAGGGGCAGGATAAAATGCCTCAAGTTCTCTCTCACTGAAAGTGTTCAGATTGGCTATCTGACCAATTGATGGAATATTATAGAGGAGATTCAGGCATCTGAGATATTTGGACCAAATTATCTCTCCAATTCCTTCTAATCTTTGGATGCTTTGTTTACAACTTAATTTATATCTAATGAAAACAAAATTGTATTCCTCCCCAAGGGGAGGATCTGGGAACAAGAAAAACTACCTTGGATTTCCGAAGTTTATGCGAGCCTTAGGATTTTTTCTTCTCTGCTCTCACCAAAACTATAGAAAAGTCCTTGCTTTACATATAAATTATTTATATATAAACATACAGTATATGACTGCCAGGAAGGCCCACAAACAATAGGAGCATTTCTTTTTTACTTTAGCCACAGCAGGAATGGTTAGCCAGGCTATTCAATATGACAACTGAGAAAAGCACAAAGAAGGTAAGTCAAATAGACTTTAAAAAAAAAAAAAAAAAAAGCAGTATTGAAACACAAGAGACTTCACTTTTAATGGTACAATAACCAAAAACACGATTTAAGGAATACAGAAACTGGCTGTTTCTAGTGTGAATACACAAAGATCAACAGGCTGAAATACAATTTATTTCCTATGTTAAACCAAGTTTGTTTTTATCAGATTAACAGGGGTTTCTATGGAAATATGTAAAACAACACTTGGTTCATTTCTTCTTCTCCTATAACTAAAGTATGAGTTCCAATTTGTGATGGTACTGGGAGTCCAGTGAGAGAAGTGCATCCTAGAATTCAACTAAAATAATATTACAAATACAGAATCTGGGGTACCACTGATGGCCCTACTTGTCAATATAGTGCAGAGAAGGAATGCAAAATAGGCAAAAAACAAGACAGCAACTCCTTTGTCCCTATGGCACAATTTACCTACTTCTGAGCCTACTTTCTCACACATTATAGGCATTTCTACTTTAAAATAATATTTACTTTTAAAAACAATATTTACTTTTCCAAAATATAAAAACACTGCCTTGGAGATACATACCTAGAAGCTGTTTCTGGAGCACTTCTAGTACCAGTCTGATCTTTGTAAAAACTTCAGATGGTGATGGATATTCCAAGTTAGTCATTATAGATTCAAAACGAATAACTATGTTAGGCTGGCTTTCTATCACAGCGTGAAGGGATGGACAAGATGCCAGAGGCCTAAGGATATACTTCAGCAGCATCTGACCTGAAAAATCATATGAACATTCACCAAAAAATCACTGTAAGACACTTCTAGGCCAGGCACGGTGGCTCACATCTGTAATCCCAGCACTTTGGCAGGCCGAGGCAGGTGGATCATCTGAGGCCAGGAGTTCAATACCAGCCTGGCCAACATGGTGAGATCCCATCTCTACTAAAAATACAAAAATTAGCTGGGCATGGTGGCAGGCACCTGTAATCCCAGCTACTTGGGAGGCTGAGGCAGGACAATTGCCTGAACCCAGGAGGTAGAGGTTGCAGTAAGC
>NW_012101721.1:3503119-3505210 GCF_000951045.1 Mandrillus leucophaeus
ATAATATTTTATACATCCTATTATTTCAAGTCTGTTTGCTTTTAAAATATTAAGAAATGCTCCCACTTTCCCTCCCTCTAAAAAAAAAAAAAAGAAGAAAAGAAAATATGAAGATAAAAAAACCCCATTATAGTCAGGAGATAGCCATTGAATAATGAGACCTTCCCACCACCAAAATACTAAGGTTCAAGTTGAGTTTACTGACCTCCTGCAACTGTTTAAGCAAACTTAGGACAACTGAGTCTCTTTCCAACTGCTGCTTTAAGTCTGTAAATTCACCAGTTGATACATGAAGATCCCGGCAGACCTAATTCACACACCAAAGACAAGTACTTTTAAGCTATACCATACCTAAGAAATAAAACATTTACAGCAAATCAATAAGCTCTACTAGGTCAACATAATTCATGTTGAAATTTAAATGCTAGTTAAGACTGGAATAAAAATCACAGAATGTAGTAGGAAGATACCCTAGAGGTCCAACTAGTCCAAACCTTTATCCTATCACAAGAATACCCATTTCTTTCAATATAATATCCTCAAGTCACCATCTATTCTTAATTTAAACAGGTATCTTTCATCAGAGAGCTCATCCACCTGGATTACTAGAAAGGTATCCCCACTGCCAAGTGATAACTCATTTTAGAGTCAGACAGCTCTATTAGGATTTTTTTTTAATTGAAACAGGGTCTCACTCTGTTGCCCAGGTTGAAGCACAGTGGTGCAATCTCAGCTCACTGCAGCCTCAACTTACCTAGAATCAAGCGATTCTCCCACCTTAGCCCTGCTGAGTAGCCAGAACTACAGGCACGCACCACCATGCCTGGCTAATTTTTGTATTTTGTGATAAAGATGGAGTTTCGCCATTTTGTCCAGGCTGGTCTTGAACTCCTGGACTCAAGCGATCTGCCCACCTTGGCCTCCCAAAGTGCTGAGATTGCCAGCATGAGCCACCGCACCTTGTCAGAAAGATTTAATATTGAGGCAGAATCTACCTCTCATTCTGTCCCACCTTATCAAATGACTTTACATGATCAATTATTCCCTGTCTCCTAAAATCTCCAATTAACCTCTCCCTAATTTATCTTCACTCATTCGTGAAATATATATTGACTGAATACCTGTAAGTGCATGGCTTATCCCATCAAATTTAAATATGTTAAAATTTCTCCCATCTTTTGGAAAAATATCCCTCCACCTCACCAACTACCCTATTGCTCAGCAACTGCTTTATTTTTCTCCTCCCTCTCACAAACAGCTTCCTGAAATAGTGACCTATATTCACTGTCTTTACATTCTCACCTCTCAGTCACTCTATACCTCACTGTGATCTGGTTCCTAACTGTTCTTGCCAAAAAAAAAAAAAAAACACTAAACTCCTCATTGCTAAATCCAAAGCATACATTACTAGTACAGTCGTGTGTCACTTAACAATGGGGACACATTCTGAGAAATGCATTGTTAGGTGATTTTGATGTCATGCAAACATCATAGAGTATACTTACACAAACCTAGATGGTATGTCCCACTATATACCTAGGCTACATAAAACTATTGCTCCCAGGCTATAAACCCATACAGCATGTCAGTGTACCATTTACACAATGGTAAATATTTGTGTATCCAAACACAGAAAACATACAGTAAAAATACAGCATAAAAATGGTACACCTGTATAGGGCACTTATCATGAATGGAGGTTGCAGGACTAGAAGTTGCTCTGAGTGAGTCAGTGGGTGAGTGGTGAGGTAATGTAAAGGTCTAGGACATTAGTGTACTCTACTGCCGACTTTATAAACATTATATATTTAGGTAACACTAAATTTATTTTTAAAAATTTTCTTTCTTCAATAATAAATTAACATTATCTTACTATAACATTTTTACTTCATAAACTTTTTAGCTTTTTTTTCTTTTTTTTGAGGACTCTCACTCTGTCACCCAGCTGGAGTGCAGTGGCACAATCTTGGCTCACCGCAACCGCTACCTCCTGGGTGCAAGCAATTCTCCCGCCTCAGCCACCCAGGTAGCTGGGATTACAGACGTCCACCACCACACCCAGCTAATTTTTGTATTTTCAGTAGAGATGGG
>NW_012101721.1:3509435-3512327 GCF_000951045.1 Mandrillus leucophaeus
GGATCACTTGAGGCCAGGAGTTTGAGACCACTCTGGCCAACCTGATGAAACTCTATCTCTACTAAAAATACAAAAATTAGCCAGGCATGATGGCACATGCCTGTAATCCTAGCTACTCAGGAGGCTGACACAGGAGAATTGCTTGAACCCAGGAGGCAGAGGTTGCAATGAACCTAGATCACACCACTGCACTCCAGCCTGGGCAACAGAGTAAGAGTGCATCTCAAAAAAAATGTAAAAACAAAATCCATGAAACTTTAGCAGGCTAACTTACTGACTTTCAAGAAAGTTAAAATCCTAGATCCCCTTCAATTCTTGACACACACTATGCTAGAATAGCTGGGCCCTAGATTGTAGAATCAGCCTGCTTACTAAAGTATTATGATTTTTTTTTAAAGTATCTTGTTTGAGCCACTGCATTTCAAGGTATCTCTTTTTGTTTATTGTTTTTTTAATAACAGTCTAGCCTTCACCTTAATATAATCCAACTGTCTGTGAAAGTGCATTTGATATTCCACAGGCACCTTAAATTTAAACTCCTCAAATCTCTCACAAAAACCTGCTCTTTCTCTAGACTGTCTCAGTGAATGGAATGAAACCATGACCTAGTTCCCCAGTTATCCTTGACTCCTACATCCTTCACTCCCTACATCAACAAGTCCCAAATATCCTCTCTGAAATGTCACTAGGATCCATCAATTTTTCTCCATCCCCACTGCCACTGACTTTAGGGCAAATCACCGCCCTTTTTTTCCTCGATTATTTTAACTGCCTCTGAATATTTTAACTGCCTTCTCACATCCTGGACTCATTTCCCTCAAGTTCTTTCTTCAAACTGCAAGCAGAATAGAATTCCTGAAATTCAAATCTGATGTCACTCTCTTGCTTAAAAACCTCTATGGGTTCCACAGTGCCATCAAGATAACGTCCACACTAACTTTATCATGTTACTACTAACCTGATATGCAAGGTCTTTGCTTACCTTTCTAATTCATCTTATGTTCCTTCCCACCACAATCTCTAAACATTTGTCTTATGCAATACTTGTAGCTCCCCAAAAGTGACCTCTCTCCACTACCTCCATGCCTCTGCCTAAAACTAACATTTATGGCTACTTACAACACTCTTCCTTCCCCTGTTGCCTATCATTTCCCGTCTTGGTTTGGATGTCATTTCCTATAGTAAGCCATCCTTAGCTGTATCTCCTCTCTCTAACTGTATTACTCCTATTTATTGTTATGTCACACTATTATTATCAGGTATGAGATTCACACCTTGAAATAAAAAACATTCTTATTCAGCAACTGTCTCAGTACCTGGCACCTTTTAAGTGCACAACAAATACACCAAATGCCTGAATAAACTTCTAACATACACCTATTGAAAAAAAATTCTCTATTACCAACCATAAATTTGAATATTCCTCCCATATGACAGAGCTTCAAATATTGAAAGTATTTCTTCCCAAGGCTAAACATCCTCAGTTTATTTCACAGTTCTTCAAATGGTACGGTGTTCAGGGCTAAACCTTCTCATCCAGACCAGCCATCTTTCAAACTACAACAACCAAAACTAAATGAATTTCAACAGCCAGGATGTGGCCAGTAAGAGGTACAGAGAGCCAATTACTGTTCTGTTCCAGACACTTCATTTCTAATAGCACAGTCTAATATTGCACTATTGATACTGACTCCCTAATCAATCAACTAATTACAAATACACTCTGGGGATATTTTTTGTACTGTGCCAGAGGTGCAAAATAACAGATTGATCCACTCGCTTTGGCCACCACAAAATGCTGGGATTACAGGCGTGATGCACCGGGCCTGATCAAATTTTCTTCCATAAAAAATAAGTTATTTAAATTACACTTCTGGAAAATATTTCTATTTCAGAATTGAAGTCACCCTACAATCATTTAGTTCAACCACCATTTACCAAACAGAAAAGTGAGGGTTTAGAAAGTTGTACACAATTAAGCTGTCTTAGGAATCAGGAAGCTGAACCACTTCCCTACAAACCTACCCAATTTAACAAATTATCCTTACCTCACTCTCTATCCTGGATTTCAGTAGGTCAATGTCTTCAGACAGTTTATCCACCTGGGTAATCAGGCCCTGCGCACTCTGCATGCTAGGCAGGAATTCACTGTACTTCTTGCTAATCATATTGCACACCTCACCCTAAAATATAAAACAGAATTACAATAAAAGACAGTGAAATGAGTAGAAAACTCTGATAAAAATATATTCATCTTCCACAAGGCATTTTCCATGTTAGAACCTTCTTGCCAATTGCCCAAAACCATTCACTTTCCCTCCAAGCCAATGAGTTTCTTTCAAAAGCACATTTCTCCCACCATGAGGGGTCTCATAACACTATTAGGGTGAAAGAAGACAACAATATCAAACATCACTATGTACTCCAAGAGTATGTACAACTATTACTGGTCGATTAAAACATTAATTAAAAAAAAGAAGACTATGATCACCAAACCCCAACAGTGCCCAAGAGTTGTACAATTGCTGGAAAAGATAAAGGTGGAGTCAGAAGTTCTCATATTGAACTATATCAGACTGTGGTCACCAATTTTAATGATAAATCTAATAGAAAAGAAAATAAACGGATAAATTAAATCCATAATCTATATCTCTCAATCAATTTCTATTTTCTTGCCTATAACATTTTATGGCCTGATCTTAAAACCCTACATTGGCCAGGCGCGGTGGCTCAAGCCTGTAATCCCAGCACTTTGGGAGGCCGAGACGGGCGGATCACGAGGTCAGGAGATCGAGATCATCCTGGCTAACACGGTGAAACCCCATCTCTACTAAAAAATACAAAAAACTAGCCGGACGAGGTGGCAGGCACCTGTAGTCCCAGCTACTCGGG
>NW_012101721.1:3513685-3515998 GCF_000951045.1 Mandrillus leucophaeus
ATTGCTTGTTTTTGTCAGGTTTGTCAAAGATCAGATGGTTGTAGAAGTGTGGTGTTATTTCCGAGGCCTCATTTCTCCTCCATTGGTCTATATGTCTGTTTTGGTACCAGTACCATGCTGTTTTGGTTACTGTAGCCTTGTAATATAATTTGAAGTCAGGTAGTGTGATGCCTCCAGCTTTGTTCTTTTTGTTTAGGATTGTCTTGTTTATATGGGTCTTCTTTGATTTCATATGAAAACTAAAACAGTTTTTTTCTAATTCTGTGAAGAATGTCAATGGTAGTTTGATGGACCAGCATTGAATCTATAAATTGCTTATGGCCATTTTCATGATACTGATTCTTCCTATCCATGAGAATGGAATGTTTTTCCATTTGTTTGTGTCCTCTCTTATTTCCTTGAGCAGTGGTTTGAAGTAAAAATATTTTATTTGTATTTGTCTTCTACAAGCTGTTTTCTATTTTAAATTTTTTGTTTTAACTTTGTAAACTTTCCTGTTAAACACTAAGACACAAACACGCACATTAGCCTAGCCCTGTGAAGTCAGGATTATCAATAGGTGACAGGAACTTTTCAGCTCCACTATAATCTCACAGGACCACACTTGTATATGTGGTCTGTTGTCGACTGAAATGTATTTAACAGTACTGTGTTAACTTTCCTTCCTTCTGAAACATTCTTTCCCTTAGTTCCATGATACCATTCTCTACTGATTTTCCTCTTAGTTCTCTAGCCCTTCCTTTTTCACTTTCTTTTGGGAGCTTCATTTTCTGACCACTCCATATACATTGACACTCCTTTCTTCCTGATTGTCTTCTTATTCCAAACCAGTGGTTTTTAACAGGAAGTGATTTTGCCCCACCCTCAACCAGGGACATGTGACAACGTCTGAAGACAGTGGCTGCCACTGGTTGTCACCATGAGAGAGTTCTATTGACATCTAGCGAACAGAGGCCAGGGATACTGCTAACATGATACGATGTACAGGACAGACCTCCACAACAAAGAATTATCCAGCCCAAAACATCAATAGTGACAAGGGTGAGAAACCCTGCTTTATATACTCTTTCTGGGCAATCTTGTCCATTCCCATGGCTTCAATTACTAAGTGCTGCTATCTCAAGTCCACATTATTTTCCTTACCTCCAAACATGTATATGGGTAAGATGATGTGGAAACTGTCCACTAAAATCCATTCTTCTTTTTTCCATATTAATAGCACCCAACCACATTATATATTTTAGCCTCCTTCACAGTTGGGTGACACCATGTCTAAGATCTTACCAATTACTAACAGAAGTAATTGGTAACTCTAAGTCTTAAGAAAATAGATGTGGCCCCTACATGCCCTCTCTTTTCCCTTTATCTCCAGCTATGACCTGGATACCAGAAGAGACCAGATTGAATCACGTAAATAATAACAAAACCCTAAGAGCAATACTTCTCAAACTGTAATGCATATACATATCACTCAGTGACTCTCAGTAAAATGCAGATTCTGATTCAGTGGGTCTAGATTGAGGCCTGAGATCCTGCATTTCTAATAAGCTATCAGGTACTGCCAAGGCTGCTGCTCTACAGACTTTTGGGAGACAATTCTCTAGATGTCTCTCACATTTTTGCACCATCTTACAAGTAAGGCAATTACTGTCTTTAGTTCTGGACTATCTTTTCAAGAACGCCTATATAGTAAACAGCCTTGGAAGACAGAGATGGTGTCTCCCTCCAAAGCAAAAGGGAGGTATGCTTGCTACCCATTAAAAAGATTCAGGTTCCTTAAACTCAGGAGTCCTTTTCTATTAATATAAAGCAATCCACTGCACAATGTCCGGCAGGAAGCAGGACTGGGTAACTGATGCAAAAATGCTGATACTCTGGCTACTGCTGTAAGTAATAAACTGTCCTTCATCTCGCACCAAGGAGACTCATGTCTTCTACAAAAATCCATGAAACTTTACACGAATGGTGACTCAAGCCTGTAATCCCAGCACTTTGTGAGGCTGAAGAAGGAGAATTGCTTGAGCCCAGAAGTTCTAGACCAGCCTGGGCAACATTGTGAGATCCTGTCTCTACAAAAAAATTTAGCTGGGCATGGTGGCTTGTACCTGTAGTCCCAGCTACCCGGGAGGGTGAGGTGAGATAATCAACTGAGCCCACGAGGTTGAGGCTGCAGTGAGCCATGACTGCGCTATGGGCAACAGAGTGAAACTGTCTCAAAAAAATAAAAAACAAGAATTTTTTTTTTTAATTTTTAAAAATTAAAAAAAAAAAAACCCATGAGGCCGGGTGCAGTGGCTCACGCCCGTAATCCCA
>NW_012101721.1:3516048-3517859 GCF_000951045.1 Mandrillus leucophaeus
TGGCTTGTCAGAGCTCATTCAACAGTTAAAGCCACTGTTTAAAGAAATGATGCATCCCAGCATTGTGGCTCACACCTGTAATCCCAGCACTTTGGGAAGCCAAGGCAGGTGGATCACTTGAGGTCAGGAGTTCAAGACCAGCCTGGCCAACATGGTGCAAACCCATCTCTACTAAAATACAAAAAAATTAGCCAGGCGTGCTGGTGGGTGCCTGTAGTCCCAGCTACTTGGGAGGTTGAGGCAGGAGAATCACTTGAACCCAGAAAGCAGAGATTGCAGTGAGCCGAGATCTCGCCACTGCACTCCAGCCTGGGCGACAGAGCGAGAGAGACTCCACCTCAAAAAGAAAAAAAAAAAAAGAAATGATGCTGCACTCTGTGTTTGTGCTCCTGATTTCCCTGGAGGTTCTAGACCTCAGGCACTTGAGGAAGCAATTTTTTTTTTTTTTTTTTTTTTTTTTTTTTTTTTTTGAGACAGAGTCTCACTCTGTCACCTAGGCTGGAGTGCAGTGGAGCAATCTCACCTCACTGCAACCTCCACTTCCCAGGTTCAAGTGATTCTTCTGCCTCAGCCTCCATAGTAGCTGGGATTACAGGCGCCCACCACCACACCCAGCTAATTTTTGTATTTTTAGTAGAGAAGAAGTTTCACCATGTTGGCCAGACTGATCTGGAACTCCTGACCTCAGGTTATCTACCCGCCTTGGCCTCCCAAAGTGCTGGGATTACAGGCGTGAGTCACCGCACCTGGCCAAGGTTGCATTTTTGAGCATAGGGTACAGAAGCCACTCTGGATTTGGATGTGGCTGAGGAAAGAAGACAGAAGCCAAGGCCATGCACATAAAATGAGGGGTTTGAGTTAGTACTCACCTGGGCGGGGAGGGGGTGGAGCAGGGAGTGGGGGTTCCATCTTGCAGTAAAATTTTAAAAGAAATTTTTAGCCTGCCTCGATTCCTTAGGCGGTTCATTTCAAAGGGTTATTTGCCTCATTTCATATCTTCAGTGAAATTTTATGTGTAATTGTGTATATTTATGTTGCACTTTAGATTGGTGTCTTATTTTGTTAATGCAGCTGTGCCACAAATTCTCCTTTATCTTTTAAAAATGTTATGACTTTAAATTGATTTTTTTTTTTGGTCTCTTTTTGAGATAGAGTCTCACTCTGTCCCTCAGGCTGGAACACAGTGGCACAATCTCAGCTCACTGCAACCTCAACCTCACAGGTTCAAGCAATCCTCCTGCCTCAGCCTCCAGAGTAGCTGGGATTACAGGCGCACACCACCATGCCTGGCTAATTTTGTTAAATTATTATTTATTCTGACAGTGGAATAAATACATGAATTAAAATAAAACGAATTGCTTGCCCTCAAATTCCTAGGTAGTAAAGATACTATATACCTGAGCAACAAGAATACAGGACTGAAATGTAATACAGCAACAAAGTTACAAAGCCTTCCAGCAGCACAAATGGGAACGAGATCCCCTCTCCCTGAGGGAAGATAAAGACTTTTTTTTTTATGCAGGAGACATTTGAAATGGAACTTGAAAAATGGGTAGAAATACTACAGGTAAAGATGGAAAAATGGCAACATAAGCAAAATATGGGATCAAAAAAAGAGGGGACAGCAGAGAAAGTAATTTTCAATTGGCTGAAGATCCAAGATGGTAAAGGAAACTAGTGAAAGGAAAGAAAGGCACGTTGGGTTCAGAACACATAGGAGCTAGGGTAGCTTGCCATGCTAGAGTAGCTTAAAAACCTGTCTTCTTTCCATCACATTAAACAGTGGTGAAAAATCTGAAAGCCATATATAT
>NW_012101721.1:3519044-3542904 GCF_000951045.1 Mandrillus leucophaeus
CTCCCGCTCTGCTGGTCTCTTCAGTCTCCCCATTCCCGCGGCACACCCCTCCCCAACATAACTCCACTCCCCAGTGCTCTCCAGCCACCGCCTCTTCGTCCCCACAGTCCCAGGCCTCCTCGCCTCCTCAGTTCCCAACCTCTGTCTGGGCTCCCCTCCAAGATCCCTCCTCAATCCACACACTCTGGGCCTCCCCACTCCTCATTCAGCCCCCACAACTAGATCTCCCCGACAGGCCCCACTCTGCTGGTCCCCACTCTGTCTGCCCTTAGCCCCCAACTCCTCTCTCCAGTCCCTTCACACAGGGACCCGTCGTCCCCTTCCAGTCAGCATACAGCTGCCCCGCTCTCACCTTAATCTCCTCCACCCGCCGGGTCAGGCGGCTGATCCGGGTCCCCAGATCCTCCTTTTCCAGCCTCCCGGAGTGTGCCAAAACTTCTGTCACGAACGAGGCCATGGCCAAGACGGGAATCAATGCTGACTGGGTCACTCTCGTAGCCAGCGCGGCGGCTCCCGTCCCGCCGGCCGTCTTGACGCGCGGCCTGCCGGGAAACGGAGTCTCCAGGGCCTCAGACCGCCGCCCGGAAGGCGAGGAGCGCACTACAACTCCCAGCAGGCACCGCTCCAAACCCGGGATGGGATTTCCACGGTGTCCCGTAGTTGGCAAACTGTATGCAGACGCGTTTTCTTCCTTAGTTGTTTTCAAAGTTTGTCGCTTCCCGCCCGTTTTTCACTGAAGGAAATTAAACGTTTTTAATGACCAGGTCTAACTGAATCTTTCTAAACTTCAAAAGGCTTACGTGTAAAATTACCTAACTGAAAGAGCCAACGAGCCCATCTCGATCTTTTTTCCTCAACTTTTATTGGGCCGCTGTGGCACCAGAAGCTATGAACGGCGCCCTCTGGAGTTGTGTAAAGAAGTGGCGTCACCTCATTATAAATAAAAGGTTGCCTGTAATTGCATCTATGTACATATATTACATCTACGTGATACATTACACATTTACATTACCTACATTACATATTTATATTACTTAGATAGACATAATATTAGTCCTGTGTGAACAAGAACAAGATACTTAGTACCTTCTGTCAGATTATAAATATGTAAATGTGTCAAAAGCTTTTAGAAATGGTTTATTTTAATGCATTGCATATAGAAAGATGTTCACCATATTCTATGTATAGTATGGTTCCTTTTCAAAAACGTAAGTCTATAGCCATTGTTTGGTCAAAAAACAAAAAGGTAAGTAGGTATGTAAAGGACAGACATCAAATTATCCCATGGGTGGTGGATTTATGGTGTTTATGCTCTTCTCTGCCCTTGCTTTCTCTATTTTTCTGCAGTAAACATACACAGTCCTCCCTTGGTAAGGGGGGATTGGTTCCAGAAACCTCCCCTGCCCCCATAGCAAAATCCATGGATGCTCAAGTCTCTTACATAAAATGATGTAATGTTTACAAGTAATCAGCACACATCCTCCCCATACACTTTAAATCATCTCTAGATTAGTTATAAGACCTAATACAAATCAGTCTAAATGCTATATAGTCATTATATTGTATTTTTATTTGCATTATTTTTTGTTGTTGTATTGTTGTTTTTTATTAGTTTTTTCCAGAATATTTTCGATCTGTGGTTGGTTGGATCCATGGATACCAAGAGCCAAATGTACTGCTTTGATTAAACGTAAAAGGTTTTTTGTTTTTTAAAATGGTATATTGTGAGGGTTGACCCCAAATAGGCACTGACCCTAAGATCCCTGACAATTTTAAGTGTCTGCGAGATAATCTGCTTATCCCAGTGAAGCAAGGGCTGATTCATGTGCCATAAGCAGAGGAAACAAAACTGGGATTGAGAGAGGAAGCACTGAAAACAGTCAAAACATCGAGAGAAACTCCTTTCCTAGGAAAACCAAATCAATTTCTTTTTGGTAGACCTGTCAACTTTACTTTGAATTCTAACTGCACTAATAATAAATGCCCAATGAAATGACAAAGAATGACTGACAGATGAAAATTCTGAAACTTTGTACTGCATATTTATTAAGCAATTATCACATAGCAGACGTTGTGCTAGGTCTGGGGACCCACGACATGTGAATATATAATCACAGAAAAATATGATAATTACTAATCTGTAGGTAGATGAGGGATGGATCTAGATTTAGTGGAACCTGAATCTTATGCAGTTGCAGGGAGGGGAAAGACTCTTTAAGAAAAAGAATATAAAATAAGGAATACAAAATTAGATGCCAGTCTTAGAAGGGACCTGTGAAAGTAACGAGCCCTGAAGTTTAATCTGCCCCTGAGGAAGGTGCAAATGGCAGAGGAAATATTGGAGGAGAAGCACGCAGTCTCTGACTGAATCAGAAATGTTTCACAATGTTAACATTTACAGGAGGCCATTGCTTTGAACTGAGTTCCTGCACTAAGCCCAACAGACCAAACCAAAATGGAGTCACTCATGCTAAAGCTCTGCTTCACCAAACCAAAACTAAGCTGTCTATCTGACCTTCTGAGAAATCAGGAGAATGAGAGATAATCACCAAATTCCCAAACCTGCCAGTTTCAGTCAGCGTGATAACGAAGTTCCCTCTGTTTTAATTCTTACAAAAAAGCACCTGAACTAAACTGATGCCAATCAATCAGTTATTTTCATATTGTTCTGTTTCTCGGTTCCCACCTTACAAGGAAATTAAATTTGAAACAGCCAATCTGCTTTATGTTCTTTGTTTCTCTTTTCTTCAGCCTTTTTCTTTCTATAAAACCAACCTCCTCTGTTCAGCTCATCAGGACACTGATTCTACTTTATGGAATGAAGTGTTGCCTGATTCTAGAATCACAAATAAAGTGAATTAAGATCTTTAAACTAAATTTGTTGTAATTTTGTCTTTCGACAACGGTAATGAGAAATCTGAAGTGAGAATGAAAGGAAGTGCTACTTTGAGATTGAGGTTCTGGGACCTCCCTCCAGAAAACCTGTCTGTACATACCCACAAAACACAACTGCCTAAGCTCTTGCTTCTTCCTGAGCAGAGAGACTACTGGGTAAGGAAGACTGTTCCTCAAGGTCCAAGGAAAAGTCAAGGAAGAGCCAGAGTTAGGCTGAGAAAGGAGAAGAAATAGCATGCAGCATGGACTGCGATGGCTGTACACAGTCAATGCATGCAACAATGAATGAATACTTGAATTTTAAAAAAGAAATTAATAGATGCATGTGTTCTGTATTCCCTCATTAACCTCATCTTCTTCATAGTTCACATTTATCATGGCTTATATGTCTCCCAATTCACAGATGTTCACAAATCATCAGGATAAGGCAAGGAAGTCAGGAGCAAAGTCTGAAAGGATTCCTCCTGGCCTATCATGACTCACATACACATGACATACCTGTATTCAAGAAGCAAAGTAGCGAATGCATTATTTCTGGCAGAGGACAGTATAAGCAGACAGCGTTTCCAAGTTTGCACAGTGTTTTCCATCATGTTGCTATAATAGCAGCATAAGGTGCCTACAATTTGAAAAAGCAACCCATTTGCTTCAGGGAAGGAGTGGGTGCAGGTAGAAATGAAGCAAGATTGGGATGAGTGGATAATTTTTGAAGTGGAACAATGCAATATGGGATTTCTTTATACCATTCATTCTACTTTTGTATATGCGTGAAGTTTTCTGTAATAAAACATAAAAGAAAAATGAGCACTTCAAATGATTCTGTGTGCCTTCCCCCAAAACCTCACACCACTGATAAACACTGATATACCAGATGTCTTAGGCGTTGAGCCATCAGTTAGACAAAGTCAAGATCCTCCTTTCTCAGGATATGTCTCTTCCTTTCAGGAACATCTTTGCTTTCACTTCATATCTACCACACAGTGTGGAGTAGGTTAATTTGTGAATAGGGAAACACATGAGTCAGACATTCATGACTCCAACAGAATAAATCCGTTTTCTTCTCTGTCTTGCTATAAAGACTAAGTCTCACCCACATGCTGTGTCACCAGTGTGCAGAGGCAGCTTCTGCAGCCTGGGGACAAGAACATGAAATGTCCGAGTTTGAGCTGCCTGGCTCACATTGAGTCTGTTGTTTACCAGCTGGGGCACCTTGGCAAGTTACCTAAAGTGTATCGTATAGTGACAGCGTGAAGATTAAGTAAGGATAAAGCGTCTAGCCGAAAGTCTGGCATTTAGCCGCACGCAGTAAATGCAAATTATTTCCTTTCCTGTCAGAACCTGCTACTTGGCAGCAGCAACAAACAGGAATGGAAGCTGGTATGATTACCATTTATTATAGTTGCTGTCCCAGCAGCAAGGGGAGCCTGGGGAGGGAGCACCTCCCTCTGGGGATATTCTGGGTTTGGGTAGGTTCCTTGGATTGAGGAATTTAAAATTATTTTGTAAAATTAATATTTGTGGGCTTTTGTAATAAAAATATTAAGTGATAAATTTATAAAATGTGTAAAATGCATAGGTAAGCACAAATAAGGAAATAAAAACTATGTATAATTTTATCACCAAAATAATCATTTTAACATTTTGTGGTCTACACAAACACACACACACACACACACACACAGAGGCACATATTTCTATATATTCTTTGTCTTTTTCTTTTTTTTGAGATGGGGTCTCTCTGTCACCCAGGCTGGAGTATAGTGGCATGATCTCGGTTCACTGCAACCTCCCCCTCCCAGGTTCAAGAGATTCTCCTGCTTCAGCCTCCTAAGCAGCTTGGACTACAGGCATGTGTCACCATGCCCGGCTAATTTTTTCATTTTCTTAGTAGAGGTGAGGTTTCGCCATGTTGCCCAGGCTGGCCTCGAACTCCTGGCCTCAAGTGATCCACCCACCTCAGCTTCCCAAAGTGCTGGGATTACAGGCCTGAGCTACCGTTCCTGGCTGCATTCTAATTATTCTATGTACTGTTTGGTCACTCGCTTTTCTCACTTAACGATATATCAAAAATATTTTTCATATCATTAAAATTCTTTCTATAAAGTCACTTTAAAATGACTAACTAGTATTAACAAAAACTAACAATTCTTAACAATATTTCAATGGACATTTTCATAAATCTTTGTACATACTCATGATACATTAGGTAGATTTCTGGAGATAAGGTGCTGGGTCAAAGTATGCATATGTTTAAAAGTATGAAACATAAGTCATGTTGCCCTTCGAAAAGATTATATCAACGTGTATTTCCAGAACATCGATCATTCTCATGATCTCAGAGCTGAGGATTGATTTCAGTTTATGAATTTATTCATCAGATATGTATTGATGGCTCCCTGTATGGTTTTTTTGCCTGTCATGGGACCCTCCCCCAGACTCCACACCCACATCTGATATTGGACACACCCCCTAAACCCAAACATTGCCAATTCCTGGCACCTGCCTCAGCTGCTGCTCAGAACACTGAAACAAGAGCCCTCTCCCAATGTGAAAGATCTTCCACTCAAGTAGTCCCTGCTAACCAGTCACTGACCCACTCGTGCTCCTTTTCTTTCTGCATCTGTGGTGGGAGTGACTATGGCCTGGAGTTTCCGTGGGAAAGTCCAGCTCGGGGGGCTACTTCTCTCTCTCCTTGGCTGGGTCTGCTCCTGTGTTACCACCATCCTATCCTGCCCCAGTGGAAGACTTAATCTGGAACTGAATGAGATGGAGACCTAGATCATGGGGATTTGGGAGGTCTGCGTGGTTTGAGAGGAAGTTGCCACTGTGTGCAAGGCCTTTGAATCCTTCTTGTCTCTGCCCCAGGAGCTCCAGGTAGCACGCATCCTCAGGGTAGCCTCCCACGGGCTGGGCCTATTGGGGCGTTTGCTCTCCAGCTTTGGGTCTGAATGCTTCCGGTTTCACAGGATCAGATGGGTGTTCAAGAGGCGGCTTGGCCTCCTGGGAGGGACTTTGGAGGCATCTGCTTTAGCCACTACCCTCCTTCCAGTCTCCTGGGTGGCCCATGCCACAATCCAAGACTTCTGGGATGACAGCATCCCTGACATCATACCTCAGTGGGAGTTTGGAGGTGCCCTCTACTTGGGCTGGGCTGCTGGTATTTTCCTGGCTCTTGGTGGGCTACTCCTCATCTTCTCATCCTGCCTGGGAAAAGAAGATGTGCCTTTTCCTTTGATGGCTGGTCCCACCGTCCCCCCAATCCTGTGCTCCAGTAGAGGAGTCAGATGGCTCCTCCCACCTCATGCTAAACCCTTTCTCACTCTAGGTTTGTTTGCTTCATTTTGGGGGTGGTGGTCACTGTCCCACTTACCACGGATGTGATTGTCTTGATGATACGGTAGTCTTCATTTCAGAACAAAAACTCAGGGCACAGTATCTAACAAACACATTTTTCTGATTTGAGATTTTATTTATATAAAAATGCTTTAAAACTCTAACCTTAATTACATATTTGATTCTTTCATTACTAAGGAAAAATATGTTACAAAATTGCAACCATCAGAGAAAAATCTAGTGTGAATAGGCACTTACTGTTCTGTATAGGTTAAAAAAAAAAAAGTTGAAGAAGGTGCCTTGGCAAAGGAAAATGAATTACTGGCCCAGAACAGCATCTTAGGAGAGAAATCCTCTTTGTGTCCATTTTCAGCCGCAGGTGTACAGTTTGAAAGAGAGCTTCACAATACACCTTTGCTGTTTTACAGATCCTTAATATCCCAAAGGAGAGACAGAGTCTTAGTTTCTGCTACATCGTGAGGCGATGAGCAGTCTACTCTGTCTTCCCCACCTGAAGGTTAACAGTCAGTGTAAGTGAGTGGTAGGGTGACCAACTCTCCTGGTTTGCCGAGAACAAGGTACTTTCAGTGCTAAAACTAGGCAAGTCCCAAGCAAACTGGGACACAGTGATTACCTTAGAATGACTGTGTCCAAATACTGCCCAATGTGCGCATGTATATGAAAGAAGTAGCTTCTCAGAAATGTCTTTTACCATGTGCAAAATCACAGTATAACTCCTTGAATTTTTGTTTTGTTGTGTTTTTTTGTTTGTTTTTATTTTTGAGACAGGGTCTCACTCTGTTGCCCAGCCTGGAGTGCAGTGGCATGATCATAGCTCACTGCAGCCTCAAACTCTTAGGCTCAAGGGATCCTCCTGCCTCAGCCTCCCGAGTAGCTGGGATTACAGGCATGAGCCACCAAGCTCAGCTAATTTTTTACATTTTTTGTAGAAATGGGGTCTCACTATATTGCCCAGCTGGTATCAAACTCCTGGCCTCCCCTTAAATTTTAACCTGTCAGCAGACCTACCCAGGTTGCGGCTACAAATCAAGTCCCTTCCTAACCTAAGTTCCTTTGCTTGCTCTGCCTGCAATGGCAGGCTCTCTCCTGACTACCCCACCTCAGGTCTTCCTCCTGCATTTCTGCAGGTCCTCAAGGAGGAGCCTCCTGTTGCTCATAAACCTGTTTGTCAGCTGCAATCATTCTGCAGCATCCACCTTGGTCCTCTCCCTGCCACCTGTCCTCCACTCCTGTAATCAGTTCAAGAATCACCATTGGCCCCGCCAACAGTTCCCTCAGGAGAGCAGCTAAAGGGGATGGCTCCTAATGCCCCACGTAGATCACTTCTGCAGGTTCAGAGGCATGCTGGATTCCTCACAGTACAGGGGACATTCCTCCCTCCCCAAGCTGGTGCTGTGCTTTGTCGGCTCAACTCTGAGGTCTCACAACGCTTCTCACCTCCTGATAAAATAGCCCCAACATCATGAGATAGCCATTGCTCAAGCAAGAATATACACACTCAGACACAAGAGTAAACAAATTTGCCAAAGTAGCCCGGGACAGTTTCCTCCTTAGAAAAGTGCCTTTTTTTTCCCCCCTGCAGAAATGGAGTCTGCACAGGTGCAACTTCATCTTCTGCAACTCTTACCTTCTTACCCAGAGCAGATTTCTCTGGAAGTCACAGTTTCTCCAGAAAGCACCTTCTCCTTTTATGGCTGTCCTTTTATGTATGTCTACTTGGCACGCACAAATCAAAATGATCCCTAGGCAAATACAGCTCTGAGTACAAAGGGCCAGTTTGCATCAAAGGTGTATCCTGGCTTTCTGTGTCTGGTAGGTCAGAAAATGGTTTCTAATGCCTGTTATATTAGCTACTCCTTCTCAATAAAGGTTCAAAGCTCTTTGGACCAAGTTTCAGTCAGGGGTGAGGCTCAATTATCTGAGCATTTTCTTGACCTCCCAGTGTCTACATGAAAGAATCATTTCATTACTCATCCATCTGATCATTTATTCACTCACTTAACAAACATTTATTGAGCACTGACCATGTACTAGGAACCAGGATAAAATGGTAAGACAAAATATATTCCTGTCCCTCATTCAGGCAAATTAGGGAGACAAATTTTTTTTTTTTTTTTTTTTTTTTTTTGAGACGGAGTTTCGCTCTTGCCCAGGCTGGAGTGCAATGGCGCGATCTTGGCTCACTGCAAACTCCGCATCCCAGGCTCAAGCAATTCTCCTGCCTCAGCCTCCCAAGTAACTGGGATTACAGGCGTGCGCCACCACACCCTGCTAATTTTGTATTTTTAGTAGAGATGGGGTTTCACCACAGTCAGGCTGGTCTCAAACTCCTGACCTCAAGTGATCCACCCGCCTCGGCCTCCCAAAGTGCTGGGATTATAGGCGTGAGCCACTGCCAAGCCAGGAGACAAATATTAATGTAAAATCACTCAAATAAATGTAAATAGTAACTTTGACAACCTTTACAAATTTGGAAAGGTACATGGTTCTATAAGATCACGCAATAGTTTAATCAACTTTTATGAATGTAAAAAAGAGAAAAATATATATACATAAAAAAGATCATGCAATAGGAGGGATTTAACCTAGTCAGTGGTTCATGAATCGATACTCAAAGGAAGCGATAACTGGCTGAACAGTAAAGGGTGGGTAGCAGTTCCAGATGAGGAGGGGAGAAGAAGATGCATAAGGTGAAGCTGGCAAAGCAGGAAGAAGTCAGACCTTGTAGGGCCTTGTAGGCGTCAATAAGGAACATAGTCTCTATTCTCAGGAACATGGGAAACCAAGCGCATGGTCCGGGAACAGGAGCTTGGCAGCAGTAACCCGCTCTCCCTTTTCTAATGACTTGTCTCTATGAAATTTCCTTATCACACAGTTGTGTTGGGCTTACAGGTTTACAAAGCACTCCTACAGATGTTGGTAGTTTTACTGAACATATCTTAAAAATTTTTTGAGTTTTGGAAGAGCAGATATTATTTGTTTTGCTACTGAGGAAAATGAGATTCCGAGAATTTAGGTGACATGCCCATGGTGAGTAATTAACTGACTCAAGACTTGAAGCCAGGGTTTGGTACCATGGCAGTCTTTCTTCACTTTGTCCTATGACCTCATGGGATGGGTTGCCTAGACAATCAACCAGACCAAAGGAAAAACTCTCGCTGAAGGCCAGGCGTGGTGGCGCATGCCTGTAATCCCAGCACTTTGGGAGGCCGAGGCAGGCAGATCACCTGAGGTCAGGAGTTCAAGACCAGCCTGGCCAATATGGTAAAACCTCATCTCTATAAAAATACAAAAATTAGCTGGGCATGATGGTGGATGCCTGTAATCCCAGCTACTTGGGGGGGCTGAGGCAGAGGTTGCAGTGAGCCGTGATCGCGCCATTGCACTCCAGCCTGAGCGACAGAGTGAGACTCTGTCTCAAAAAAAAAAAAAACAACAAAAAAAAACAACTTCTCACTGAAGTCGATGGAAAAACCAAAGACCTTCAAAATAAAACCCTCGTTTGTGCTTATGCTGAGGTTTAAACAGGGTCTTTGTTGCCAGGTGGCTCACCTGCTCCTGCTGATGGTTTGCAGCCCTCACCTGAATCCCACATTTGCAGGTGCTGATGATATTTTTTCATCAGCAAGTGATTATGGCTTCCTCTGCAGAGAAATGGACACTAACGATTTGTTAAGAAAATATTCTGTCTTCCCAACTCTCTTTATAAAGGACAAAAGGAGTTTTTAAAATGGGTGTGGGCAGAAACTCTTGATGACATACTGGCCATGTGGCCAACAGCATGTCCTTCCCCAAAAGGGAATGTGATCTGCATTCTAGTGGGAATCCGCATTTAGAGAAAGAGTCTGAGGAAGGAGATGCTGTTCACCTAAAACTGCCACTGTTTTTAGCCACCTGCTTTGAAGGGGGAAATAATGAGAAATAAAAATAGAACTAATTAAATCATAACTTCAACACCGCTTTTTTTCATATAGATCTGGGGCAGATTATTCTCACATCAAAAACGTTTCTTTATTGTGGTTACACATGGAGAGGTGTGTAGTCATATGTATCGGAAAGAGAAAGAAACATTAATCAATCAATATTTCAAGCCAGAAGTATTTATTATGTGCAAGGTAGTGGAGGAAAATAACTCAGGGACTCACCGAATTTGATGCAGTTAGAGTTTAGGCATTTGGTGCTATCTTCTCCATCAAACTGTCTTTGGGTTTGAAAATTTCACCATTGGGAGTGAAGGCATTCCAGAAGGTCTCTATTAAAATACTTATCCGTAACCCTTCTGAACTTCTGAATTAGCTCTAGGGAAAAGTCCTAAGGGAACGTGATTTGGGGATGGGAAAGAAGTCAGAATGGTTTCAAGGCCTTCTGGCTGGGAGATGTGTCCTCGCAGCCAGGATCAGGACAATAAGAAACTCAGGAAAATGTTTGTTTGTAGTCACTGGTCTCATAGGGAACTAAAAGAAGATGTAGTTCCCTTTCTACTCCATCACTCGATGGATCTATTATTTTTTAACCCAGTTGTTCTTCTCATGACCCCATCTACATTTATAGGATGTGGAATGAACTTTTCTGTTGCCCAGAGTTTTGAGTAAAGCCTCAAAGCCCTGTCCCATAGGTGATAGTGCCTTATATTCTAAAGAGATGGGCTGCTAAGAAGCGTCCAAACGGGTCCACCTTCACTCCCAACATCCCACAGGAGAGAAGAGTCCAGACTCATTAAGGGAGGATTCCTGGAAGGGATTTCATAACAGTCTAGAGTATTATTATGTTCTCTATCCTTCCTAGCGAGGAATGGGATGGAGGTGGACCTTGAGAGAACCACGTGCAGGTCCAAGTTGTTCCCAGGAGGGAATACTGGCATCTGAGACACCCCCCATCCCAAACTGCTGAGCCACAGAAACTCCGTGGGCCCGCTCCTGCTGCAACCAGAATGGAGCCCAAGAAAGCTCTTGGGAAAATCTAGGCAGAGGCCTAGAGGCAGGTGTGTGACCTCCACTGAAGCAGCCTGAAGGCAGGAGGCTTGTTGGAGTGGGACAGCAGAAGCACCTGCACTTCTGCCTTTTACAAGGACAAAGTGGTGAATGTCCTATACCCAAATGGGTGCTGGAGAAGGCAATCGGGGTGATGTTCCAAAGTGCCATTGGAAAGTGTGAATGACCAGGGCAGGACCAAAGAGGAATGATAAGAGGTCAGTCAGAAAACCCAAAGGTATCAGCGAATGAATGGTGTGAAGGTTTTCTACAGGGCTCTCTGAAGAGCCCATAAAATGCTCCCTGCAAGACCTAGTAATTGGGTTCCTGTCATAATAAAGGACATTGAATCAAGAGAGTATTATAAATGACAGTATTTTTTTTAATTTAATTTTTATTTTTTAATAGAGGCAGGGTCTCACTATGTTGCTCAGGCTGGCAACTGAACTCCTGGGCTCAAATGATCTTCCCACTTCAGCAACCCAAAGTGCTGGGATTATAGGTATGAGCCACTGCATCTAGACAATGACAGGTTTTTTGTTTTTTGTTTTTTTGAGATGGAGTCTCGCTCAGTCGCCCAGGCTGGAGTGCAATGGCGCAATCTCGGCTCACTGCAAGCTCCGCCTCCTATGTTCATGCGATTCTCCTGCCTCAGCTTACCGAGTAGCTGCGACTACAGGCGCCCGCCACCACACCTGGCTAATTTTTTGTATTTTTAGTAGAGACGGGGCCTCACTGTGTTAGCCAGGATGGTCTCGATCTCCTGACCTCGTGATCCGCCCACCTCAGCCTCCTGAAGTGCTGGGATTAGAGGCGTGATCACTGCGCCCGGCCAACAGTGTTTTAAGAAGTAAAAAATGCCCTTTGCTTTTTTCTCCTATAAACTCTCCTCCCCCAGGCTCTGAGGGAACCAAATTGGTGGTTAGCCAAAGGAATGGGGGAGGGAGAGTGAAAGAAATCCTACATCTCCTTCCTTACTGCTGGTCTGGGAACCACTGGCTGAGGCCTGAACTAAGGACAGGGGAGAAGCACTGAAACGAACGAGAGTGAATTTAGATTGAGACTAGCCTGGGCTCTTTCATACATGAAAATCATTCTGTTTTCCTACTCATACATGACAATAAACCTTTGAGATCTTTTAGATGCTATCAAGGAGAAAGGAAAAGCAAGATCATTTTGAAAGTAATAGTGGGCTGGGCGCAGTGGCTCACACCTGTAATCCCAGCACTTTGGGAGGCCAAGGCAGGCAGATCACGAGGTCAAGAGATCGAGACCATCCTGGCCAACATGATGAAACCCTGTCGCGACTAAAAATACAAAAATTAGCTGGACGTGGTGGCAGACACCTGTAGTTCCAGCTACTTAGGAGGCTGAGGCAGGAGAATCGCTTGAACCCAGGAGGCAGAGGTTGCAGTGAGCTGAGATCACACCACTGCACTCACTCCAGCCTGGGTGACAGAGCAAGACTCAAGAAGAAGAAAGAAGAAGAAAAGAAAGAAGAAAGAAGAAAGAAGAAGGAGGAGGAGGAGAAGAAGAAGAAGAGGAAGAAGAAGAAAGTAATAGTAAAAACAAAAACAAAGCTGTCAACTCACCATGTCCTATCAATCAAGTTCAGGCCATTCAATAAGATGTCTACAGAAAAATATATCTAAAACAGGATGAGTCGATCTGGTTTTTTTTTGTTTTTTTTTTTTGTTTGTTTTTTTAAGAAACAGGGTCTCACTCTGATGCCTAGTTGGAATGTAGTCATGCGATCATAGCTCACTGCAATCTTGAGCTCCTGGACTCAAGCGACCCTCTTGCCTCATCCTGTGGTGTAGCTCAAACTACAAGCATGCACCATCACGCTCAGCCCAATCAGATCTGAAATACTGCAATTTTTATATCAAGCATAAGCCCCAATCCCCTCAATAACACTGTCTTCCATCACACTGGCTAGTATGAACACATCCACTTGCCAGAGGCCCATAGCTCCCTGGATACCTTGATAATACACCCCAATTATCTAAAACCCACGTGTGGGCCCTATGCAGGTCAGGATAACCCTTAAAATTCTTGCCCGGATGATGAATTTCCCTGTGAGAACTGCATTTGCATCTGCATCTTTACACTGAGTCATTTCTATGTCTATTCTCTTCTTTAACCCTTAAAACACAGCCCCCAAGTAAATATTTTCGTTTTATAGATCAGAAAGAAAGGTTCAGCCAGTATTTGAACTCAGATCTGTCAGATTCCAATGTCACTATTCTTTTCACGGAACCACATCTTATAAGACATACTGATTCAGTAATGACTTATCAGGAAAGCTGTAGAACTGCTTAACCTATGAATGAGCTCTGGCTATTCCATAAGTAGAGACAGTCGAGATGACTTTGTGAATGACAATACTACTTTCAAGTCATCACTAGGGATTCTGCCCTGGCTGTTAAAATCTAAGTGCTAATTTGGGAAGATCGTCTTCACCATGCAGTGAAACATCTAGCCCATCACCAGGACTCTAGATAGAAAACCAACCATCCCTCCATGAATTCTACTCACATCAGGACCAGCAAATATTTAATTTTGAGAGCTCACTATTGGCATTCCTGGGTACTTTTGTGCCAGCTTATCAATTCCAAGTCATCTAAATTCTTCAGATGATTTCTAACCTCTCCTTGTACTCAAACTTAATATTCCTGCTCATTAATTATCATAATTTCTTGTCCTGCTGGGGTAGCAAGGACAACCCAGGCTTATCTTCTTCTGAAAAGGAAAGAGGCCAGGTTTGTGCCTTGTTGGACCCATTCCTGGAATAGATTCTATTCTCCTGTCTATAAATGGCAATCGGATAACAAAACAAGGAGACTGAGGGGTCATCATAATTGGCCAACAACTTAATGGGCAATGAAGCAATCAAAGGTGCTGTTTTGCTTTGAGACAGAGTCTCACTCTGTCCCGGCTGGAGTACAGTGGTATGATCTCAGCTCACTGCAGCCTCCGCCTCCCAGGTTCAAGCAATTCTCCTGCCTCAGCCTCCCAAGTACTGGGATTACAGGTGCCCACCACCACACCTGGCTAATTTTTGTATTTTTAGTAGAGATGGGGTTTCACTGTGATAGCCAGACTGGTCTTGAACTCCTGACCTCAAGTGATCCACCTGACTCAGCCTCCCAAAGTGATGGGATTACAGGCATGAGCCACCACACCCAACCGAGGGTGCTAAAAGGAAGACACGGTAACATCCTTAAAATCTCTTAACTCTCACCTATGCTTGTGTACCTTTACTATACACTGACACACACACACACACCTCTCTCTTAAGCCAGTTCTACTCAGACTTATAGTAAATCAATGTGTCAGTTTATTGTTCAACAACTTAAAAAGAAGGTAGATAATTTTTTTAAAGGTTCAGGAAAAAGTAATGTAATGATTGATTAGCTAAGAACTTCAACTTATGAGAAAACCTTAAGGAACTGATGAGTTTTTGGTAATTAAAGGAAAGGCTAACTGTACAGAAAATTACATATATATTTCTATATCGCCACTAGAGTCAAGTTTAAAATGAAGAATGTGCAGAAGATAAAAAGTATTAATTTAAAAGGTATGTAATCTTTTTTTTTTTTTTTTGAGATGGAGCCTCGCTCTGTTGCCCAGGCTGGAGTGCAGTGGCACGATCTCGGCTCACTTCAACCTCTGCCCCTCCAGGTTTAAGCAATTCTCTGCCTCAGCCTCGGGAGTAGCTGGGATTACAGGCGCGTGCCACCACGCCCAGCTAATTTTTTTGTATTTTTAGTAGGGACGGGGTTTCACCATCTTGGCCAGGCTGGTCTTGAACTCCTGACCTCGTGATCCACCTGCCTCGGCCTCCCAAAGTGCTGGGATTACAGGCGTGAGCCACCGTGCCCGGCCGGTATGTAACCTTTAATCTATCATTGAAGGAGGTTCTGCAGACCTTTTATAAAACCATAAAGTGTTGATAATGTAAAATCCGTTTTTTGGGGTTTTTTTGGTCTGTGTTTTTTTAGTAGGTATAAAAGTTCTATAGGCCAGGCATAGTGGCTCATGCCTGTAGTCCCAGTCATTTAGGAGGCTGAAGCGGGAGGATCGCTCGAGCCCAGGAGGTCGAGGCTGTAGTGAGCTATGACCATGCCACTGCATTCCAGCCTGGGTGACAGAGTGAGACAGTTTGAGAAAAGAAAAAAAAAAAAAGTTATATGAAAAAGTAGGTCTCAGTTGTGACTGTATATCAGAATCACCTGTGATGCTTTCTAAACCATAAAAGCGTTAATGGCCCAGCCCAAGCCTAACAACTCAGTGTCTATAGGGTTGAGGCCTTGGCAGCTGTATTTTTTAAAGTGACACAGCTGATTCTGAATTGGACGCCAAGGTTAACAACCACCACTGAAAAGTTTTTTATTAAAAATGCAGGAAAAAGGGCTGGGCGCAGTGGCTCATGCCTATAATCCCAGCACTCTGGGAAGCCGAGGTGGGTGGATCACGAGGTCAAGAGATCGAGACCATCCTGGCCAACCTGGTGAAACCCTGTCTCTACTAAAAATACAAAAATTCACTGGGAATGGTGGTGCGCGCCTGTAGTCCCAGCTACTCAGGAGGCTGAGGCAGGAGAATCGCTTGAACCCGGGAGGCAGAGGTTGCAGTGAGCCGAGATCGTGCCACTGCACTCCAGTCTGGGCGACAGAGTGAGACTCTGTCTCAATAATAATAATAATAATTTTAAAAAGCAGGAAAAAAACTTACAAAAGGCAAAAATAAACCTAATAATTACTTGAAAAGACTAATTAATAAACCCCTGAAAAGACTGACTGCAAAATACTGAAAGCAAAAAAGATACAAATCACCCAGTATCAGTAACAAAAAACAGATATTACCATACAGACCCTAATTAGAAATAAAAAGTCGGCCGGGTGCGGTGGCTTATGCCTGTAATCCCAGCACTGTGGGAGGCCGAGGCGGGCAGATCACGAGGTCAAGAAAACGAGACCATCCTGGCCAACATGGTGAAACTCTATCTCTATTAAAAATACAAAAATTCACTGGGAATGGTGGTGCGCGCCTGTAGTCCCAGCTGCTTAGGAGGCTGAGGCAGAAGAATCGCTGGAACCTGGGAGGCAGAGGTTGCAATGAGCCGAGACTGCAACACTGCACGCCAGCATGGGCGACAGAGCGAGACTCTGTCTCTAAATAAATAAATAAATAGTTACAAGATAAAATTATGAACTTCCTGTAAATAAAATTTTAATTTTAGATAAAATGGACACACTTCTAATAATTTTCCAAAAACTGATACAAAGAAGCAACCAGAAAGATCTGAAAACCCCACATATCTGAAAGAAACTACATCTATAATTAAAAGCATTCCCACAAACCAAAATGACAATTCCAGGCTCAGATGGCTTCAACAATGAATTCTTCCAATCAAGGAAGAAATAACCCTATTTTACAGGCACTATTCCAGAGCATAGAAAACGAGACCACTTGCCAATGCATTCAATAAGGCCAGAATAATCTTGACACCAACACCTTAACAAGCACATTATAAGAAATGAAAATACGAGGTCAATCTGTCTTACGAATATTCATGCAAAAATCCACCTACATATAAAAAAAATCATGGTCAAATTTACCTTATTCTGACAACACATGGCTAGTTTAACATTGGAGATCGAGAAATGTAATTCACACATTAACAGAATAAAGAACGAGATCTATGTAATCATTTTGATATACATACAAGCATTTGATAAAAATTCAAGCTTAAAAAAAACTCAGCAAACTAGTAACAGAAGGAATCGTTTTCTACCTAGTAAGTGAAATTTACAACAAACCTACAGCATACTTAATGGTGAAATATTGAACTCCCCCCACCACCAGATACTAGGGGACAAAGATGCCCACTTTTCACCATCTATATATTCAGCATTGTACCAAAGGTCCTAGTAAGTGTAATCAGGCAAGAAACATAAATAAAAGTTGTAAGAATTTGAAATAAAAGTCATCATTCACAGATTACCTAATTATGTATACAAAAATCTTTTGAAGTCTATAAACTATTAAACATCAATTCACTTCTAGATATGAGAATAAAAATGCAATCTGAAAAATGACATTTACCAGAATGTCAAAACACAAAAAAACCCAGGCATAAATCGTTTGGCAGAGGTGGAAGAACTTTATATAAAAATTAAGAAAAACCTTTAAAAAATAAGATACACCGGCCGGGCGCGGTGGCTCACGCCTGTAATCCCAGCACTTTGGGAGGTCAAGGCAGGCGGATCACAAGGTCAGGAGATCGAGACCATCCTGGCTAACACGGTGAAACCCCATCTCTACTAAAAATACAAAAAATTAGCCGGGTGCGGTAGCGGGCGCCTGTGGTCCCAGCTACTCGGGAGGCTGAGGCAGGAGAATGGCGTGGGTCCGGGAAGCAGAGCTTGCAGTGAGCCGAGATCGCACCACTGCACTCCAGCCTGGGCGACACAGCGAGACTCCATCTCAAAAAAAAAAAAAAAGATACACCATGCAGATGTCAGTTTTTCCCAAATTATCTTGTCACTGTAAACTTAATAAAAAATAGCTGGAGATTTGTGTGTGCATGTGTAAAACTAACAAAATGATCCTAAAATGTATGCCAAAATGCAAAGGATCAAGAATAGCCAAGAGGCCAGCCTCAGTGGCTCACGCCTGTAATCCTAGCACTTTGGGAGGCCTAGCTGGGAGGATCACTTGAGCACAGGAGTTCAAGACCAGCCTGGGCAACATAGTAAGACCCCCATCTCTACAAAAAATACAAAAATTAACCAGGTCTTGTGGCAGGCTACTGTTGTCCCAGCTACTCAAGAGGCCTAGGTGGGAGGATCACTTGAATCTGGGAGGTTGAGGCTGCAGTGAACCATGATCACACCACTGCACTCCAGCCTGGGTGACGAGACCCTGTTCAAACAAACAAAAAATGAATAGCCAACACAATCTTGAAGTACAAAACTGGGGGGAAGTTGTTTTACCAGAAATCAAGAAATAAAGACTTGTTACAAAGCTATACTAATTAAGAAAGTGTGAAGGCCGGGTACGGTGGCTCACACCTGTAATCTGAGCACTTTGGGAGGCCAAGGTGGGCAGATCACCTGAGGTCAGGAGTTCAAGACCAGCCTGGCCAGAATGGCAAAACCCCGTCTCTACTAAAAATACAAAAATGAGCCGGGTGTGGTGGCATGGGCCTGTAGTCCCAACCACGTGAGGAGGCTGAGGCAGGAGAATCACTTGAACCCTAAGGCAGAGCTCGCAGTGAGCTGAGATCACACCACTGCACTCCAGCCTAGGTGACAGAGCAAGACTCTGTCTCGGAAAAAAAAAAAAAAAGTATGACATTTGTACAAGCAGACAAATAGGATAATGGAACAGGCAAAAGAGCCCAGAAACAGACCCCTGTGAACACACCTGATTTATGACAAAACTAGTAGCATTGCAAGGCACTGGAAAATGGACGATATTTTCAATAAACAGGGGTTGGTCCATGAACTACCACAGGTGAAACTTGCCTGGGCATGGTGGCTCACACCTGTAATCCTAGCACTTTGGGAGGCCGAGGCGGGCAGATCACCTGAGGTCAGGAGTTCAAGACCAGCCTAGCCAACATGGTGAAACCTCGTCTCTACTAAAAATACAAAAAGTTGCCGGGCATAGTGGCGCATGCCTATAATCCCAGCTACCTGGGAGGCTGAGGCAGGAGAATCACTGGAACCCGAGAGGCAGAGGCTGCAGTGAGCCGAGATCGTGTCACTGCACTCCAGCCTGGGTGACAGAGCGAGACTCTGTCTCAAAAAAGGTGAAACTTCCCAAAGGTAACGGAATATCTTTATGACCTTGGGTAATAATTTCAAGAGGACATTATAAGCACTAAGCATGAAAGAAAAGATGAATAGATTCAAATATATTAATATCAAAAACTTATTTTCATCAAGACACCAAGAGTGAAAAGCCAGAGTTGAAGAAGATACATGCAATGCATACAACCAATAAGGGCTCCATAGCTAGAAGATATAAAGAACTCCTATAAATCAATAGCTTAGAGACCATAAATCCAACAACAAAAATGAACAAAAGACCTAAATAGGTATTTTACAAAAAAACAATGACCAAAGACCAGTAAGTACATAGAGAGGCTCGATGTTAGCATTCAGGAAGTGCACATCGAAACCACGAGATTATCACTGTGCACTTTCCTGAATGGCTACAATTAAAAATACTGATAAAACCAAATGTTGACAAGCATATGGAGCAACTGGAACTCACAAACCGACGGTGGGATCAAACTGGTATAACCATTTTGGTTATATGACCTGGTAATTTTACTTGTAGTTATACACCAACAGAAATGCACTCATGTGTGCATCAAGACATGTACAATGAATGTTCTTGGTAGGATTGTGCATTAGCAGCCAAAAATGGGGAGCTCAAAGGACAATAAATGGTGAATATGGTCATACAATGAAATCCAATAAACTGAGCAAGGAAAATGAATAAACAGCTACATGACTTCTGACACCATCCCTTCTATCCTACCCTTGCTACATTCCCAGCACTCCACTTGATCCTTGTCTCTTATTCACTAAATTGTTTTGTTATATGTTATCTACCTCATATGTTCTTGAAGTGGATAGGGTAAAAATGAGTTAGCATGCCTGCTAGTTCTTAAAGGAGCTAACAAATCCAAACAGAAGATGATTGCAATTCCAGTTAACCCAGTCTAAATCTAGTCTCAAGAGAATTTATGCTGAGGTGAGGTATCCTGCTCAAACTCTTGAATCATTTTGGGTAAGGGTCACATAGATTTCTTCTTCCCCATGTCCTTATTCTTCTCAAGTCTTTAAAAAGGTAAAAACCAGGCCAGACACAGTGGCTCATGCCTGTAATCCCAGCACTTTGGGAGGCCAAGGCGAAGGGATCGTTTGAGCCCAGGAGTTTGAGACCTGTCTGGGCAACACGGCAAAACCCCATCTCCACTAAAAATACAAAAATTAGCAGGGTGTGATGGTGCACACCTGTAGTCTCAGTTACTTGGGAGGTTGAGGTGGAAGGATCATTTGAGCCCAGGAGGCGGAGGCTGCAGTGAGCTGAGATCATGCCACTCACTCCAGCCTGGGGGATAGAGTGAGACCCTCTCTGAAAAGAAAAAAAAAATGCTTAGCCTGACAGCTGTGAAAAAAACAAACAAACCAGTCTGAGACCTTAGTTTGTGGAAGCCTTTGGTTGTACCTCAAGGTAGTCAGCTACTGGTAGGAGTAAGAAACTATTAATAGTTCTCAGGACTCCCCCTGGTGGATCCAAATGATACAGACCACTCAGCACCACACACTCCAGATGTCCACCTGTTCCTTTCTTGGCCAACTGTAGATTCCCAATAGCTGACCAGGAAATAACTACTGTGAAGGAGACACAAAACAAAATATTTTACATGACTACCAAGGACAGTTGAACAGTTGCTAAAAGCACAGGCTATGAAGTCAGACACACCAAGGATTAGTGTGCTAGTTCTACCACTTACAAGATCTATGACCTTGGATAAATCATGGTCCCTATCGTCATCCCAGTGTTAAGTAAAATAATATAGCTGAAGCACTGCACACAGGACTCAATATTGACAGGCATTAAAAAGTGAAAGGCAAATGGTGGTACACAGAATGTTAAACTGTAAAAGGTAATCAGTAAGAAAACTGATGAACTTCCCATGAAACAAAATCTTTGCAATGAGTTTTAAAACACTAAAGCACCTCTGAGTATCTGTAAAACATGGCCTACCATTAATCAAAGTACAGTTTGATCCCTGAAAAACATAGGTTTGAACTACTGAGTCCACTTACATGAAGTTTTTTTCAACCAAACGCAGATTGAAAATAAGAGTATTCACAGGATGCGAAAACCCAAGCATATGGAGGGTCTTTTCCTATATGTAGGTTCTGCAAAGCCAACTACAGAATTTGAGTATGCACGGATTTTGGTATATGCAGGGGTCCTGGAAGCAATTGCCAGTGTCTGCTGAGGGATGACTATATAAGAAACTTCATTGTAAGAAAATTGCTGGTTTTGCATTCTAAAATTTGACAAATTACAAAGTAGATGAGCTTACATGCAATGCAAATAGCCAATGAGATTAAAAAGTATCAGTTATCACTAGGTGCTGCTCAAGAATTGACTGTTGCCTTTTATTTCAAACACTGGCACTTCAGTCCCCATCAAGTTTATCAACCCTTTAATCTGCTTTTTGGTTTTAAAGAAAAAAATGGGAACAAGACAAATACCAAGTACGTCTATTTCCCAAATGGAAAATACATATTTAAATAAAGACCATACTGCACACCAAAGGTAAAACAAATACTTTTATTGCACATTTATAAAATCTGCATAGTTGTATCAAGAGTTCTTCCCTTTCATGATTCCATTAATCTTTAAAATTTGGTTAAAACACAATATCCAATCAGAAGCCTTTTAAAAATGATCAGTGGGAAGTATTTTTCTCTACATATACATATATATAGTTTTGCATATGTATGCTGCTTTTTTCTTTCGCTTTTTTTTTTTGTTTTTTTTTTGTTTTTTTAAACAAACCCACATCCCTTACTTTTAAGGGCAAAAAAGAAGGCCGGGTATGGTGGCTCGTCTGCAATCCCAGACTTTGGGAGGCTGAGGCAGGTGGATCACGTGAGGCCAGGAGTTAGAGATCAGCCTGGCCAATATGGTGAAACCCCATCTCTACTAAAAATACAAAAATTAGCCAGGTGTGGTGGCACATGCCTGTAATTCCAGCTATTCGGGAGACTGAGGCACGAGAATCACTTGAGCCCAGGAGACGGAGTTTGCAGCGAGCTGAGACTGCGCCACTGAACGCCAGCCTGGGCGACCCAGTGAGACTGTCTCAGAAAAAAAAAAAAAAGAGCAAAAAAGAGGAGGTGAACCAAAATAGTCTTTGGGCCAGCAGAAGCCTTATCGACTGTTTTTGACAATTTTTAGGTATTAGAAAATTTTACCTAAATGCCTAACAACTATTAATGCATGATCTTCAGTCAAGTTACACAATGCTGTTCTGTCTAAAGTCCTTAACGTTTTCCTTTCTTTCACTGAGGACTGAGTATGAGGTTTTCTGGTTTATTTAAAAGATAGAAAAGAAAGGAGAGAGACAGGTCTCTTTTGACTTTTCAACATCTTACTGCCATGTGATCTTATATTCTACCCACATATAAAAGGGCGCGGTTCATCAGCAACCCATTTTGTCATCTCCTGTCAAGAGTCAGGCAAGGTTTGTATTTCTAATCTCTTGCAGTTAAGAATTTTTAAATGTCATCTGTATTTGATAAAATAACTAGTAGATGTTCGTCTGGTTTAGGTTCTCATGAATCATTCTTCTATTCTGCTGTCCAAAATATTTATGCCTGAAGGATAATTTTAAAAGTGGCAAGAGGCTTAGAAAAGCCTAAGCATTGTTGTAGGTACAAGGCATTTCAGGTCTTCTGGCGTAATTCAACACCTTAATACACTGCTTTCTGCCTTTTCTAGTGAAATAGCTTTTATAATTTTGTACCTAAAAAGTGCAATTTTATTTTCAATCCTTCTTTACACATGCAGCATGGTTGGGGTCTGAATCGGAATCTTATGTGCCCATCTAATGCTCTTCCCAAGGTGAGCACTGTGACAACGAACTTCTGTGCAAGAGGCAGGCAGCCAGAAACCAAAATGGCCTTGAACATGTGGGAGCTTATTTCACTGTCACAGTTGAAACTCCTTGAATTGACTCCATGACAGCTGCAAATCGGCTACATAGGTCATAAGGAGAATTGGGTCGAATAGTTGGAGGCTCCTTCAAGACGATGATTTCTGCAGAAGGATCTAAAAGTCTGGGTAGAAACTCCCCTAGGCACAGCTGCAGATTTTCTGTGGAGGGAAAACAGATGTTACATATACAGCTAAACAGATCTCTGAGTAAAGGTGAATAAGCCTGAAAGGCCTTCTATTAGCCCCTTACCTAACCTCAAACATCAAAGCATTATGCTGGCCAGCTACTAATAAATGATTATTCCTTCAGGCCAAACCAGGAGCAAAGGCAAATAAACCAAACTTTAGCTCACTGCTTTAGGCCACCTGAAGCTGGCAAAATAACACTACATAATTACTTAATTATGAAAGGGTCTTCTAACCAATTGTCTTCTTAAAATACAAGGAAGTAGATATGATACTCTAATATAGATATGATGGTAATATTTTCTTTCAAATGTTTACAATATATCCATGTATACACACGGTTTTAAATCAGGGGTGTACAATCTTTTGGCTTCCCTGGGCCACACATGAACCTCACTAACAATGGCTGACGAGCTTTAAAAAAAAAAACTCATAATGCTTTAAGAAAGTTTACAAATTTGTCTTAGGCTTCAGGTTGGACAAGCTTGGTCTAAATAAAAACTGAAGACAGTAAAGGGAAAGACATAGCAACTAGCTATTACAGAATTTTAAAATAAATACTATCAACTTAAACACTTGAACAAGTCAACGGATTTTTTTTTTTTTTTTTTTAAGATAGGGTCTCACTCCATTGCCCAAGCTGGAGTGCAGTGGCCGGATGTCAGCTCACTGCAAGCTCCGCCTCCTGGGTT
>NW_012101721.1:3542954-3569006 GCF_000951045.1 Mandrillus leucophaeus
GCTCACTGCAAGCTCCGCCTCCTGGGTTTACGCCATTCTCCTGCCTCAGCCTCCCGAGTAGCTGGGACTACAGGTGCCCGCCACCTCGCCCGGCTCCAGACTCCATCTCAAAAAAAAAAAAAAAAAAAAGGGAGGTTAAGAGGGGCAGAGGCCCAGGTTCCCTCCTCTTGTTTCAATAGAGCAGAACCATTTTTAATTTACTTATATGCTAGAAGGTTCCAATTCCTTAAAAAGGTTTGGCAACCAGTGCTATCAAGTGAGAACACTGCAATTTCTAGAATTCTCAAAACCTTACAATACTATTAGCAAGAGCATATACCTGCAATATCTTGCCCAAGGTAAGAGCACCAATGGTTTCTCATGACCTCAATGGCATCCAGGTCATCCTTGGAAATGTCATTATTAATGATAAGGTGAATGCAGGGGATGATCAGTTCATTCATCACATTAATGCCCTCAGTTACAGAGTGATCATCATTTGTTTCAAAGAGAGAAGCTGCTTTGGCATTCAGCTCCTACAGATAAAAGGTAGAATTAGGTGGGAAAAAGTCTGAAAAAGATAAATATCTCTTTAGTAACAGCCTAAACAAGGGGTTCCCAAACTTTACTGCACATTGGATGTACTTAGGGATCTTTAAAAACTACTGATGCCTGGTTCCCACTCCTGATATGCTGACTTAATTAGTGTTCAGATGACCGGGACATTGGGATTTTATGAAAGCTCCCAAAGTGATTCTAGTGTAGCAAAGTTTATGACCCACTGGCCTAAACTTGTAAGTCAAGGTCATGCTTAACACCTGTTTCAACCAAAGACCCGTTCACTGGTTCTCCATCTCCTCTGAGCATCAGAATCACCTGCAGAAGACACCCTGCTGCCCAGGGTCTTTCTCAGGGATTCTGGTTTAACTGTCTAGGGAGAGGCCTGAGCTTCACAACTGTCTGCAAGCTCCCTATATGATTCTGATGCACACTAGGGGTTGGGATAATGGAAAGAGTCTAAATTCCTATTGCTGCATTACTTCAGAAGCTGAGTAGGATATTCAAAATGTCAATCTATTTGGTGACTTAAAATATAAAAACATGGCTCTAATAATATTCAGATCCATCAAATCAACAAGATCCCTTTTCAGTTTCAAAGTGGCCCTGCCACACCTATAACTAATACAGATGTCAAAGTATAAATCAGAAAATAAAGCTATTGAGTGTATGTCATGACTTAATCTCACCCATCCAGTATGAACAAGGTCAAGGCAGTGGTAGAAACATTGCCCTGACTTCTGTGAAGGGCAAATTTGCTGGGTACTGGTGAAAACACACACAAGCCCACAGTCTGAAGGCAGGCCACCGCTTTACAGTTCTCTGAACGACACGCATCACATAAACCCCTGGGGAGGCACGGGGATGTAGGTCTGCCTTTCCATGTAGTTTTACAGTGCAAATCAGGCCAGGAGAGAGTTAGTCTTCACTAGTATATGACAATGATGTTATCAAAACAGCAGGACCAATTCTTACAGTTCCTACCTTTATTTTTAAAAAATGGAGTGTCTTAGAAGTCACTAAAACTTTCACCTACCAACTTAAACGTGAACATGGAAAAAATGCTGCATTCCTTCCACACACATTTATTACATGCTTCCTACATGACAGGCACAGAGGAAATGGCTGAGTGAGAAAAGGATCTGTGCTCAAGTAATTTAGAACCTAGTAGGAAAGCAATGTGATAAAATCTATAATGCAGGCATACATGAAGGGCACACAGAGGGATGACTAATTCTCACCTTAACGTCTATCAGTTATCATTGAAGAATGACACTCACTAAAAGTAACTGAAAAAGAAACCTGTTCCAATGTAAAACTGTTCATGGAATTTGGGCAGGGGGCGGGGAGGAATCTACAACCTGCTGAAGATACTCTGTTTTGAAAGCCATATCTTTTCCTGGCTTCAAGGAGCAGAGGTAAACAACAAAAAAACTTTAAGGCTTTACAAATAGTACAAACCAGAAGGCATTTTCTTCGGTATAGAGCAATCACGGATTCCTTGACCCCCCGGCGGGGCCCCTTCATCAGCAGGGCGGCATTGCTCTGGTAGGCATACACCAGGTAGGAAAGTGCCTCTTGGTACCTTAGAAAAATGGGAGAAAAACAATAGCTGAGTGCTCTTTTACCAAAATCTAGGGCTTAGACCTTACTTTTCCCCATTTCAAGAATCTACTTGGCTGCAATTATGAGAAAGTGAAGGGCCAAAGACTGTAGCCAGTCTCAGCTCTTCTACAAATTGGCCTAGCCATCCAAAGCAAATCATGAAACTTCCCTAGGCCTCAGTTTTTCCCATCTCTAAAACAAGGAGTGCTCACTAGGGTCCATGTCAACTCAAAAATTCATTTTCTGAGTTCATCTTCATTGATCACAAAGACAGTCTGGCACAACATCTCTCTCAGCTAATACATCTCATTATGTGAAGGATGAAAAACCATGTGTGATGTTTAGAGCAAAACTGAAGCACTGGAAGAGAAGAGGCACACTAGTGTATGTGACAAGGGAGGTTATGCCTGGCTGTGACTCTTTAGTATTCCCAGGTAGGCATCTATAGAGAACAGCATCCTGACTAATAACCTTGGTAAAATAAAAGGCCAACATACTTTCCTTTTTGATAGAGTTCTAGGCCTGTTAGTAGATACACAGACACTTTTCGGAACAAACTATAATCTTCATGCCACTTCTGAAAAAGAATGACTACTATTAATAATTATGATCATAATAAATTGTTAGTGTCCTTTCCATCTAAGTTTTAAATTCATTACAAATATTTATTGAGCACATCTGGCTAACCACAAAAATAACAAACAAAAGCTTTCAGATAAAAACCTACTCAACATTTAATATAAAAGTCTACCATTGACCTTAATTTTCAATGTTCTGTTCCTTTCACTTGAGTAACAGAAGTATTTATTTCCTACGAGCTTTGGATTTTATCCTAACAGCTATGCCAAAGATATTCAGCTCTAACTTAAGTGAATGACCTCTTTAGGACTGGTAAAACCATCCAGATACTGAAAATATGGAAGGACACGGACATTTCTAGTCATACAGAGCAATGTTCAAGTTGAGTAAGTGTGGTGAATACACCTTGGGTGGTACATAACATTGTTTTACATAGGATGCAATTGAAAAGGTGTAGCTATGTATTTCAATGCATATTTTAAAAAATGTATCATTTAAAACAAACCAAAAGCATGATTTCAAGAATTTTACTGCCTAGGACAAGGCTAAAATAGGTATTTAAGGGAAGTGCTGATTCACTCTAACTGAAGAATGAAAATAAAGAGACCTACTATTCTGAGGGCAAGAAAATATCATTTATCCATTCTTTACTACAATTTTTGGGGGAAAGTGGGAGAACAAGTCAGTTTGTGATAGCACAAAATCGTTCATTTTGCCTTAGGTACCATTTACCTCAGGAATTAATGCTTTTGCTCTATAGACTTAAAAGAAAAGACTTTACCTTGTACTCTTCCATATTCATGTCATCTGGACCAATTTCCTTCAGTTTCGCTTGAGCCACCTTCATAATGCTGATTGATCTGTGTGGGACAAAGTTCAGAAAGCAATGAAAGGGCACAGGGCAAAACTTCCCCAACAGAGGAGTCGGTCTAGCCTGACCCAGACCAAGGAGGAATTCACCTGAATATTCTCTTCTCACCTTTCATCATAGCTAAGATTTTTATCTGCAAACTGTTCCAGTAGGGTTCGTTCTACTACCCTTTTAGGTGCTTCATTTTGGAAAAAGTAGACAAGGACATGTTGAAGTCGAGGATCACTGTGAGAGGTGGGGGTCTCTTTGGCAAGCTGATAAAGCCTGGAGTATTCTTCATGGAATGCCTATTAAGGGCAGAATCAATAGTTAGAAAATAGTGTGCTGTGGGCTTCTGCACTCAGAAATTGATGCCTTAGGAGCTAGGCAGTCTCTTAACTCTAAATAAAGCAACTATGGAATATTTAAGTTTCTTGCATTTCATAAGGGATGAAACTCTGTTAGCATTCTGGCATACTGTATTTTTTTTTTTTTTTTTTTGGTATGTGAGACAGGGTCTCACTTTGTCACCCAGGCTGGAGTGCAGAGCCATGATCACAGCTCACTGCAGCCCTGAACTCCTGGGCTCAGGTGATCCTCCCACCTCAGCCTCCCAAGTAGCTGGGACTACAGGCATATATCACCACGCACAGTTAATTTTTGTATTTTTTATAGAGATGGGGTTTCACCATGTTGCCCAGGCTGGTCTCGAACTCCTGAGCTCAAGCAATCCACCCACCTTGGCCTCCCAAAGTGCTGGCATTACAGGCATGAGCCACTGCGCCCAGCCTGCTGTCTCTTAAGAAATTCAGTTTTCTCATGAAGTTCTCAGAAAAACAAATAGTTTTAATTTTTATAAAAGGAAGATCCTTACGTGTCAATGACTTAAACTTTAAGCATCTATACAAATGCAATTTTACTCAAGTATGTTTAAAAACATGGCCTGCTTTGTTACGGCCTCAAAATTACAAAGGCACAATCTAACTCAGTGTTACTAGCAGACAACTCCTAACAACAACAATGAAAAGCCCTCTAGGCTAGGTGCCACAGAGAATGCTACCGCTAGCCAAGGCTGGGTGAGGGTCAAGAGAAGAGAAGCGAACAGCTTGTTCATCAGTTGGACACGAAAGGGAGTTTCATATCTCACTTCACGGAAGACTTTTTTTTATTTTTTGGAGACAGGGTCCCACTCTGTCACCCAGACTAGAATGTAGTGGCACAATCATGGTTCACTGCAGCCTTGAACACCTGGGCTTAAGTGATCCTCCTGCCTCAGCCTCCAAATTAGCTGGGACTACAGGCATGTGCTACCATGCCCAGCTAATTAAAAAAAAAAAATCCTTAGTAGAGATGGGGGGGTCTCACTATGTTGACCAGGCTGGTTTTGAACTCCTGGCTTCAAGCAAGCCTCCTCCTGGGCCTCCCAAAGTGCTTAATTACAGGTGTGAGCCACTGTGCCCAGTCCTTTTTTTAAAATTTTTTTTATTTTTTAAGAGATAGGATCTTGTTATGCTGCCCAGGCTGGAGTGCAGTGGTGCAATCACAGTACATTTCAGCCTCCAACTCCTGGGCTCAAGTGAGCCTCTACTTCAGCTTCCTGAGTAGCTGGGACTACATGCACACACCACCACACCCAGCCTTAATCCCATTTTTTCCCTTCTTATAGAATTATTTCCCCAATATTATGATGCCTGTGTTGTAAGAATTAGAATTTTAAAAACACTGATACCTTAATCAGCCCTGCTTCAGACCCATCTCGGTCAAAGGTCTGACGGGCTTTAGCTATGGCCAGGATGACCCCTTGCATGGCAGGGCTCAGCATCACCTACCACAAGGGGGCACAAAACACAGAGAGAAAGGAGAGAAGAAAGGTTCAGCAGAAGACTGTATGAAAGCAGGCTGAACAGAGTGCTAAAGGGCAGTAGAGCAGTGTGCTCTTTGGCTAACATGTATTGCAAGCTGAGTTTCACACACCCATTCCTATGTGCACCCACCACCTCTGTCCTTCTATATAATGTCAACACCCTGCCCAAGACAAGCTATTCCTACACTATATGTTCTAATTTAGTAGGATGAAGAAAGATGTACGCCTAAAAAATATCTCCCAATATGGCACTGCTGAAGAATTAAGTTAAATTATAGTTCTCAGAGGGGAAGTGTCTAAGGTCAGAATTCCAATTTAGTTCTGTACTTTGGGTGTATATCTTACACACACAAATACTTTAGTTTTACTAGGATGAACAATACATTTAAAAGAGTCTGGAAACTAGGGACTATAAAAATATGACTCCATAAAGTGAAAACTTTTCAAGGATTTTTTTTTGCGGGGATGGGGTGACAGACTCTCGCTCTGTCACCCAGGCTGGAATGCAATGGTGCGATCTCAGCTCACTGAAACCTGCGCCTCCCGGATTCAAGTAGCTGGGATTACAGGTGCACACCACCACACCCAGCTAATTTTTGTATTTTTAGCAGACAGGTTTCACCATGTTGGCCGGGCTGGTCTTGAACTCCTGACCTCAAGTGATCCACCCACTTTGGCCTCCCAAAGGGCTGGGATCACAGGCGTGTGCCTCCATGCCCGGCCTTGTCAATGATTTTTTTTTAAATACCCCACAGGAAAAAAATAGAAATCTGAGAGAGACAGAATTCATTACTGTTTACGTGCAGTGCAATTGAAGAGGAGACAGACAACAAATAACTTGGGGTTCTATAGCTTCTTCCTAAAGCTTTAGAATTAAAAATAACTGTAACCCACATTTGTTCAGCTCACTGGACAACTGAAAAATTTATATCTGGAAGTAAAATAATGGACTAATATCCAGAAAAAAACGATTCCCTACTTTAAATTAGAGGCAATCTTTCATCCATAATACCAAAAATAGAAGTAAATTTTACTTTTCTGAGCAATCTAGACTCTGCAGTGGCCCCATTAAGTATAAGCCTGGGTAGATACACATATGCTAGGAGCGCTATACAATAGAAACACAGCTATCTTTTAAATAATGGTAACTAAGGTTAAAACCAAATAGCCTTTCTTGACAATCATTTGTTGCAATGAGAAAATATCAGCTATTGGCAGATACCTTAAAACAGTCACAAGAGAAGGAAATATAAGACTGACAACGAACAGCTAAATCCTGCACTCATCTCTGTACCTCCTCATCATATCCATCTGCATCAGATCTAACCAGAATCCTTCCCACACTGGGAATCTCGACTTCAGAGACCTCAGAATTAGGCTGGGCAGTAGACTCTGCATCATTAGCCTTTGGGGGCTGTTCTGACTGCTCTGCAAGGTTTGTTTCCTGGGGCATGGGCTTCTTGGGTTCAGCTTCTTTAAGCTGTGGCAGCAGAGTTGGGAGAAAGAGTAAGAAAAAACAGGAGAAATAAAAAGGGGTTGGTTAAATGCAGCAGAGACACAGAATAATAGAAATGTGAGGAAACTGGCCCTTGCTGCTGAAAGCCCGGCCCTCCTGAACTTGGACTTCCCAGTCATTCTCACCTCACTCAGTGCCGCTTCTACACCGCTCTTCTCATAGGCACGGGCTGTGTTTGCAATAGCCTGGGCAGTTTGCTCCTTTACAATCACAGCATGCTCAGATGACAAGCAGCGAACCCCATGAGAAGAGGCTACTGAAGGCTCTGATAAAGAATTGTACAAAGGTCTTAGCATCTGACAATAAATAGTCTAGAACGCTCAGATAAAAAGCAAGCAGAATGGATACAGTTTAATATACAACCCTGTTAACATAGCTTTTTACAAAGCCTATGCAGATTTTCCCTAGAAATTAATAACTATAAGAAATGGCTACTTCAGCAAGAACTCTGATAAAGTCTGCAAATTTTGAACCCACAGATAAGTCTGTAAAATTTAATGCACTCCCAACTTTGTCATATTTGTATACATTAAGAAAACTTTCTACAAACAAGCATCTTTCAGGAAGATCACCTTTGGAGAATGGTTTTCATAAAGTCTACCTATTAATCCTATCATAGTTTCTCCCATAACCTGGGAAACAAGCAAAACTATATACACAGTGAAGGTCACAGGTAGTCTTTCTGATACTGCTTCTGTTCATCAGAAATCACATTTTAATGCCACAATTCATTCTATCAGGTTGTACCTGGCATACCAACTGTATATGAAATATACTGTGAAGGCTGTGGCATCACCTAGCCAGTTGAAGGGTACAGGGCTGGCTAGGGGAGTACAGCATGAGACGTTACTGGATCACTGGCATAAATGCCTTCTCAGATACCTTGCGATGTAGAGAAGTCCTGTGATGAGGAGTTGGTGGAGGACTCCATTTGAGGGATTTTGCAAGACTGCTCTTCTTCCCACTCCTCTACTTCCTGCTCAAACCGCCAGTTATCCTCCTGAATGTAATGCTTGAGTTCCACAGATAGGGCTTCTACTTCTGACATTTGATCTGATTCATTAGGGGCTGCCTCTGAGGAAAAGCAAAGATAAAATTAAAAGATCACAAGGAAACAAAGATCACAAGGAACCAAAATATCCTTTTTAGAAAAGAAGAAAGCAGTGTATTTCCTCTTTATCTTACTCCTAACTAAAAACACATACACATATAATCCATCAGAAATGCAGACTGAGTAACTCTTATCCAAAATGCTTGGGACTAGAAGTGTTTTGGATTTCAAAGTTTTTTTCAGATTTTAGAAAATCTGCACCATTAGTTACAGCTGAGCACCTCAAATCCAAAAATTCAACGTCTGAAATTCAAAATGCTCCAATGAGCATTCCCTTTCAGCATCATGTAATGAAAAAGGCTTATAAAGTTTTGAGGATTTTGGAGCATTTGGGATTTTGGATATTCACATGTGGCATGCTCAACCTGTATGGACAAAGTAAGGACAACAATCGATAACAGTGCCTGACATTTAGTAGGCACTCATTAAACATCTGCTAAGTGAATGAATAATACAGAATTAAAGATATGGAAAGTGGGCCAGGTGCAGTGGCTCATGCCTGTAATCCCAGAACTTTGAGAGGTCAAGGCAGGCAGATCACTTGAGGTAGGAGTTCAAGATCAGCCTGGCCAACATGGTGAAACCCTGTTGCTACTAAAAAAAATACAAAAATTAGCCAAGCATGGTGGCACATGCCTATAATTCCAGGTACTCAGGAGACTGACGTGGGAGAATCGCTTGAACCTGGGAGGCAGAGGTTGCAGTAAGCTGAGGTTGCACCACTGCACTCCAGCCTGGGAGAGACAGTGAGACTCCATCTCAAAAAAAAAAAAGATTTGGAAACTGGTCACTGTCAATCACTGGATATACCAATCATTTCAGGGAAATTCAGAAAATCATTAGAGCCAATACAAATTTCAAGCTAAATAGTTTTATCAATTTAACTACTGCATTTGGTTGATAAGAATGTCCATTTCAAAAAGGTTAGAGATGAATTTCAAGACATTTAAACCATTAACTTTCACACAATTAAGTACTATGAGAAAGCAATTTGATACAATGGTGAAATGGCCAATAATACCTGGCTTTAATGGCAAGGATATCGACGACATATTAAATTTCACTTTCTAAACCTGTGACCAAAACAGTAATAATTTAAAAAAAGCCTATAGCAGATTAACACCTTCACATACCGGTTGCCTTAGTCAGTCTTTTCACTAAGCAAACGATAGTTTCCACTTGTTTGTTTCTATAACATAAAAATAAACCACGCATGCAATAACAAGGCTCCTATACACCAACAGCTAGTATATTCAAGCAGCTATTCATTCCTTCACAGAATAAATACACAATTTTGACAATCACTTACTGTTCAATGATCATTCTCTCCATTCCCTAATCTTCAACCACACTAGCAAATCAGAAAGATAATGTGCTACCTGGACAGAACATCTTACGTGTTTATTTTTTTGAGACAAAGTCTCACTCTGTTGCCCAGGCTGGGTGCAGTGGCATGATCTCAGCTCACTGCAACCTTTGCCTCCCAGGTTCAAGGGATTCTCCTGCCTCAGCCTCCCTGGTAGCTGGAATTACAGGTGTACACGACCATGCCCGGCTAATTTTTGTATTTTTAGTAGACACAGGGTTTTACCATGTTGGCCAGGTTGGTCTTCAACTCCTGGCCTCAAGGGATCCGCCTGCCTCAGCCTCCCAAAGGGCTGGAATTACAGGCGTGAGCCACTATGCCCGGCCAACACTTTTATTCTTAACCTGTAAAAGTAATGGCGTGAGTCACCATGCCGGGGCGATGTTTCCTTACTTACGCAACGCAGTAAAGTCTGAATACTAAAAACAAAAGCTTTCTATTATCTCACTTGTAAAATGTTCATCGTAAGACCTCTCATAGAGGATGTGAAAGAAAGAATAATGTAAATTGAAAACACCACAGAATTTGGAGAATTGTATTTGAATCTTGGGACTGCCATTTATTTACTAACTATGTGATTAGTCAACTTTAGAACCTCTTGGAACCTGTAATCCAGCTGGAAAATGAAGATGACAACATTTTCTAACTCCTTCCCTCCTTTTTACAGTTGTAAGTTCTTAGAGAAATAAAAGTTTGAAAGCATGCTTTAAGGAGTAAAGTACCAATATAAATGATAATTATTATTGCTCTTTGCATGAGCAGTAGTACTATAAAAATTGTTAAACTATTCAGGCAAATATACCTGTAAAACCTGTAAAATTTAGTTACTCTGGGCCAGGCTCAGTGGCCCACAACTCTAACCCCAGCACTTTGAGAGGCTGAAGCGGGTGGATCACCTGAGGTCAGGAGTTCAAGACCAGCCTGGCCAAGCTGGTGAAATCCCGTTTCTACTAAAAATACAAAAATTAGCTGGGCGTGGTGGTGGGCACCTGTAATTCCAGCTACTTGTGAGACTGAGGCAGGAGAACCACTTGAACCCGGCAGGCAGAGGCTGCAGTGAGCCGAGACTGTGCCACTGTACTCCAGCCTGGGCAATAGAGCAAGACTCTGTCTCAAAAAAAGAAATAAAAAATTTAGTTATTCTCCAAAGGGTGCAAAAATATATGTACTATCAGCACCATAAGATGGGGCAAGAAAAAAAAATATTTCACTAAAAACACAACAACAACTAGAGAATTAAAGTCTATCTACCGGAGGAAAGTTGAGTAAATTTTAAAAATATGTATATTCCACACAATGAATTATTATATAGTTGTTAAACAGAATGAGTAGATCCTTTTTCTAAAAATATAGAGATTGCTAAATACTCAATTAATGAAAAGCGTTCAGAGTTGAATGGAAAAATAATCCCTTTGGGGAAAGGAGGGAGGGGCAGACACAGATAAATAGAATCTAGCATATGTATACAATGTGTCTTGAAGACTATATAAGAAACCTAACATTGTATACTTGCTGGGGAGTGGGACTTGCGGTCAAGGAAAGAAGTAGTAAAGCAAACTTGTTTTTCCTTTTCATTCCCTTTTATACTGTCTATATTTTTAAAATGTATTATTATATAATAGTAAGTTGTAAATTTTTTAAAAAGCAGTACAAGACTGTTCTTCTCCCTGAGCAGTACAGATTTTCCCCAATCTATAGATTCTGCCAAGATATTTTTACCTGCATTGAAGTAGGGTAGTTTGTCATTAATGTACATCAGACAGTAAGCACTAACATTTCTCAGGCCCCCATAGGAATCTCTTTCAACTTCTTCCCAGGAAGATTCAGTAACAGAGATGTCATTGTACTTGAGCCAGCTCTGTCGGGGCTGATTATAGATATAGGCCCAATAGTGTCCAGCATTTGCTTGTCCTTCATGAACAAGAACTGCATGCAAGCGATAAGGCACCTGTAAGTCAGAATGTACATTCTCCAGTCAGGTGAAGCAAAGTAATCTGATAAAGTTTAGGTTATTAAAAATAACTATTTATGATGTGATTAATGTGGGGTTCATATTAAAACATCTTGTGGATTCAAGATGAAGTCAACAAAAACACAGCCTTGGAATTGATCAATTATGTCTCAGTTCCCAAATCTTGAAAACCAGATCATTGAACTACATGGCCTCTCTGAAGACTCTTTCAACTCTAAACTCCTCAGATCTAAAACCAAATATAACCTAAACATATGCACCCTTCTAATTCAAAACCCTGTTTATCTAAAAATAGAATCACCTTGACCACTCACACTGAAAATGCTTAGCATATTTGGGACCTAAAAAGGTTAGCAGCTATTTTGTTCCACACCTATTTTATTTGGCACCAAAATTTAAGCTAACATATTTAACTCAGCCACATGCTTCTCAGAGTTAAGTGATCACTGATCTATCTGGAGTGAAGACCCTTTTAATGACATACTTATTTGTTACAAAATTTGAAAAGCACATTTGTATATTTTCAATATGGAGAAAATAAAACAATGCTTAAATGCTAATTAAATACTGGTAAAAGAGATGAAAGTCGTCACAGAATCAAATTAAATTTACACTTACTTTGACCTATTTTAATTACTGGTGAAGATTTTTGAATTAACACAAAAGAAAAACTGGGGAAACCTGAGTTTTACACGGTGCATTCCTGTTAAGCAATGGGACTGTGCCTCAATGCCATTCTAGAAACAGGGCTCTCCTCCTACAGTCATTCTGCCCATTCCATTCATTCACACAGAAGACACTGAAAGTCCATGCCCCTAACTAGAATAGGTTCAGAGACACTCCTGGAGGCTCTCTTCCCCTCCATTCCCAGAATTTATTCTAACAAAAATTTCTGTGGATAGTAAGAAGTTCTGTCCTCTCTTTTGGAATTTATTATTATAGAAACAAAGCTTGAAAGCATGTTGTTAAATGAAAGATCTTGAAGAATCATGGAACTTTCGTAAAGAAAGGATAACTGTTCTCTAGTTCAGTTTTTCCCACTGCACTACTTAAAGTACCATTATGTGAGTAATTTTTATTAGTATCTGACAGCAAACCTTTCTAAAATATGAAAAAATTCCACGTGGCAGAATTCAAACAAGTATGTGTTAGGTCCTGTTGTTGATAAAAGGTATATTGCTTTCTTTAGCCTAAAATAAAGAAACAGAACAACATCAATTTCTACCTTAAGTTTATTCTTACATCTTAGGGGAATTCCCATTGGGTTTAAAAGAAAACTATCAAATTTTATTTTTGTATCTACCATTAGCACATGCCTTGACTACTTCCCATCAATTTTCATTCTACCTGACGAAGGAGAGGATCGCAGTACATCTGTTCAATAGTCTGAGTAGTACTTGCAATACAATTCTTTAAATCTGTTTGGAAAAAGAAAAAAGCTTCATTAAAATTATCTCATTCTATGTCACACAGGCTACTTCAACTAAGCAAAGAATATTGCTAGGGTCCTAATGATTTCAGCTTCCCTCTAGGAACCACGAAGCAGTACACAGTTTTAAAGCAGCTAACTTTAAACCGAACTTTAGGTTATGAAGGCTTTTAGTTCAATGTAATTATATTAAGGTTTTGAAAAATTATTTTTTATAATTGGCACCACAATTTCTAAAAGAGTAAGCTGTTTAGGAAAAGATTTTAATGGGTCACTTGGCTGTAAAATGTATGTCTCAGACAGGATCTGAAATGAGAAAGCAGAACAAAGGGTAAGGCTAAATTTCTCTGAATAGGAATCTGGGAAGAATCTGGAATTTCCATCATCTTTTTGTTCCCTAGACAAAAGGAGAAAGGAAGGGGGCTAGTCTGAGCAATATGGGCAATGAGGTCAAAGGGCTTTTTAAGAATACAATGCTGAATAATCCAATTTTACATTGTGCGTACTGCTCAAACACTCTGCCTCATTAACCTTCAGTAAAAGCATGCTTCATATAGAAAAGACTGAAGAGTAGAAGTCCAGAAAAGTTAAATGCTAAATCTGGGTCAACTTAAGCTAGAGTTCAGATAAACTACCACAGAGACAGAAATCAGCAGATGCAGAAAAATCTCAGCAAAGGTGATCATTTCCCAGAAATTTTGAGGGGGAGATCCTTCCACATCTGTATAATAGGGGTGTGTGAGCCAAGCTTACAGGGCACTAGAAGTGCAAAAGAAGTCACAATTACCATGTCAAAATTCAAAAGCTTGGGCCAGGCGTGGTAGCTCACACCTGTAGTCCCAGCAATTTGGGAGGCCAAGGCGGGCAGATCAGTTTAGGTCAGTAGTTTAAGACCAGCCTGACCAACATGGTGCAACCCCGTCTCTACTAAAGAAAAAAAAAAAAAACAGCCAGGTGTGGTGGTACATGCCTATAATCCCAGCTACTTGGGAGGCTGAGGCATGAAAATCGCCTGAACCCGGGAGGCGGAGGTTGCAGAGAGCTGAGACTGCACCACTGCACTCCAGCCTGGGTGACAGAGCGAGACTCCATCTGAGGCGGGGTGGGGGGGAATTCTGTAGCATGTACAGTAATGTCAGGAAGTGCACCAAGGTGCTTAACCTCCAAACAGTCAAAAAACAGAAAAGGCAAAGAGTAACTGACAAGTTTTAAAAGAGCCAACCTTGTATATCTTGTTCAATCTCACTCCTCCACCTCTGAAGACAGGTCTTAACAAAGTTTATCTCCTCGTCTGTGACTGTTCGTGGAGCTGGCTGTGCAGGCATTTCCATGGAAGACCGAGAAGATGTCAGTGGTTTAGACTTGTGTAGAGAATCTTCAGGAGAAGAAAAGGTACTTTCCACATCCAGAGAAGAGCTTTCTGTACTTGTACTGAGGAAGACAAAAATCATGCTCAGATGATAATTTCCAAAAGACACCTCAGCCTAAATTATGTACTTTGGAAAGCAAGATGCTATATGAAAAAGTACAGGTATTCAGTGAGCATTAACTCTATAAAGGTACGGAGCCAAGCTTTTTCTCTAAATACATCATCTCATGTACCACAACTGGCCTGTGCGGCAGATACTATGCTATCTCTATTTTACCAACTGCAAGCCTAAGGTTTAAAGAAATTAACCAACATGCCCAAGTTCACCAAGGTACAAGGTAATGAAAAGGAATCCAAAGCCAGATCGGCCAGAGTCTTTAGTTCATGTTCTCTGACCACTGATTATTCCTTCTCATGAGGATGGGAAGAGAAGGAAAATGGAAAACAGAAGACTAGGCCTGCAAGAATCAAAGAATCAACTACAGAGTTTACAAGATGAAGGCAACTAAAGTGACACTATCCATCCAGGAACAAAATACACAGAAGCAAGAAAAAGGAAGCATCAGCTGAATATACAACTCACAGGAATACACACTAGGTGACATCTTGGGGAGTTCTGAGAGAAGGGCTTCAAGTCAAACAATCCTAGCTCTACTACTTTAGCTAAATATCCAAGGAAAAAAGTATTTAGCCTCAGGTAAATAATATCTCAACTACAAAATATAAATGTTAAATTCTTTACCTCTTTACTGTAAACTAACAGAGAATAAAGCATACAAAGTAAATGCTAATTTCTCTATTAACCTATTGTCAGAGTAAAACTGCAGGTCGACACACCAGCAGGAATATAAAGTAAGTTTCTAACTGTAGTTAGGTTTCTCTTTTACACCGAAGCTCAAGAATATAAACTTCCTTTATTTTTTTTACTTTAAAAAAAACTCTCACTCCTGCCGGGCGCGGTGGCTCACGCCTGTAATCCCAGCACTTTGGGAGGCTGAGGCGGCTGGATCACGAGGTCAAGAGATCAAGACCATCCTGGCCAACATGGTGAAATCCCGTTTCTACTAAAAATACAAAAATCAGCACACCTGTAGTCCCAGCTACTCAGGAGGCTGAGGCAGGAGAATCGCTTGAACCTAGAAGGCAGAGGTTGCAGTGAGCTGAGATCACGCCACTGCACTCCAGCCTGGCGACGGAGTGAGACTCCATCTCAAAAAAACAAAAACAAAAAACCCTCACTTCCTCCTCACTCTCTCACATGCACAAAATAATGGAGGAAATCTCTTTTTCCTAAGGTCCATATTTATGGAAAAATACGCCCAACAAGAGAATAGATATCTCAGTTTCAGAGGAGATTACACACATACACCTCCCTGTAATTTTTAAATCTAATACCAAGCACTATTATTTTAGTTGATTAAAAAGCCTGCCAAACCACTTTTTAAATTAAAACTATTTACATTTCATAATGTACATAAAAAGATTCTATTTTTTTAAAAAGTGAAAAGTGAAAGTGCAGCCCCACTCCTATCCCCAGACTCATGTCACTCCTTAGAGATAATCATTCTTGACATTTGGTATGTTCTATCCAAATAAGCATTTCTATGCATACAGGGATGAATAAATATTAATACATGGGGGAGGGGAGGATTGTTGGGGAGAATAGTCAAGATTTTTTGACAAAAAAGTCTAACTTTTTATTGAGTATTAGTGTTTTTATTAGTCAGGCAACACATATCAAATGTCCCAGCTACGTTTCATAGCTCCTCGAGGCAATAAAGATTGTTGCGCATGGCTGGATGGAATCAAATCAGAGGGCTCCTGTGACTTTGCCTCCCTCTGTCTTTACTAGAGAAGCCCCTCTAGGCTGTCCTCTTATTTCTATCCAGTTCTTTTTCAAGTATTAATTTTCTGTTCAGGAATAAGCCTCCGTTTCCTTGATGTTTCTTAGTCATGCATATTTCAAGTGTGGGAGCATGAGATGTTTTGGAAGAGCAGGGCTTGAAGTTTTCTTTGAGAAAGGCCTTTAATGGCAGCTAGCTTGTAGTTTAAAACAAAGCATCACTGAGTGGAGCCTGAACACTATCCTGAACAGTTCGAGAAGCCTCTGAAATAACCCAACCGTCCTATGGATAAGACAAATGCACTGGTGGGCCCACTCCCACCCAAGTGACAGGCAGCAAAATCCTTCCCTTTAAGACAAAGAGCTCACAGCTCCTGTGCTCTTATAGGTAAGTGTGAATCAGGTATAAAGATGGTGCATAGTTTAAATTATACCAGAAAAAACAATACATACCATTTAAAAAAATTGTTTTCATTACCTTTCCTCGGATGTCTGGTCAGAAACTGGGCAGTGCACTGAAGAAAGTGGTAATGTCATGTGTGTGTCACTTTCAGGTGGACAGCTTTCTGAGGCAGGTTTTGTACTAGCAAATTCAATAACATATTTCAGCATGTCCGGGAGCGGGAACCGAGCTGGGCCTGAGCCATATTTCACATACCTAAGAGGCAAAGACATTGGTACTCTACTGCCCGAGTCTGTTTTGTTATTTTACGAGTCGCTGACAAAAGATCTGTTTAGCACATGGAGTCAATGAAAAGGCTTATTCCTAGAGGTTATACAATATTTAACAGGGTCCTCAATCTATAGGGTAAAAATTCCGTAACTACAAAACTAAAAATTGCCAACAATCTGAAGTTGTATATCTGGCAGGAAACATTTCAAATGGGCTCCTATTCAAAGTCATGACAGTTACACTTTCTCATGAAGTCATATTACATTTAGGTTTTGATCATTTATTTATTTTTTGTTTTTGTTTTGAGACAGAGTCTCCCTCTGTCGCTCAGGCTGGAGTGCAGTGGCACGATCTCGGCTCACTGCAAGCTCCGCCTCCCGGTTCACGCCATTCTCCTGCCTCAGCCTCCTGAGTAGCTGGGACTACAGGTGCCCGGCCACCATGCCCGGCTAATGTTTTTGTATTTTTAGTAGAGAGAGGGTTCACCGTCTTAGCTAGGATGGTCTTGATCTCCTGACCTCGTGATCCGCCCGCCTCAGCCTCCCAAAGTGCCAGGATTACAGGCGTGAGTCACCGCACTGGGCTTTTTAATTTATTTTTGAGATGGGGTCTCGCTCTGTGGCCCACGTGGGAGTACAGTGGTACAATCTCAGCTCACTGCAACCTCTGCCTCCCAGGTTCAAGCAATTCTTCTGCCTCAGCCTCCTAAGTAGCTGGAATTACAGGCGCCTGTCACCTCATCCAGCTAATTTTTGTATTTTTAGTAGAGAGAGGGTCTCACCATATTGGCCAGGCTGGTTTCAAACTCCTGACCTCAAGTAATCCACCTGTCTTGGCCTCCCAAAGTGCTGGTATTATAGGTGTGAGCCACCGTGCCTGGCCAGCTTTGGTCATAAAAATAAATTGTTTCTTAAAGGAAAAGAAATGTATTACTAGTACCCAAATCTGAAGATAATTTTAGTGAACTAGTATCCAAGGTTTTTTTCTTTGCTACCCTTTAGATTAACTACTTTACAATCAAGAAATGAAAGAAAGCAAGCCAAAAATAGGAAGTAGGTATTGATAAAGGCCAGAGTTTAAGAAAGTGACAAATCTTTCCTCTGCAGGGTCCAAAGTACCCTATTAGTCATATACTGATTCAATGGCATGGGCCAGGCATAAATTACTGAAGATTTCTTTAGAGTGAGTAAATAATAAATACCAAATACTCCGCCATTAGTAGAACATTACGTTAGACTCAGTAAAGAGATTTAGTTTAATGAACTTTAGAGTTCACTCAAGTAGAGTCTAAATGGTATGATAATCAACCTGACCTGTTGACACAGGTAACCCCACAATTCTGGGATTCCATTTTACAAGGGAAGAGGGTCACATCACATTTTTCTTCTCTAAATAAAGTGAAATAAAGAAACAGGCACAAAATTTAGAGAAAGAAAACCATCTATTTCTACATTTAAAAAAATTATAAAATGAAAGTGGAAAATAAAGCACAATGCAACTCAAAGTCAACTACATGTTAGAGGGTAGACAGCACAGGCACTTCATCTTCACTAATTTAAAGAAGAAAGAAAATTCGAATCTGCTAACTACACAAGTCACAGCTTTCATTTAAAAGGATCTTGGCTGGGCACAGCGTCTCATGCCTGTAATCCCAACACTTTCGGAGGCTGAAGCAGGAGGATCACTTGAGGTCAGGAGGCTGGCCTGGGCAACACAGTGAGACCCTGTCTCTATTTTTTTTTAATATAAAAAAATTAAAAATAAAAGGATCTCAAATGTATAAAAGTAGAAGAACCTTAAGAACTGTTTTATCCCTTCCGATCTATCTCCTCGCCTTCACTTCTCCCATTATCAGTTTATCTAAACTCTCATCTTTCAAATTTCATGTGACTTTTTTTTTTTTGAGACAGAGTCCCGTTCTGTCGCTCAGGCTGGAATGTGGTGGTGCTATCTCGGCTCACTGCAACCTCTGCCTCCTGGGTTCAAGCGATTGTCCTGCCTCAGCCTCCCAAGTAGCTGGGACTACAGGCATGTGGTGCCACGCCCATCTAATTTTTATATTTTTAGTAGAGATGGGGTTTTGCTATGTCGGCCAGGCTGGTCTCGAACTCCTGACCTCAAGTGATCCACCCACCCCAGCCTCCCAAAGTGCTGGGATTACAGGCCTGAGCCACTGTGCCCGGCCAACATTTTTATTCTTAAACTGTAAAAGTAATGCACGTACCTGGTATGAAAATTCAAATACAAAAAAGTATAAAACAGACCATAAAACTCATCTACCTCCATCTCAGTTCTACTACCTGATGGTATCCATTAACAGTTTCTTTTATATTTTCCCAGGACTGTGTCACACATATACAAGCAGATATGTGTAACCTTAAAAAAAAAAAAAAATCTGAAATTTACAATCATTTTATTTTTTCCATTGTAAAAATGTATCAAGGGAATAATTAGAGTTTTTAGGGGCTTGGTTTACCAAGATAAAGACTAAAAACTTTTTTTTTTTTGGAGACAGAGTTTTGCTCTTGTTGCCCAGGCTGAGGTGCAATGGCATGATCTTGGCTCACTGCAACCTCCGCCTCCCGGGTTCAAGTGATTCTCCTGCCTCCGCCTCCCGAGTAGCTAAGATTACAGGCATGTGCCACCACGCTTGGCTAATTTTGTATTTTTAGTAGAGACGGGGTTTCACCATGTTGGTCAGGCTGGTATGGAACTCCTGATCTCAAGTGATCCACCGTGCTTGGCCAGACTAAAAACCATTAACCCATTTACGGCTAGTGTTCCATTACTGGAATGCTAAGCTTGTGGGAGTTATTTATATCCTATGGCTCAAGGTCATCACCAAGGTCTTATTTTTCACAAAAAAAATTGCAGCCTCCAGCCTAAATGAGTTAGAAACACTTTACAAATTCTATTTTTTTTTTTTTTTGAGACAGAGTCTCGCTCTGTCGCCCAGGCTGGAGTGCAGTGGCGCGATCTCGGCTCACTACAAGCTCCGCCTCCCGGGTTAACGCCATTCTCCTGCCTCAGTAGCTGGGACTACAGGCGCCCACCACCACGCCCGGGTAATTTTTTGTATTTTTAGTAGAGATGGGGTTTCACCGTGTTAGCCAGGATGGTCTCCATCTCCTGCCCTCATGATCCGCCCACCTCGGCCTATCAAAGTGCTGGGATCACAGGTGTGAGCCACCACACCGGGCCTTACAAATTCCTTTTTAACCTACCACTGGAACCTACATGAAATAAATCCTCTATTACCTTAGGAAAGAGACTGCTTTCCTAAATCAGAAAAGCTGATTTCCAAGCTACTGTCTTACCTCCACTGCCTTAGAACCCTAAGGAGAACTAAACCTCACCTGCGATGGCACCTCTGGCAGACAAGTAGGAAGAACGAGCAATGTCCTGAAACAGGCTAGATGCAGACTGTGATCCAAAAGCAGAGGCTGTGTTAGGAATGGGACCACATAATTTATTATCAAACCAGGATACTTCTGAGAGTGAAAGAAGGTGCTGTTAATTATTCAAGAAGCAGCAGCACAAAATGAGCCATACAGCCACTCTAGTGATCAGGTACTTTGGGAAATTACATTTCCCAGTATGCCCTGTCCCTTGAAAGTCAAAATGCTTCACTGGCACAGAGCACCCTAGGACCTGGGGATAGCACCATGTAAGAGGTAAAAGACAGACACAGGACACAACACCAGTGATGGAATTTCAATGGATATTAAATCTAGAGTAGAACTTCTCTCTTGCCAACATTTTTAGCTTCCAAAGATGTGGAGCTAGTTGAGACGTCCATTGGTCTACTTCCCTGTTTCTCCTGGTACTGCTTCTGACTCCCCACGTCACCAACATCCCCACTGCCACCAGTCTTTCGGGGAATTCTGGGCAAGTTGTTCTTCCCACTTGAGTTCAACCAATTTGTATAGATCCATGGTGGCCTGGGTGTCTTCCACAGAGGAATGCCTATTTTCCCAACTCAGATGTCCCAATTCAGCAGATTCTTGATGAGACGCTTCAAAGACATGGTGACGTTCACCGTGCAATCACCCTTCTAGTTGGGGAGGAGAAGGGGAATATGGGAGTTGTCACTGGTGAGGGACTACGGATGAAAGTACTGAAGGACTTTGAAGTCATCATGGATGGCATGTCCACCACCATCTTCCCTGTATCTTCAAGATATGCCACGAGCAATCTTGAAAGAGCATGGCATTCACTATGTGCTGCTTCTGGACACCACTCCACCTGGTCTGGCAGTTCACAGTGTGGCCGGGGAGGATGTCCTCATCATGAAGCACATCTCTACTGTAGCTGACAGTGCTACATGGAACCAAGAAAGTAACATGCCCCTTGGGTCCTGTGTCCAGCACCTCACAGCCATCTGCCACTATTGTTCCTTGGCAACTTCTAGGATGTTCCAAAGCATTTATTTTGAGTGAGCGTGGGTAGAGTTCTGTGGGGCGCTGACCTGAGAGGATTTGTTCTGTGGGCCTTTCTTCTGGGAGTGGGTTGGGTGGCCATTAATGTTTAGAAGGGCACCTCCAGCAAATCTACTTAGCTGCAACAGAATCAGCATTCTTTGAAGGGGCAGGGGACAGCCAAGACACTGCAGCTTTCCTGTCCAGGAACTCTTCTGACCCACTGCTGGAGGCAGCTGCCTTATTTTCTGGGAATGGAGGGGTCTTCCAAGCGCCATCCACCCTAGGAGTTTCCTCTTTCTTTGGAGGTTCTGAGTGTAACTTGGGCGCCTTGCTAGCAGGCTGGTTCTTTTTATTCAGAAAGCCTCTCTGTTCCAAAAGTTGCCACTTCTTAACAAAATCTGGTGCTTGGCAGTTCCTTCTAATGCCTTTTTGGGAGCAGGTTCCGCCAAATCCAGACTGAGGAGTCAGGTAGACATGGGGACGGTGGGTGGTGAAGGGTGTGAGGGTAGGGTGGGGGAGTGGGGGAATATGTTCCCTGGCCCCTCTGGCCTCATGAAGGTACAACTCGAAAGTCTCATTTTATTTTAAAACAAAAGTATTATCATGCTAAGGAAAATGCTCCTATATTCTATTTTGAAATCCAGAATACCCTGTTGTTTCCTGGTAAATTGGTACTTTTGAACTATAAAACATTGTTTCTTTTATGTTGTTGTGAAGAGATGGGGTCTCTTATGTTGTTGTGAAGAGATGGGGGCCAGGCGCAGTGGCTCACACCTGTAATCCCAGCACTTTGGGAGGCCGAGGCAGGTGGATCACGAGGTCAGGAATTCAAGACCAGCCTGGCCAACATGGTGAAACCTTGTCTCTACTAAAAATACAAAATTAGCTAGGCATGGTGGCACATGCCTATAATCCTAGCTACTCAGGAGGCTGAGGCAGGAGAATCACTTGAACCCAGGAGGCGGAGGCTGCAGCGAGCTGAGATCGTGCCACTGCACTCCAACCTTGGAGACAAATCAAGACTCCATCTCAATAAAAGAAAAAAAGAGAGGGAGAGAGAGAGAGAGAGAGATGGAGTCTCGCTAAGTTGCACAGGCTGGTCTCAAACTCCTGAGCACAGGCAATCCTCTTGCCTCAGTCTCCCATATAGCTGGGATTATAGGCACATGATACCACATCCAGTTGATATGGTTGATTCTATAAAAATAATTTAAAATGTCCAGCCTTACAAAGTATCACTAAAACTTAAAGGTTTAGTAAAATACTGCCAGACTTAAGAGTCCTGAAAATCACTTCCAGTACAGTATTTGAGGAACCGGTTTTCAGCTTAAGTCTCTATTAAGACAAATGACTAGTCACAATATATCTTGTATAAGCTCTTCTGGAGTTAAGAGCCGAAGCTGCAGTGGTAGCGGTGCGGGTACAGTGCAGGGTCCATCTTAGGCCTGGTATGGAAAGTGTTGCCCTTCAGGGAAATTAATGGCCTAATAAGGGAGTAGGTGGAGGTGGGGTGGTCGTAGAAAGAAAACTGTTAAGTGGATAAAGAGAGGAGAAGCTATTGACTGTGTATGTGATCTCTTTCTTAAGTGCAAAATCAACGGGATCTATCTAGACTAGAAAGAAATTAAATTGACTCCTAAGGAAATTACAGAAAATCATTCCACAGAAATAGTGTAAAATCAACAATCAAAAAAGTGAAAATTTCTCAGAAAGAGAAAGAACTCTGTATGCATCAGAAATATTAGCCCTTTTAATCAGCACTGCTCTAGGTAGAAAAGCACTGTTTTTTATCTTTCTTAGACACTTCAGAAACTGCTTTTCCAAAAGTGGACGGGACCATTGTGACACTTGCCTCTCTCATGTTTGTGAAGAAGACGGCAAGGGGAGTAGGAAAAAAGGCTATAAAATCAGAACTCAGGTTCTCCTCAGTACACTGCAGTAACTGTGTGGCTCTGGGTCACTTAAGTACTCTGGGACTGCTATTTACCCCTATGAATAATACTAGCTGATCTTGAAGACTGCTTTACACTTAGACACAAAATTTTCTTAGCTATTTTATAAAATACTCTAATTAATATTTAAACGTTGAGTTAATTTTTAAAGAAAAACAAAGTATATGTTTTTAATATTCTACTGTCTTTTACATTTCTAAGCATGAAGGTGTCCAAAACTCACCTTTCCAATTTTTGCTGCAGAATTTTTATTTCCTCCTTCAACTTTCGAATACACTCTCTCTTATTTCGAATAAGCTCCTTGCTCCTGTACATGTACCTAAGTAAATAATCCCACAAACACAATTTATATTTTAAAACATTAATGACATAAAGTCTCAATAAACTAAAGATTCAAGGAAACTTCTTCAATCAGATATAGGGCACCTATGAAAAACATATGGCTGACATTATACCCAAGGGTAAGACTGATACATTCCCCCTAAGATCAGGAACAAGGATACCCACTCTTGCTACTTCTGTTACATATTCAACTGAAGATATAACCAATGCAATAAAGTAAGAAAAACAAACGAAAGGCATGCAGATAGTAAAGAACGAAGTAAAGCTGCCTTTTAGTTCCACATGATGTAAGTATCTATGCAGAAAATCTTAAGGAACCTAAAAAAATACATCAGCACTAACAAGTGAGGTTAGTAAAGTCAAAGGACACAAAGTCAATTTAAAAAAAAGAAAAAAAAAATCAACTGCTATTCTATACACTTGTAAAGAACAAATGAAAAATTAAATTAAAAGCAGGAATTAGAGATAAATTTAATCAAACATGTGCAAGACCTGTACACTAAAAATTACAAAACATTGTTGAGAGGTATTAATAAGGACTTAAATAAATCTCTATTTAATAAATGGAGCTAAACACTGTTCATGGATTGAAGGACTCAATATTATTATTATCTTTGAGATGGAGTCTCACTCTTGTTGCCCAGGCTGGAGTGCAATGGCGTGATCTTGGCTCACTGTAACCTCCGCCTCCTGGGTTCAAGCAATCCTCCTGCCTCAGCCTCCCAAGTAGCTGGAATTAACAGGTGCCCACCACCACGCCTGGCTAATTTTTGTATTTTTTTTAGTAGAGATGGGGGTTTCACCATGCTGGTCAGGCTGGTCTCGAACTCCCTACCTCAGGTGATCTACCCACCTCAGCCTCCCAAAGTGCTGGGATTACAGGCGTGAGCCACCATGTCTGGCTGAAGGACTCGATATTATTATTAAGATGTCGGACCAGGTGCAGTGGCTCACACCTGTAATCCCAGCACTTTGGGAGGCTTACACCTGTAATCCCAGCACTTTGGGAGGCTGAGGCGGGCGGATCACCTGAAGTCGGGAGTTCGAGACCAGCCTGACCAATGTGGGAGAAACATCATCCCTACTAAAAATACAAAATTAGCTGGGCATGGTGGTACCATGCCTGTAATCCCAGCTACTTGGGAGGCTGAGGCAGGAGAATCACTTGAACCTGGGAGGCAGAGGTTGCAGTGAGCCAATAACACACCACTGCACTCCAGGCCTGGGCAGCAAGAGCGAAACTGTCTCCAAAAAAAAAAAAAAAGATGTCAATTCTCCCCAAACTGATCCGTAAGTTCAAAACATCACCAAGCAAAATCCCAATAGCCACTGGGTAGAAATTGACAAGCTGATAAACATTTACATAGAAATGCAAAGGACCAGAATACCTAAAACAATTTTGAAAAAGAAGAACAAAGCTGGAGGATTCACACTATCTAATGTCAAGATTTACAATAAAGTCATAGTAATCAAAACAATATGGCACTGGCATTAGACAGAACAGACTCCAGATACAGAACCCCACGTATATGTTCAATTAATTTTTGACAAAGTGCCAAGATAATTCGATGGGGGAAAAGGAAATATAAATCAAAGGAAAAATTAAGATATTCCTACACACCCACTAGATGGCTAAAATTAGAAACACTTATAATTCCAAGCACTGGCAAGGATGTAGAGCAAATGGAGCCCTCACACATTGCTAGAGGGAATGAAAAACTGTATAGTCACTTTAGAAAACAGTTTGGAAATTTCTTATAATGTTAAATATATACTTTTCATAGAACCAAGCAATCCTACTCATACATATTTTACCCAAGAGAACTAAAATCTATGCCAAGGATTATACATGGCAGCTTCATTCATAATAGCCTAAAACTAGATACATCACCAAATGGTGAATGAAAAAAAAACAGCATGGCAGTACATATTACAACAGACTAATACTCAGCAATAAAAAGGAGTAAATTACTTATATATAAACAACATGGATGAATCGCAAAAACATTATCCTAGAGAAAGGACACAACCAGAACAGAGTACCTACTAAATATTAATGTTACTAATGCCACATTCTAGAAATGGTAACATTATAGGGTCCAAAAACATTAAGTGGTTGCCAGGACCTGGGGATGGAGAGAAGGGCATTGATCACAACGGGGCAAGGAAAACCTTTTGGGTGCTGGAAATGTCCTACATATTGACTGTGACGGTGGTTATTTGACTGTATATTTGTTAGAGCTCACTGGTTATATGCTTAAAAATAAACCATGGGATAAGAATGACTACATAAAAAATAAGCAAAAGAGGCCAGGCACGGTGGCTCATGCCTATAACCCCAGCACTTTGGGAGGCGGAGGTAGGCGGATCACGAGGTGAGCAGATCCAGACCATCCTGGCCAACATGGTGAAACTCCGTCTCTACTAAAAATACAAAAATTAGCCAGGTGTGGTGGCGCGTGCCTGTAATCCCAGCTATTTGGGAAGCTGAGGCAGGAGAATCGCTTGAACCCAGGAGGCAGAGGTTGCAGTGAGCCGAGATGTTGCCACCACACTCTAGCCTGGTGACACAGCAAGACTCTGTCTCAAAAAAAGAAAGAAAAGAAAAGAAAAGAAAAGAAAA
>NW_012101721.1:3569786-3605573 GCF_000951045.1 Mandrillus leucophaeus
CCCTGGAGTTCAGGTAGTTCCTACCCCCAAAAAGAGGAGGGCTTTCACCTAAAGTCTTGCTACTCAAATCATGGTCTGGAGATCAGAAGCAACATAAGCACAACCCTGGGAGGTCTTAGAAAAAGGCAAAGACCCTCAACCTAGACTCACAGAATCCAAATTTGCATATTATCATGACTCCCAGGTGATTCCTATGCATACTATACTTAGTACATGCTCATCTCTACTGCTGCAATACATCAGGAAAAAAAAAAATCAGCCAAGAACTCACCTGTCCATATAAATAATCTGAGGAAATTCCAGCTTATTGTGAATTTTCTCTGGCTGCCCAAGGGACTGATTAAACTCAAACCTTGAGAGTTCAAAGGTCAACACTGGAGGTAGCTTTGTAAACCAACGCTAGTGTCAAGAGTAGAAATGTGAGAGAAAGAAAAATTAATTTTAGTAAATAACAATAGCCAGATTTCAAATATCCCTCATCAACTTTCTTCCTTTGATATAGAACTTATACTCTAGGGAAACTCATGCTAGAACTTTTTTTTTATTCCAAACACTAAAGGAAATGAACATTTAGAATCTCATTCTCTTACAGAATATGGCTCAACATTTCTCAAGACTCCAAATTTACCAGCCAGTCAACAGAATTTTACTCAACCATCATCCTCAGAATAAACCACCCTTGGATATGTGGACTGCACTAAGCATCTACACAACTCATTCATTACATCATCAGTTTCAAAAGAGGTTTAAAAACTTAAGAAAACAGCTAGCCTAACTAAAGAATATGAAATTATGATCGAAGCAGCATGTAGCTAAAGAGACAACTCCATGGGCCAGCTAAAAAGACTCATATGTGTACATGTATTACATGCTGTTTTAGTCTATTAACCATAATTTGAATCTCCTTGATGTGTACAAAGGAAATTTGAAATAGCCTCATGGTTTTACAATTTCTCAATTTCTAAGAAAAATCTCTGAATTTCAAAAATTTACAGAGGTCTCATAAAGAAGCCAGTCAAATCAACCTACGATGTTACTTGAGTTTCAAGGAAGGCAGGCACTGACATAAAAAAGACTTAACAGTCAGGGATCACAGGTGAGGAAAAGCTAAATCAGATTTGGCTTTTGTATTCAATTCACCTGTATGTCTGAGGTTCCTGTCAACAGCTTTAAAATGTTTCCTTTACCACAAGTGCAAGCAGCATTCCCTTCAGAGACCCTGTCAGCATAATGAGGTGAATTCAGACAGCCTGTGAGACTACCTCAGGGTGAAATCTAAATGAGCATGATGATTTTGTTGTTTTTGTTTAATTTTTATAGAATTCCCATCCTGGAATACAGGTCTTCACAGGCCTAAGTATAGCTGGTGAACATTCCCTCTTTTTTAAGAGGATGCACCAGGTTTGCACAGATGGTACAGATGACATAATTCCTCCATTAGGAATCAGTTATTTCCTTGAAAAGCCAGGGAGGCAGCAGCTCTCTGAGTTCCAACACTGCTCTACAGTGAATGTATTTTCATATGGCTCATGTTAGGCTCCCTATTTTAATTCAGGAAAGCTCCGCTTTCTCCTATAGTAATTACTGAGTTGGACTCATATATAAGCCACAGTTTTGTCTCAAAACGTATGCTCAATGGAGAACAATCCCAACTGTATAGTGTTAAGAATTATGTTGCAAATGCTATTCACTAATTCTTAACCCAACTGGAATACTGAGATGTTAACTACCCATGCTCTCCCTTTAACTTCCCCCCTTTCTTTCCAACCCAGAAAAAAAAAAAAAAGATAAATAAACAAACAAATGAAAATTAAATTTTAAAAATGTTAAAAGCAAAGGCAGAATTTACAATTGAGAACAGTAAATACTATAACAGGGAAAATAGTCTAAATGGCATACCATAGGAGTTAATCACTGTACTTTTACCCTCCGAAAATATGGAGGCAGTGGGCTCTCCCTACTCAGGTACAGGTAGGCTTCAACAGAAAGAGAGAAACTTGATCATACTTAAAACATCAGAAGCAGCATTCAACCTTTACACGAGTAACTCAAATTCATAGTTTTAGTAAAAATTTTATTTATCAAAGTACTGATACTCACTGACTCACATCAACTGATGAGAGACTTAAGACAAATTCAAGTTCTGCTAAGTGTAAAGTTACTTAATATGTGATGGGAAACTAGTCTGCCCAAAAGCTCACTCCTACTTAACTGGCTTTGTCACTGGCATAGCAAATAAAGATCTCCAACGTACCTCTTGTCCATACTTCACTGAGTGATCAGAGGGAAGAAGCTCAACATCACCCTCCACCATGGCCCCTTCCAAACACTCGTCTAAGTTGCGATAACCGTTTACCTGAAGAGGATACTGGCCAAAGGTCTCATTGTTACAAAAGGGTTTTCCTAGGCAAAGAGAGAGACTTTTTAAACAAGACATCATTATGACTATCTAAAGCCTATCTTCTGGCTCCACAGAGACAACATTTTAAATTCAGCAACTTTCTGACAGCTTGTTAGAAATGCACTTAAGCCTTTATAGCAACCTATAATGAGCCAGTCAATCCAGACACTGAACACTGACAACCAGTAACATTGGGAAAAGGCCAGGGGCGTGGTGGCTTATGCCTGTAATCCCACCGCTTTGGGAGGCCAAGGTGGGAGGATCACTTGAGGCCAGGAGTTTAAGACCAGCCTGGAAAACACAATGACACCCCTGTCTCTACAAAAAATAAAAATTATCCAGGTGCAGTAGCACACGCCTGAAGTCCTGGCTACTCAGAAGGATAAGGTAGGAGGACTTCTTGAGCCCAGAAGTCTCAGGTTACAGTAAGCTATGATGATGCCACTGTGCTACAACCTGGGCAATAGAGCAAGAACTTGTCTTTAAAAAAAAAAAAAAAAAAAAAACTGCAAAAAGAAAGACAACCAGACATTATGTGCTTCCTAATCAAGGGTTTTCTCACCACCTGTGAATAGTCTTGCCAAAAAAAGCCTTACCTAACTCTAGTCAAATCTCTAAATCCAACTGCCAATTTATAAGAGGAGGAGTAGAGAGGAACATGGGGATATGTTAAAATATGTTAAATATGTATCAGAGGACATGCAAACAGCAAAATTTCCGATTGTGGAAATGCTACAGAACAAACAACCCAGTCTCTCCAAAAAATACATTTCAAGGAAAAAACGATGGAGGGGGAGCCTACAAATATTCAGTCATAAATGAATCACATACTGGGGTCCTGATTAAAACAAACTCTAAAAATAAATTTTTCTATTTTTTTTAAATTATGAAAACAAATTAGAAATCTGAACACTGACTAAATATTTGATAGTTTAAAATGCTATTTTTCAGAGTCATATTGGTACTGGGTTGTTTTAAAAAGTATCAGATTGGTAAGAGTGGGGTGGGATGGGGAATGACTGGCTGTGGGCTAAGGCTGTATTCATGGAGGTTTTAAAATTGCTCTATTTGAATGTATTCTAAATTCTCCATAATTAAAAATAAATTATGTGTCTAGCATGCAGCTTAGACAGATAAGCCTCCAGAGTGAAAAGTCTCTAGTCTAGAAAAACATTTCGTGCAGTCTCACTCAATAAAACCTTTTGAGATTCGGTGTTATATTAGAATAAGCAACACAGAGAAAACTGAGTAAAATTACTACCTGACATTAATGTCAGATTTGGGCTGTGCAAGTATTAATATGATAAATCTGAGATAAAGATTGTGCACATTTTACAGATGAAGAGACTGAGGATCCAGAAGCCTCCATAGATTATCCACAGTTAAACAGAGGCAGAACCAATATTCAGACCTGGGTACTGCTGACTCTCAAGCTTTTTCACTGTACTGCCTCCTCAAAGGGACACAGTAATAAAGATATGATCACAGGTCTAGAATTAAAATTCAGAGCAGAGAATTTACCTTCACGAACCCCTTCAGTCAGGAAAGTACCATAGAACAGCTGCACCATTGGATTTTCAGATTTGTTCCTGGGACTGCTGCTTTTAGGAAAAGGAGACAATTCTGGATTGTTTGGATTAAGATATGTGCTACATAAAATCCAAGCATCATTCAAAAGCAAAAATAGTGCATTTTCATCAACCCCCAAAGAGCCAGGTATGATCTAAATAAGTAACAATTAGTTCAGTTCAAATACTTCTTGAACACCTTCTTTCGAGCATTGTGCTAAACTCTGAAGACACAAAGACAAGAAGGTCCAATCCCTGGACTTAAGGAGCTTAAAACCTAATAGCAGAGTCACAAATGCAGACAAATACAGGTATCTGTATGCTTTCAATATATACATCTATATCCAATGATAGATGTATGCAAGGTATAGAAGTAGTATAAACGTACGAATGAACTCTGTTGCACAGATTTACAAATACAAAACATTTTTCTCCCTGATACAATAGAAATAAAAAGTTTCTTCTTACAAGTCCATCTCAAATTGCTAACTATGTTAAGTTGCTGTTTCCAAAACCATTTTATAGTTACAATTCTTCTACCTAGAATTGAAACCATTTAAAACACAGATTTCTCAGAGGGATATCCATATTGTGCCCTAAATTTCACTTCTCTGAGTGACTGAGATGACTATAGCCTATACTCGACATATTCTAAGTAGACCTCAAAAGGGATCTTAAATTTAAGTATCCGTATTATACCATCATGTTTGCAACAGAGGTTGATTTGACCTTTTTACAAATACATTTTATAGTACATGCTGAGTTTAACAAAGTTAACACTTATTGTCCTTTAGTTGGGGGCGGGGGAAAAGCTGCAGGATTAGATGACTGCTATATCCTCAGAGGGGAAAGCTGAAGGTGACAGGGATACATGATGAGGACTACCTCAGTGATTATCCCAGGAGGTGTGGTTAAAAACCAGCAATTTCTACTTAAGGAGAGTAACTTTCCAGCATATAATTCTCACTGCCCCACTGTGAGTTGGAAGGATGTACAAACAAACCCTCAACACTCACTTAACATTAACAGCTAGCTGGAATGCGTCCTCTAGCCAATCCAGGAGCTTGTGTGTGAATTCACTCACATCTTGCTATAAGAGAGGCACAAATTGCATAAAAGTTAGATGCAATACTAAGAGAAATTAAAATTTATCCTTATCCCACCAATGATTTAAGATTATACTACCATAAAAGCATTTCTTTTTTTCTTTTTGTTTTTTGTTTTGAGACAGGGTCTCTCTCTGTCACCCAGACTGGAGTGCAGTGGCACGATCTCAGCTCACTGCAGCCTCTGCCTCTCAGGTTCAAGCAATTCTCCTGCCTCAGCCTCCCAAGTAGCTGGGATTACAGGCACACACCACCACGCCCGGCTAATTTTTGTATTTTTAGTAGAGACGGGGTTTCACCATGTTGGCCAAGCTGGTCTTGAACTCCTGACCTCAAATGATCCACCTGCCTCGGCGTCACAAGTGCTGGGATTACAGGCATCAGCTATTGCGCCCAGCCTGAAAGCATTTATTTTTGGGGGCTGAATATCATGAAAACATAGAAACACTGAAACCCAGCTACTATACATAAAAAAGAAGGTGCATTAAGCAACCTGTAAGTTGTAGCTAGAAGGAAGCTGGAACTCAACTACTTCCAGCCACATCTACTTATGACAAAGAAAGAAAAATAAACAAAATCTTCCCAGTAGGACTTCTTAAGAAAAAGGCCCAAGGAACTCTAGAACAATACAGAGATCTGAATAAAGAAAGAAAATTTTAATGTTTTGAGAATTTTGTAGAACTGTAGGACCTTCAAATAGAGAATGAAAAAAAATCATATGAGGAAGAAGCTGATCTAATTAGTGACAGCTTTGTTTTTGTTTTTTAATTATTTTTTCAGAGACAGGGTCTCACTCTGTCACCCAGGCTGGAGTACAGTAGCACAATCACAGCTTATTGCAGCCTCAAACTCCTGGGTTCAGGGATCTTCATGCCTCAGCCTCCCGAGTAGCTGGGACTATAGGCGCGTACCACCATGCCCAGCTATTTTTTAATAGGAGGTAGGGAAAGCAAAGTCTAGAAGAGAGAAGTTGCTGAGAAAAGCTCCTTCCTGAACTCAGATTTAGATATTTTAAAGCTACAATTTCCATCTGGACCATTCCAAGACAAAGGTGCAGACAAAGGACTACTTTTCTTGGTATCCCTTTTGTTACAGTTCATTGAGGTATTTTCCAATCTCCTCCTTTGCACGTCAATAGCCCCTGTATAATTCTACATTCTTTCTACTACTATTTCTTCTTCTCTTTAGAACTGCCAGACCCGGTGCAACACACGCACACTCTCTCACACACACACACATGCTTTCTCTCTCACCACCTGTTCTGTAGGCAAAATAAAAGTCAGAAACGAGCGCCCATAGTCCTGCTTAGTCATGTTCACAGCTTGTTATGCAGCTGAAATAAAGCAGTACCACATTAATATTGACAAGGCGTGACTTCAAACTCAAGAATAAGGCTTCTTTTGTACCTGCTGTTCCTCAGATGACCGGAATGCTCCCTTTAATAGATCCAGGGCTGCAGACGGGTCTACAAATTTTCTATTTGATCCCATCATTAGAGCAAACAAATACTGAAGCTCTTGCATAAACATGATATTTCTCTTTTCCTGTAGAAAACAAAGCACATGTACTCTTACAACATCTCATTTAGAAAATCAGAATGTGTAAAGAAAAAAAAAGTTTTCGTGAGCCGGGCGCAGTGGCTACGCCTGTAATCCCAGCACTTTGGGAGGCCGAGGCAGGTGGATCATGAGGTCAGGAGATTGAGACCATCCTGGCTAACACAGTGAAACCCCGTCTCTACTAAAAATACAAAAAAAAATTTGCCGGGCGTGGTGGCGGATGCCTGTGGTCCCAGCTACTCGGGAGGCTGAGGCAGCAGAATGGCGTGAACCCAGCAGGCGGAGCTTGCAGTGAGCCGGATTGGGCCACGGTACTCCAGCCTGGGCAACAGAGTGAGACTCCATCTTGAAAAAAAAAAAAAAAAGAAAAAAAGTAAAAAAGAAAAAAAAGAAAGGGGAAATGTGGTCATTTAAGAAAAAAAAGTTTTCAATAATCATGCCCTCATTTATATTTACCTAGATCTAGGTGAAAGCCACAGGGCTATATATGTTACAGGGACTCTGGGAAGGACTGTACTCTAAACTGAAGAGTAACTATGTAGAAGCCAGAGAGACAGCACTGTTGGAAAAACAGAAATGTCCACTTTCTGAAGCTGCTGCCCTCCCTCTCATGGAGAAAACGCATTACGCTAAGGTGAAATCCTGGGAAGGGTTAAATTGCCGGCAGAAGGCTACAACCTTTGGCAAAAACACAATAAAATAGACAAAGAAGGCTCAGGTCTCTGGCATCAGGGCATCTCTCCAGCATTACATCACTTGAGCAGCTCAGGAAGAGAAAGGATACAACAAGCATAACAGTATTTGGGGTCTCCCCACCCACATATTCTTGGAGCTGTTTTTCTCATTTTATTCCTACTTAATTTTACATTTTTGCATACCCTTATATGTTATCCCAAAAAAGGAAAATGAGCCATTTAGAAATGAAAACAAGTATTAGCACAGGCCACAGAGTATCACGGATATCAGCTTTAGGCAAAAATCTGGAAGCCTTAGGGATGAAAAGGACTAAACAACAGTGAAGAAATTTGTTGACACCAACTTACTGTGTGACTTCGACAATTTTCAAGTACATTTTGTGGCAGATTATAACTGAGAACGAGTCTTCGAAATTCAGGCAATTGAAAGAGAGACTGAAATAAAGAAAGAAAGGGATTCACAGCCTTTCCTGAAAATAACGGCAGCAACATATATATTTTTCACTTTAAATATTTTATTTCATATTTAAAAGTTTGCAAAACTATCAATCTGGCAATTCCACTTATGTTATTTCTAAAGAAATAATGGTTGCGCACAAAAAATTAGCTCAAAGAATATTAATACTTTTAGGAAAAAACTGAAACAACCTAATGTCTAACAAAAGGAGCAGTTTTTGTTTTTTGTTTTGTTTTTGTAGAGACCAGGTCTCCCTATGTTGCCCAGGCTGGTCTCAAACTCCTGAGCTCAAGAGATCGCTCCTTCGGCCTCCCAAAGTGTTGGGATTACAGGCACAAGCCACCAAGCCCAGCCAAAAGAAGCAGTTTAAATACATTATACTGTGTTTACACAATAGACTATTAAGCAGTCACTGAAATATTGTAAAAAGTGTTTATAAAATGACCTACTATATGAAGTGAAAATGAAAAAAACAAGAGCTATGTGTATCAACAGGGGTAAACCTCAAAACTACATTTTGAGTGATAAAAAGTTACAGAAAAAAAGTATTATACTGCTTATATTAAGTTTAACAACACGTAAAACAAGACTACATATTGTTCAGGGATACATCCAAGTGTGGTTATGTCTGTGGGAAAGGGAGGATGTCACAACAGGAACTCAATAGAACAGAAATTTGTAACATTAACTTTTTAAGACAGGTGGTTAGTATAGCAGTGTTTACTATTATCCACTCCTTGTCATAACATTGCATTTTTTTAAAGTTTAACAGCAGATGGTAGAACTGGAGAGAGGGATTCTTTTTATTATTTGCAAATCACATTTTTCTACTATGAATACCTTTCATAAGTTAATTTTCTTTAAAAATATCTCCTGTATGAATATATAACTCCTCATCCCAACACGCTCCTCAAATGAAAACCCTCTCAGGCCTGCACGGTGGAACTCTTGAAGAAGCATCCTAGGTAAATAATAGGCAAAACTTTGGAATTAGAACTAAATAAAACACCTTCTTGGTATTCTAAAAGCCCCAGGTATATTTCCTAATGTCAACCAAAAAATCCAAGTGTCGGTACTTGACTAGAGCCCATGTGCACCTCTCTGGCTTCCCTCACTCTAACACAAGCTGTGGCGGGATTCAGCCAACAGGGTGAGTGTTCACCTGGACTGGAGTGTAAACCCGGGTCATGCTGCGCCAAAGTTCTCTCCGGAACCAGGGCTTGGCTGGTGAGCTCTATCCTCAGTCACTCTCTTCTCTTCCACCTCACCTGTCTACCTAACACACCTGCATTCCTACTCTGCTGGCTACCCTGTGACATTCTTGAGTTTCTATTCTGCTGTGAGAAAAATGGCTTTACATTCTCAGCCACTTAACTCCACCTCTTCACCATCACGAAAATCAGGCTTTGCCATTATTCTTAAAAACCACATTAGGCTGGAAGTGGTGGCTCATGCCTGTAATTCCAGCACTTTGGAAGGCTGAGGCTGGCGGATCACCTGAGGTCAGGTTCGAGACCAGCCCGACCAACACAGAGAAACCCCATCTCTACTAAAAATACAAAATTAGCCAGGTATGCGTGGCATGCCTGTAGTCCCAGCTACTCGGGAGGCTGAGGCAGGAGAATCGCTTGAACCCGGGAGGCAGAGGTTGCGGTGAGCTGAGATTGTGCCATTGCACTCCAGCCTGGGCAACAAGAGTGAAACTCTGTCTCAAACACACACACACACACACACACACACAAAGATCAAAAAAAAAAAAATCACATTAAGTGTGCCCTAATACTAGGCACATTTCCCAATTTATTCCCTATCCAACCGCTGCTGTTTCTGTGTTTTCTGCATCACTTCATTACATCCTCCTCCCCTAGTCACCAAAGTTTAGAACTGCAGAAAAATCCTTGAATCTTTCTCCTAGCCATTCACATCTAATAAGTAACAAGTCCCTTGGCTTCTGCCTCTGGGTGCTCTTTATAACCTAACTGCTTTCTCCCTATCAGCGCCCCATCAACTGCTCTAATCCAACTCCCATCGCCGCTCACTTGCACCATGGCACATGGTCTCTCTGCTTCCAGAACTTCTCTTCACCAACTCACACTTGCTCACAACTGCCACGCAGCTCCTTGTAACTACCTCGCTAATATGGCAAAAATAAAGCTCCCGATTCACTCAACACTGTCATCTAGGAACAGCTTTCCTCACTCTCCCAAGTCCTGACATCCTCCTAGGTGACTTTAGTCAATCCCTGAGGACATCCTGTCAGTGCTGCCTTGAAAATATATCAAGAACCCCAACTCTTTTCTATTTCCAGGGCTACCAGTCCAGTCCGAGTCACCATCACTCTCCATGGATGACGGCCATGGGTCTCTCCCCGTGCATCCTTGCCCCTCCATCCTTATCTCGCCACAGGAGCCAGAGGGAGCCTCTTAATACTTGAGTCAGAGTTGATCAGTCTGCCACTGGGAACCTTCAGTGACTCCCTGTCCACTCAGAACCTCCTCTCCAGTGACCCTCCCTTTGCTCTTAGCATCCAGCCACTTGGACTCCAGCATGTTCCCTGAACACATCAAGCCCACTCCCACCATGAAGCCATTGGTCTATGTGTTCCTCTACCTGTAATGTTTTTTTATCCCAATAGATGCCTGGTTCACTCCCTTACTAGTCTCACCCCCTTCCCCACCTCAGTGAGGCTCATCCAACACCACAGTCAATACTGCAACCTGTTCCCACCTCTCCTGCAGTTCCAATTTCTGTAACCTTGCTCTTTTTTCCACCGGACCAATCACAGTCTAATGTATTATTATACACATTTTATTTAGCTAGTTCATCATTCTGTTAGTTTTTAGTTTACTGTTCATTTTCTATCTCATCTCATGAGAATTTACATTCCACGTGGGCACAGCTGTTTTTGTTTTGTTCACTCCTACATCAAGGGCCTAGAACACTGCTAAACGTAGAACAGGTGTTCAATCGTTTGCTGAGGGAACTCCCATGCATCCAGCCTGGAGATCTCTCAGCTTCTTGGGCATCCCATCTCTAGTGACACATTCCTCCACTCCATCTCTATCAACACCCACATCCCAGTCTGCACCCAAACTACGCCAAACAAATGAAAGGTGTCAGTTCACAGATTACACGTTCAGAAAAGCTCACTCTGCGACCATTACATGTCTTCTTTGTGTCCGATTACCTGCAGGATAGATACCTGATCTTTGACTTCAGCAGGGGCCCAAGCGAATTTATCTCTTTCCTGGCTCCCTAATAATCAGTTCCTTCCTATCTTCATTTCTTTCTCCAGCTAACATTGATGCTATGGTCTTAACTACCCTTCATTAAATTCACAGAGTGCCCTTTTGTCCTTTGATCACATACCCAACAAATGTTCCAACTTAAATGAGTTGAGTTTTCCATGTAAGAGGTTCAGAGTGCTGCCAAGAGGAAGTCCTGATAGATACTGAGCATTTTGGTATCACAATACATTTAAAGTCAACAATTTCAAGCAGATCTTCAAATTTTTGGAAATCCTACGACGGTACTCTGGTGCCAATCGGTTCTCCCACCATCTCCAACAACTATTTCAAAATCTGACTCTGTCACTTCTCCACTGTCCCAAAAAATAGCTGCTTATTTCACACAGAAAAAAAAAGACTAGACACTACTTCAACTCTAATTTGCAGTTATCATTTCTTCCTCCTCCCTTCCCATTACTCTCCTGCCCTTTTCCTTGTTAAGGCCAACCCCTGAGATATACTTTTTACGCTGTCTGCTCACGCTGTCCCAGAAGCCTTACTCAGGTATCCTCTGCCTCTGCTGCCTCTTGTCCACCCTCCACAGGAGTGAAGGCTGAGGAAGGGGGTGAATCCAGGGAGTGTTCTCTTTCTCTCTCTCTCTCTCTCTCTTTTCAGACAAGAAAGAACTGACATGTTCCACATTATCTTCCTACATTCTATTCTCAACACAGATGCCAGTGATCCTTTTAAACTGGAAGTATGATCATATCACTTCTCTGCTCCAAACCTTCCAGTACATTCCTATTTCATCTAGAATTCCCAAATCCTCATCGTGACCACAAGCTCTCCCACTCCAGCTCCACCACCTTTCCTATCCCACTGCTAGCAGTTCTGGATCACTTGGCTATTTGCTATTTCTCAGACACATGAAGCAAGCTCCTGAACCTCAGTCTGCTTATTTGCTGTTCATTGTCTGAAATGTTCCCTATGTAATTATACAGCTCATTCCCTGGCCACCTTCAGACCTCAGCTCAAATGCCCACCTCATCAGAAAAGCCATCCCTGACCCTCTGCCCTCTCCAGCTGAACCCTGTCGAATCCCCCAGACTCACTCATTCATCTTTACACTTGTCACCTCCTGATGTTTTGTTTACTGTCTGTGCCACTCTTTCCAAAGTAAACCATGAGAGTACAGGTTTTGTTTTAGTCCCTGCTGTTTCCCCAGAGCCTAAGAGTACATAGAAGCTGGATGTAGTGGATGTGCAGCAAGGGAGAATTCCAGTTTTTAGTTTCAGCAGCTGGGTAGTACCATGATGGAGAAGACTGTGGGGGTGAGTGCCAAGGGCTGCCTTGGGGCTATGTAAGTTTAAGATACCTGATCGATACTTCTAACTACCCTCTAGTGAATTCATTCACTCCCTTGGTTTTATTTATTCACTCCCTTGGTTTTATTGCTATCTATATGGTGCTGATTTCCAAAACTATATCTGGAGCCCACTACTTTTTCTGAAGTACAAATTCATATAATTGTATGCCTACATGGTATCTCCTTAAACTCATTTAAATTGGAGGATTTGCTGGGTATGTGATCAAAGGACAAAAGGGCACTCTGTGAATTTAATGAAGGGTAGTTAAGACCACAGCATACACAGGCACAGGTACCTCAGACTCAGCATATCTAAAACTGAGCTGATCGCAGGGCGCGGTGACTCACGCCTCTAATCCCAGCACTTTGGGAGGCCAAGGCAGGCAGATCATGGGGTCAGGAGTTGGAAATCAGACTGACCAACATGGTGAAACCCCGTCTCTACTAAAAATACAAAAATTAGCCAGGCCTGGTGGTGCGTGCCTGTAGTCCCAGCTACTCAGGAGGCTGAGGCAGGAGAATTGCTTAAACCTGGGAGGCGGAGGTTGCAGTGAGCTGAGATCACACCACTGCACTCCAGCCTGGGCAACAGAAAAAGACGCGTGTCAGAGAAAAACAAAACAAACAAATAAAAAAACCTGAACTGAAATCCACTTTTAATACACACCCAAATTATTCCTCTTCCAAGGTCAAATGGTACTATAATCCACCTGGCTACTGGAACTAGAAACCTCATAGTCTTACTCAACTACTGCAGGCATATCCTGTATCCAACTGCCCAGCAATCCTGAAGATTTGATCTCCTCGGCGCCTCAAGAATGCATTCACTTCTCTCCTTCCATGATTTCTGCCACTTCTCTACTCCAGGCCACCACTGTGGCCTACCGGGACAGCTATGATAGCCTTCAACAACTGATTCCTCCTTATTCACTCTCACTGCTATAATATAGTATTCACTAAATGCTTATCCAAAACACCTATTCAATATATTTACAACCACAGCAGATTTCTTTTTAGTACTGCCCAACTTAGACATTAAAGCATCTAAATCCAAACACAATAATGCCAGAAAAACTCCCCAGTTTTAAATATCTGTTTTAATTTTTTGAAAGCTATGTTTCTACATTTCAGTTTAATAAATTACAAAGTTACTTCCAAAAGACACAGTTATCTCTTAAAAATATCATACCTGAATAACAGCACTAAACCAACACGTATTGCCAACATTTTTCAGCCCAACTGGCCAACCATCAACTCTCCTCCAGTCATTGGGATTGGGGTTTTCTCCCCAGACTTCACAGCGTTTTCTCTTTGAGCGTTTAGTTTCTGCAGAGGTTGCTTCATGCATCCTATATTGTGCAGCATGGCACACATCAAAAAAGAAAATAGTTAAAGAATAAATATAGCATATGGAGGATGCTGTAACCTTTTGTGGATAATTCAAAACGCCAGAAAAAGTATTTACTGGATAATCCCTAGCTATATAAGGAACTGTAAGATTGTAACGCAACTGAAAAGCAAGATTTAAACGTAGAAATGTTAATCCTTCCCTAACAGACATTATTACTAATAAGGTCCATGATAGAACTGAGTTGAAATTCAAGACTATTTAAGGCTACCATATTAGAAATTTTAGATTTCAACACAGTGAACTATCTAAGACCTCACCACTGAAAAGGGCAGGAGAGACACTGTGCTACAGGTAAGAGCCTCCAAATTGCCCAGGACACAAAACATAGCCCTATGTTCCCTGAAATAAACATCTCAGCAGCATATGGGAATAAACATGTCCAGAAACGGAGAGGCCACCACTGGAACTAGATGTTGGTGAACAGTACCAAACAATCACCCAATCAGTACCAGTTCAAAAAAATAGATTCCTTGATCACTTATGAGACAGGGTAGTTGAATAACGCATTTAAAAACGTGCAACAGCATAACCCTCAAAGTTTATAAAAGAGAATATACATTTATCAAATACCTGGACTAGGTTGTTTTTAATTCACCCTAGCAACTGTGAACTGAAATACCTTGCACGCTTCTACTCAAAGACACAGGTTGCAATAAGACCCCTTTCAGTTTGGCTTTTTCAAAAGTGAACCAAAGAGTAAGCTAATGCGAATTCAAAATTTCTCCTAAAAGACATTTCATTCAGGCACTTAGCAGAATTATTCCTGACTGGCATTCACAGAGCTATTGCCTTTGACATACACACAAATGTGGGGGCAACGATTATAAGTTAAATCAATAACCTGTTAAGATCTCTTCCATCAGCTTGAATTTTGGGAGACTCCAATAGACTCAAAGCAATGGCAGCCTGAAGATCATCTTTGTTATCATGAGTAAGGTCTATCACTTCTGTAAGATAAACAGAAATTTAATTAGTCTATATATAGAAAACACTGCCCTTCTGTAATACAAGAAAAAGGTAAAGACATACTCCCTAGCTTTCATTACAACAATTGCTCAACTGTGTAACAATTTTATTACCCTATTGCATAGTCAAATGAGTAACTTCAGCTACACTGTAACCTTAGACTAGCCCACAGTACAGAAATAACAAGCTGTAATAATCAAATGAATCAAATACCCTCTTCTGTATTCTCACTCCACAAAGTCAAAAGTAGATCCCATACATGTGGGTTAAATAGTCTCTATTATCACAAAACATCAGCCAAATATCAAACATCCAGGGAACAGATATTTTCAATTTCATACAAAATATTCCAGAGAATAGGGATATACTCAACTAGTTAAGAACAGTAAGAGAAAGAAAAAGTGAAACTCACACGATACAAAATACTCACAGATACAAAATACCTAAACAAAATATTAGCAAATAGAACCCAATAATATACAAAAAAAAATACATATTAAGACCAAGCTGAGTTTACTGCAGGAAAAAAAAATTGAGTTAATACTAGATGGAACAGTAAAATTCACTATCTTAACAATTAAAAGAAAAAAATGGATCATCTTAACAGATACAGAAAATGTATTTGATAACATTCAACTTTCTTTCAGGATAAAAACTGAAAGCCAACTAGGAAGAGAAAAAATATCCTTAGGCTGAGAAAAAGTATCCCTGAGAAGCCCACAGAAAACTGTTACACTTAATGGAAAAACGTTAAGTACATTTGCTTTAAAATCAAGACTAAGACAAACACATCTATTATCACTGCTTTTATTCACCATGGTTCTGGAAGTTCTAGGCAGGCAGTAAGAACTTTTGGGCAAGGTGGGTCATGCTTGTAATCCCAGCACTTTGGGAGGCCAAGATGGGAGGATCAGCTGAGGTCAGGAGTTTGAGACCAACCTGGCCAACATAACATGGTGGAACCTCATCTCTACTAAAAATACAAAAAATTAGCTGGGCGTAGTTGCATGTGCCTGTAATTCCAGCCACTTGGGAGGCCAAGGCAGGAGAATCACTTGAACCCTGGAGGCGGAGGTTGCAGTGAGTGGAGATTGTGTCACTGTACTCTAGCCTGGACAACAGAGTGAGACTCCCATCTCTAAGAATATAAAGGCTGGAAAATAAGAAGCAAAACTGTCATAATTCACGGATAATAATCACCTACAAGGGAAACCCAAAATAATCCACAGCTACTCTGGGCACACTGCCTATGTGGTAGCCCTGTTCCACAGGAGCAGTTAAAAAAATAAAAGAGGCTGGAAGCAGTGGCTCACGCCTATAATCCCAGCACTTTGGGAGGCCAAGGTGGGTGGATCACCTGAGGTCGGGAGTTCAAGACCAGCCTGACCAACAAGGAGAAACTCCCTCTCTACTTAAAATACAAAATTAGCCAGGCGCGGTGGTGCATGCCTGTAATCCCAGCCACTTGGGAGGCTAAGGAAGGAGGACCGCTTGAACCTGGGAGGCGGAGGCCACAGTGACCCAAGATCATGCCATTGCACTCCAGCCTGGGCAACAAGAGCAAAACCTCCATCTCAAAACAAAAATTTTTTAAATTAAAAAAAACACACAAGTATTACAAAACTGCAGTAATCAAGACTGTGTGCTGCTGGCATAAGGAGACATATACATCAATGGAACCGAATTTACAGTCCAGAAATAAACTCTTACATTCCTGGTCAATTGATTTTCGACCTAAGTACTAAGACAACTCAAGAGGGAAAGAATATCTTTTCAACAAATGGTGCTGTGACAACTGAACACCACATGCAAACGAATAAAGCTGAACTCCTACCTAGCCCCACATACAAAAATTAAGTCAAAATGGATCAAGTCCTCAAAATGAGAGCTAAAATATAAAACGCCTAGAGGACGACACAGGTGTAAATCTTCATGACCTTAGATTAGGCAACAGAATCTGAGATGACACCCAGAGCATAAGAAACCAAAGAAAACATAGAATAAAAAATCTTTCGGGCTTCAAAGGACACCATCAATAAGTAAAGAGACTGCTGGGCACAGTGGCTCACATCTGTAATCCCAGCACTTTGGGAGGCCCAGGCGGGCGGATCACTAGGTCAGGAGTTCGAGATCAGCCTGACAAAAATAGTGAAACCCCATCTCTACTAAAAATACAAAAAAATTAGCTAGGCATGGTGGCAGGTGCCTGTAATCTCAGTTACTTGGGAGGCTGAGGCAGGAGAACTGCTTGAACATGGGAGCCAGGAGGCAGAGGTTGTAGTGAGCCGAGATCACACCACTGCACTCCAGCCTGGGAGACAGTGCGAGACTCCGTCTCAAAAAAAAGAAAAAAAGAAGTAAAGAGACAACTCACAGAAAGGGAGAAAATATTTGCAAAACATGCATCTGATAAGAGATCTATACACTGAACATACAAAAAGAACTCCTGTAACCGAATGAGACACACAAAGAGTGATTTCAAAAACGGGCAGAAAATCTGAATTGATATTTCTCCAAAGAATATACTAGATAAATGACCAATAAGCATAAGATGCTCAACATCACTAATCATCACAAAAATGCAAATCAAAACTACAATGAGATATCCTTTCACACCCATAGCGACAGCTATCAAAAAATATTATTAATAAGATTGGTAAGGATATGGAGAAACTGGAACCTTTGTGCACTGTTGGTGGGATTTCAAAATGGTGCAGTTGGCCAGGGTGGTGGCTCATGCCTATAATCCCAGCACTTTGAGAGGCCAAGGTGGGCAGATGGCTTGCGCTAAGGAGTTCAAGACCAGCCTGGGCAACGTGGCGAAACCTTGTCTCTAAAAAATTCAAAAAATAAAAATAAAAAATAAAAAATACCTGGGCATGGTGTTATGTGCCCATAGTCCCGGCTACTTGGGAGGCTGGGGCGGGAGGATCACTTGAGCCTGGGAGGTCTAGGCTGTATTGAGCCCTGTTTGCACAACTGCACTCCAGCCTGGGTAACAGTGAGACTCTGTCTCAAAAAAAAAACCCAACAAACAAAATAAATAAATAAAATACGGCCAGGCATGGTGGCTCATGCCAGTAATTCCACACTCAGGGAGGCCGAGGCAGGCGGATCACTTGAGGTCAGGAGTAGACCAGCCTGGGCAACATGGTGAAACACTGTCTCTACTAAAAATACAAAACTTAGCTAGGCATGGTGGGACACACCTGTAGTCCCAGCTACACAGGAGGCTGAGGCATGAGAATCACTTGTACCCGGGAGGTGGAGGCTGCATTGAGCCAAGATCGTGCCACTGCACTCCAACCTGGGCGACAGAGCAAGACCCTGTCTCAAATAAACAAACAAACTAAATAAATAAATAAATAAAAATAAATGGTGCAACTACTGCAAAAAACAGTATGGAGGCTATTCAAAAAATTAAAAATAGAACAACCATATGACCCAGCAATTCTATTTCTGCGTACAGATCCAAAAGAATCTAAAGCAGGGTCTTTTTCTGAGACAGTCTCACTCTGTCACCCGGGCTGGAGTGCAGTGGCACAATCTCAGCTCACTGCAGCCTCAACCTCCAGGGCTCAAGGGATCTACTTGCTTCAGCTTCCCAGGTGGCTGGGACTACAGGCACACACCATCACACCTGGCTAATTTTTCTATCTTTTGTAGAGACAGGGATTCACCATGTGGCCCTGGCTCTTGAACTCCTGAGCTCAAACTATCCACCTGCCTCAGCCTCCCAAAGTGCTGGGATTACAGGTATAAGCTACAGTGCCCAGCCTAAAGCAGGGTCTTGTAGAGATATCTGTACATCCAAGTTCACAGCAACACTATTCACAAGAGCCAAGAGGCAGAAACAACCCAAATGTCCATTAATGAATGGATAAACAAAACATGGCATATACATACATACAAATGGAATATTACTCAGCCTTAAAAAGGAAAGAAATTTGAGGCATGCTGTAACATGAAGTCTGAAGACGTTCTGTTAAGTGAAATAAGCCCACTGCAAAAGGACAAACAGTGTATTTCTACTTATATGAGGTTCCTAGAAATTCAGAGAAAGAGTAGAATGGAGGAGAGAAAAAATGGGGGTTACTGTTCAATGCATACTAAGTAAATGAAATGTTCTAGAAATGGATGGTGGTGATAGCTGCACAACAATATGAATTTATTTAATACTTCTGAACTGTACATTTAAACAGTTAAGATGGCAAACTATATGTTTTACCAAAAAAGACTGGAAAAAAGAAGAAATACTGTCACATGCTACAACATGGATGAAACTTATGACAGATGTTATGCCAAATGAAGTAAGCCAGTCACAAAAAGACAACTACCGTATGAGTCCACTTATATGAAGTATTTAAAGTGGTCAAACTCATAGAAACAGAAAGCAGAATGGTAGTTACCAGGGGCTGGGTATGGAGTTCAGATTTGCAATATGGTAACATTCTGGAAGTTGTTTCACAACAATTTGACTATTCTTAACACTCCTGAACTCTATATTTAAAAATGGATAAAGTATTTAAAAATCGAATATTTGTGATATCTTTAGATTTTATGTAATATGTTTTTTACTAAAATAATAATTTCAAGTAATAAATTATCCAATTATCAGGCCAGGCACGGTGGCTCACGTCTGAAAAACCAGCACTTTGGGAGGCCGAGGCAGGCAGATCACTTGAGGTCAGGAGTTTGAGACCAGCCTGGCCAACATTGTGAAACCCCGTCTCTACTAAAAATACAAAAATTAGCCGGGTGTGGTGGTGTGCGCCTGTAATCCCAACTACTCAGGAGGCTGAGGCAGGAGAATAGTTTATACCTGGGAGGCAAAGGTTGCAGTGAGCTGAGATCACGCCACTGCATTCCAGCCTGGGCAACAGAGCGAGCCTCCTTCTCAAAAATAAATAAATAAATAAATAATCAATCCAATTATCACTATAACTATTCCAATTATCATAATTTTGATAGAATATTACCATTCTATTTCCGTCTAGGTAAAATTACCTAGATGGTACCTAGATTGTTACCATTTAGGTAACAATCATTAATGGCTGCTGAATATGCTAAGTGAGAAACTTCATAATAGATGAAATAAGCTGACAATACCTAAATACAATTACGATTTTAACAACACAAAGAGGGCAACCAGAAATTACATGCTTCTCAATGTAACAAAATAGAAGATATATACACACCACCACCTATGACCCAGTTGTGCCAGATAAGCATCTGCATTTATAGGAAAGACATGAGACAGAAAAATCCATTGAAAGATACCACAGTAATACAATTGCCAAACTCCAGAATGCGTGAAAATTGACATAACCAAGGACTTGATTTCTTTGGATATTAAGCTGCAAGAAAAGGGGGGGCGGATTTTATAAATAAAGAGAGTCTTAAAAGACACTTCAAACATACTTAATGTTCTAATTTATTTGGATCATTGTTCTTACAAAAACTGCAAACACTGTTAATGAGATAACCAGAGAAATTTCTACACGGGGTATTTGATGATATTAAGGGATCATGGATGATATTAAGGGATTATTTTTAGTGTGATAATGTTGCAGTTTTGAAAAATAAACAGTTCTCTTTTAGAAATGTTACCCAAAAAGCTAAATATAGAATTATCATATGACCTAGCAACTCTATTTCTAGGTATATATACAAAAGAGCTGAAAACAGATACTCAGTGAAATAGACACTGGCTTTATCATGACAGGGATATTCACTCACTGAAAATGCCCATTACCCAGGTCATGCGGGTTAAGGACACCCCTTCAGTGTGGACCCCTCATACAACATGACCATAGCAAAACTGACAAACAGTTCTGGAAGCCTCATTAGATTTGCTATCTTAACTTCCTCTCATGGGTCTTACAGATGCTAATAAAAAACAACAGGTTCATTAACAGGAAAATGGAGAAAGGCAGATGGGAAAGTCAAAGGACAAAGGTGGAAATGTTTAAAGGACTATTAAGGAAGTGAGCAAAGAAAATGCTGATGGGGTGAAACTAAGGGGAAAAAGAAAGTTTGAGATAACACAGAATTGATACTGCAGATCAGTGGGGAAATTATAGTCTTTCAATTAAACATACTGATTAAACATTTTAATACAGCACTACCAAAGGTGGCTGGACCAAAGGGAACTCTGCTGATGAATCAACATTAAAGGGCTTCAAACAAGTTTCCTGCATTTACCCCAGTTCGAAGAAACTTTATAAGCTGAAAGGCAGAGACCACAAAGAGAAAGATGACCAACAATTGTGTGGGGCCAATGTTGAGGCAGGTTAATCAAGATAAAGACTGACACACAGCCAAGAGTACTTTGGCTGAATCCCTTGCTGGGAACCCAAAGCCTTATGTACATCAGTGGTGAAGCGGTCAGGGTGGGGAGTAGAAACCTTTCTGGGGCTTCGTAACACAGCAGCACAATGCACTGTGATTCTAAAACCTGTTGATTAAGTCCTAAAGGAGGCTATACTTAGGAAAGTAAGGGTTGATGGAATTAGGACAAAATTTTATAGGCGAGTTGGCATATCTGAACCTGCTTCGATGTGAAGTGGTTCCATCTTTTCTACTTGATTGTATTATGGGGATGGATGCTGTATCAGCCTGGAGAATGTTCCCTCTACCTACTCCTATAAAACAGAAGGCATGCAAACTTGTCCTTCAAGCAATAATAATTAGACATGCTAAATGGGAACCAGAAAGATTCCCTGAGCCTACACAATAGAGTGCTGGTAGGGACAAACTGATTGCGGAGTGTTTACCAGGGCTTATGGCAAAAGCCTGTGAGTGCCTCCCAGAGACGACTACTGAGACTTTGGACTAGAGAAGTACCACTTGAGGAGCATTTATTACCTTGCTATGAGACATTAATTGAAGCTACCCTTATAAATGAGGACATAAAATCATCTTGAAACCTGAAATACTCATGCTGTCTTGTTGGGGGATGTCAGAGAAACACTTCAATGAGGATGGCAGTGCCCAAGAAAGTTCCATGATAAAATGGAAACGGTTTATACAGGATTTTGCTACCTGGAAAATGCAAGGAGGTCTTTGCATTCCCCAGGTCGCAGAGCCTCTCTTCCCCTAAGACTGACTCTGGAATTGTATGAGGAACTGCTGGATCCTACCCACACTTGGACAGTTTCCCAACAAACAGCTCTCAATAGACCAACAAAGAGCTGCTTAGTTTGCAGATGGTAGTTCCAAGGTGAATGGTTAACATCATATTTGGAAGGAAGGTCGCCACTGGGATCAAAGAAGGTAAAAACAAATCAGCAGCATGTGTTGATTGCATGCTGTTTTTCTAGCAGTGATGGAAGAATTGAACAGTGATAAAAGCCCCTGTGTTAGGCTTTTTACTCACTCACGAGCAGTGGACAGTGGCCACATGATCAGGCAGGAGAGCAATGGAAAACTGGCCTATTAAAGGGATGCCCATATGGGGCATGGCCCTATAGAAATTTGAAGGGAGCATTAAAGTAGGACATGTTGATGCCAACCAGAAGAAATCCCTTAAGATGAGTTGATACGGGGGTACTGCAGCAATGCAGAGATGGGCTGAGTCTAGACATGTTCCTTTTCCACCCTCAAGAACAAAATGCCAATAAGAACTGTTCTGTCTGCCAGGAAAAGAAACATATTGCCGACAGCTATGGGAGGATTCCCTGGTGGCAAGGCCCTGAAGACTGCTGGCCAGTGAGACTAATGCTGGTAACCCTAGGGGACTACAAATGGGTCCTGACAGGTATAGACACTGACTCTGAACTGGGCTTTACTATCCCAACAGACCATGCAAATGCTTTCAGTGCTAAAGAAAACCTGTAACAGAACCACTTACAAATTTCCACCTTCCTGGGGTGAGCCCTTTGACTCTCCCCTCTGCCTTTCCCCATTCTTTTGTTAATTAACCTAATGTTTTTATTAGCATCTGTAAGACCCATGAGGGGAAGCTGAGGTAGAGCATTTCACATGAGTAGGAAGGGTGACAATTTCCCAATCTAAGATAGCAAATTTGAGAGTAATGGTTACTCTCAAGCCCTGTTAAACAGAGTATGAATAGGTAAAAAATTATTTTGGAAAAGACTGTCATTACCTATAAAGTTGAAGATAAGCGTATCTTAATACCTATCAACTACATCACTGGATGTATACACTAAAAAAACTCTTGCATACAAGGACAAGCAACATGAATCCGAATAGCTCACGGCAGGCTTGAATAGCAAAAGCTTGAAAACAACCCCAAAGTCAACCAACAAATACATACAATGTGGTACATTCAGACCATGGAATATTACACACCAGTGAAAATGAAAGAACTACAGTTATAACCCTCCACATGGGTGAGTCTCAAAAAGAACAATGGTGACCGAAAAAAGTTGTAGTGTGTACCAAGAGAATATGAGAATACATGACAATATTCACAGCAGCATCATTCAGAATAGTTCAAAACTGTTAACAGCCCAAATGTCCATTAACACCACCTCGCCTTCCTCCCAGAAGGTTCCAGAAGGTTCTCCTTGGTCTCTCCTCCCAGAAGACTCCTTGGCTTCCAGAGTCCCCATTTTCCTGTCTTTTCCTGGGCACTCTTCACCTCCCTGGACCTCTGAACACTGGCAACAACCGGTGCTTAAGCTGCAGAACCTTTTATTTCTCTTATACCCACGCCCTTGGAGAGCTCCTCAGTCTCACAGCTTTACAGAGCATTTACAGGTTACGATTCCAAGTCCATCTACCTCCAGCCTGGACCTCTCCTCTGAACTGTGCACCTGGGTCTCCACCGTCTTGCTGACACTTCTGTCGTACATCTAACAGGCATTTCAAATTTAGTATTCCCAAAACTGATCTCTTCATTTACCATCCAAAATCTGCTCCACCTATAGTGATTCCCATCTTGGTTAAGTGCAACTCCTTTCAGTTGCTTACGAAAAACCATTTTGAGTCACCTTTAACTCCTCCCTCTTTCACAACCCTACCTCCTCAGTAAGTAAATCCTACTGCCTTTACCTTAAAAATACTATATGCCGGAATGCCAGCACTGTTTACCCTCCACCACAGCAGCCTGGCCTGGGCTCCCTGATCTGACCCATGCTCGTCACTGTCCCCTCCCCTACATTCTGTTCTCAACACCACAGTCAGAATGGAAAATGGAAATCAGTTTATATCATTCCTTTGCTCCAAACTCTTCAAAGACTACCCACCTAACTCACAGCAAAAGCCAGTACTTAGGAAGGTTCTGAATGATCCACCTCCATCTCTTTCCATGGCCCCATCCCTTTCAGCCCTCCTCACTCACCGAGCCTTACCCCTGGCCTCCTTGCAGTTCCCTGAGCAAGCCAAGGTGCACTCCCATCTTAGGGCCTCAAATGACTTACTCCCTCACCTCCCCTGCATGTTCTTAATTAAAAATCCATCCCGGCTGGGTGCAGTGGCTCACACCTATAATCCCAGCACTTTGGGAGGCTGAGGTGGGCGGATCACCTGAGGTCAGGAGTTCAAGACCAGCCTGGCCAACATGGTGAGACCCCCGTCTCTATTAAAAATACAAACAATTAGCCAGGCGTAGTGGCGGGTGCCTGTAATCCCAGCTACTTAGGAGGTTGAGGCAGGAGAATTGCTTGAACCCAGGAGGCGGAGGTTCACACAATTGCACTCCAGCCTGGGTGACAAAGTGAGACTCCATCTTAAAAAAAAAAAAAAAAAAGTCCATCCATTGGAAATCCAGTCCCCAGCCCTCTTTTTTTTTTCATTTCTTTCATTTTGTGCTTTTTATCCATGGTATTTATCATATTCTAGTATATTATATAATTTATTTACTTGTTGAGCTTCTCCCACTAAAAAATAAACTACATGCAGGCAGGGATTCAAGAGTGTTTGGTACATAGTTGGTCCTCATTTAAATAAATGCTAAACAATGAGTACATGAACAAACGAAACTTTTTTTTTTTTTTGAGACCGAGTCTTGCTCTGTCGCCCAGGCTGGAGTGCAGTGCCGGGATCTCAGCTCACCGCAAGCTCCGCCTCCTGGGTTCACGCCATTCTCCTGCCTCAGCCTCCGAGTAGCTGGGACTACCAGTGCCCACCACCACGCTCAGCTAATTTTCTGTATTTTTACTAGAGACGGGGTTTCACCATGTTAGCCAGGATGGTCTCGATCTCCTGACCTCATGATCTGCCCGCCTGGGCCTCCCAAAGTGCTGGGATTACAGGCGTGAGCCACCGCGCCTGGCCGAAACTTTTTAAGTGCCTAGAATTGTGCCTGCCACATAGCAACAGCTCAGTAATAAGCTGTTATTACTATTATTTTCAAAAGGCTGATGTGATTGACATGGAACTCACATAGACTTGGTTTCTTATTTTCTGCTAGTTCAGCAAAGGACCAAGACAGGATATACGGTACCTACTTGCTAATACTTCCTTGTTGGCAGCACTCCCTTCTACTTCAGATGGTTCTGTAGCAACAGTGTCTTGACTGGGCTCCTTAACTCTCTCATCAGTGAGAAGGCTGACTGCCTGAGTAATGTCACCATTACTGGCCTATGGGAGAAAAAGACAATAGAAATTTCAAAAGTAATCATCATAGAATTTAAAACCAGTTTTGAGTATTAACTTTATTACCCTGCTGACACACTGAGTACTTTCAGGCATAATTCTAGGGTAGAATTATAAGACTATACTGGACAGGTCTAATGTGCTTGAAGTGTCTATCAAACGCCTCGTTACAGGAGTTTCCATGCTCTGATTTCCCACAACACCCAAACAAAAGTGAAATCTCGATGGAGATTTGTTCCCATTGCTTCAGATACTACTACTCATGATTTCTGTGAACAGTCTAAAGTATGATGTGTCAAAAAAGGGGGTTGGCAATTGACATAGACATTCTAAATCAAGTCAGCCCTACAACAAAAATGCCAAGCAGGCCAGGCGCAGTGGTTCACGCCTGTAATCCCAGCACATTGGGAGGCCAAGGCAGGCAGATCGCTTGAGTCCAGGAATTGGAGACCAGCCTGAGCAACTTGGCAAAGCCCCGTCCCTACTAAAAATACAAAAACTAGCCAGGCGTGAGTCCCAGCTACTAGGGAGGCTGAGGTGGAAGGATCGCTTGAGCCCAGGAGGCAGAGGCTGCAGTGAGCCGAGATCACACCACTGCACTGCAGGCTGGGCAACCGAGTGAGATCCTGTCTCCTGTCTCAAAAAAAAAAAAAAGGCCAAGCAGTTACCTATTTTCTAGTGGTGATCTTTCTTGTTTTTAACGTTCTATGAGGAAACATTTCTAACATATATGCCAGGAAAGGGAATAAGAGAACCCCCATGTACCTATCACTTATCTTCAACAATTACCTAGTCACTTAGTCATAACCTTTCTTATTTTCTCTAAACCTCCTATACTGTCTTAGATATTCTGAAGCAAATCCTAACCATCTTATCACTGGTCAACATTTCAGAATGTATCTTTTAAAAATATAACCCATGGCCGGGCACGGTGGCTCACACCTGTAATCCCAACATTTTGGGAGGCCAGGTCGGGTGGATCACTTGAGGTCAGGAGTTCAAGACCAGTCTGGCCAATATGGTGAAACTCCGTCTCTACTAAAAAGACAAAAATCAGCCAGGTGTGGTGGCACATGCCTGTAATCCCAGCTACTCGGGAGGCTGACTGAGGTGGCAGAATCACTTGAACACGGGAGGGAGAGGCTGCAGTGAACCAAGATTGTGCTACTGCACTCCAACCTGGGCATCAGAGTGAGACTCCATCTCAAAAAAAAAAAAAAAAAAAGCTATTGTCACGCCTTAAGAGTAACAACAGGTTTTTTCAATATCAGATAACCAGTTCAAACTTCCCTGACTCAAATATCATTTAGTTTGCTGGTTTGGATAGTTTGCTGGTTTGGATAAGGAACCATAAGGCTTATACAGTGCACTGGTTGATGTTTCTTAAATCTCTTTTACGCTGCAGGGTTACCCGAACCACAAATCTCACCCAGCCCCTTATAATTTACATGTTGAAGATACTGGGTCAATCATTTGACCTGTAGAGGTTCTGTCCCCAAATGTGCTTTAATTTGGGTACAGAAATAGCTTGAACTGACATAACTATCATATAGACAGCTGCTTGAAAGCCTCCGGACTGGCAGAGATCTGGAAACCAACCTTCAGAGCTTCATGGAGAAAGGAAGGGTCCTGAATGCCTGTGATTTCTCTCAGTTGATTTAACAGCATTTGGCAGCTCTATATTTGCAAAACAAAAAAAAAAACCACAAATATGTCAGTCAGAAAGTAAACCTGGGTACATTTAAAGAATAACTAAAAGCATCTTGGATAAACAGGCCTGAGGCTTGCCCAGACTAGAATGCAGTGGCATGAGCTCACTGCAACCTCTGCCTCCTGGGTTCAAGCTATTTTCCTACCTCAGCCTCCCGAGCAGCTGGGATTATAGGCGCATGCCACCACGCCCAGCTAATTTTTAGTAGTGACAGGGTTTCACCTTGTTGGTCAGGCTGGTCTTGATCTCCTGACTTCGTGATCCACCCGCCTAGGCCTCCCAAAGTCCGCTGGGATTACAGTCCGTGGGCCAACGCAAACAGCCCTTCATTTTTTAACTCTAAACAACCAACAAGCTCCAAGTAACAATGTATTGGCTGTCAGAAATACTCTGAAATGCCAAATCTATTTCTCTTTTAAAAGTTCAATCATGGAAAATACCTTTGGTACTTATGAAAGAAACAGATGATAGTAAAATTACAAATATATAAAACATTTAAATATAATATTCTAGCCTTAATGGACACTTAAAAGTTCCCCAGGTTTTTCTTTTGGTAGGCAGTACATTAAGTAGGTCATATAAGGAGTCTGGAGAATTTGCATGGATATAAAGATGTGCTATTTCAAGCTTTCCTGCACATGCCATTAGTGTGTATCATTTTTCACTGACAATAAGTTTCCAATCATGTAATTAACCAATGATAACACCAACATATTTCAAACTGTTTGATTACTTAAAAAGAAGTACAGCTAAAGCTAGAATTTTCTCGATTAAATAAAATATATAATTTCAAAGGGTATAAAGTATGAAATGTTTTCTCTTCATTAACCTAAATCATGGAAAAACCTAAACTGTTAACTTCCAGCTAAGACAAAATCAGTTTACAACCCCTTCAGCCTTAACATCTTCACTCTATCATTTTATCCTGCTTTACACAAAGACAAAATACAAAACACCGATTTGCAAGTACAGCTCAATCTAAACAACTGGCTGGCCCAACCTGAGACACAATGATCTTTTAAGACGAATGCTGAAAACAAAGTAGTTCAAAATTAATTCAGCAACAAGAAATCTAATTTATACCATTCCTAAGATTACGCTTAAATTAAGTTAGTAATATGTCTCAGAGAGATAGTCTACATTTACTCCCAGCTATAATAGAAACAGTATCTTATGTTCTTCAACAGCTGTGGGCCCAATGCAACACTAAAGTATTACACAACCAGAAATAACTAACTGAAACATCCCTCTAAAGTCCTGAAGAGGTCTGGCGTGGTGGCTCATGCCTGTAATCCCAGGACTTTGGGAGGCCAGGGTGGGCGGATCACTCGAGGTCAGGAGTTCGAGACCAGCCTGACCAACATGGCCCTGTCTCTACTAAAAATACAAATCAGTTGGGCATGGTGGCACATGCCTGTAATCCCAGCTACTCAGGAAGCTGGGGCAGAAGAATTGCTTGAACCCGGGAGGTGGAGGTTGCGGTGAGCCAAGATCGTGCCATTGCACTCCAGCCTGGGCAACAACAGCACAACTCAGTCTCAATAAATAAATAAATAAAGTCCTCGAAGAAGCATCAACAGTCGTTCTGCTGTAGTTAGACTATAGTCATAGGCTACAAATGGAACCCTACCCTGCTGAGACCAGCAGACTTTCACGCTATGAGTCTTGTCAAATCCAGTCACTGCCTGTGCACTGGGAAAGTGATTATCATACTAAAAGGTATCCAGATTCAGCCTAAGCAAAAACTAAAATCGCAAGCATGTAATTTTTAGAAAAATTAAATACTAGTTTTTTTGAAACATTCTAATTGCATTTGATTTTACTGTATAAAAGTGGTACGAATCTATGTATCTCACAAAAATCGCACATGATTTTCTAAAAGATCAACATCAATGTACCCAAAAAAGGGTGGAATAATTGAGACGGGGAATAAGTAGTACATTAATACCAAACTAGCGTCAAGAAGGTAACAATGGGATAATCGCATCTTCATTGGGAATTATTCTGTATAAAAATTAACATTTATGATTCAGAGAAAATAATCCCGGTAAAAGTAATAGCTGACAGATGCTGCTTACTTTTAGCCAGGTACTGCTATAAACACTTGGCATGTATGAACTAATGTAACTCACTGAACCCTCATAACAGACCTGGGACATAGGTATTATGCCCGTCCTACAAAAAGCTGAGGCACAGAGAGGTTAAGTAACTGTACACAAAGTTACTGCTGATAAGGGATGCACTATGCCATGCTGTATTTGAGAAGACAAAAAGATAGGCAAGAATACCTATCTGGTGCAAAAAAATGCAAACATCTTATTCTTGTATTTTATTTATTTAATTAATTAATTTATTTATTTATTTATTTTTGAGACGGAGTCTCACTGTGTCACCCAGACTGCAGTGCAACGGTACAATCTCGGCTCACTGCAACCTCCGCCTCCTGAGTTCGAGCAATTCTCCTGCCTCAGCTTCCTGAGTAGATGGGACTACAGGCGCCGGCCACCACACCCGGCTAATTTTTTTTATTTTTAATACAAACGGGGTTTCACCATGCTGGCCAGGTTGGTCTCGAACTCCCAAGCTCAGGCGATCCACCTCAGGCAATCAGCCTCCCAAAGTGCTGGGATTACAGGCATGAACACGGCACCTGGCCAGTTTTTACTTTCAATTAATTTATTTATTTCTCACTCTGTTGCCCAGGCTGAAGTCCGGTGGCGCGATCTGTGGCTCACTTCAACCTCCGCCTCCTCCTGCCTCAGCCTCCTAAAGTGCTAGGATTATAGGTGTTAGCCACCACACCCAGCCAATTTTTATATTTTGACCTTGATCTTCGCACCCTAACAAGTTTCTTTATTTTAAAATTTTGCTTGTCCTTATATAATCACAAGTTTCATTACTTAGTAGTGCAATCTGTTCTAAACCAGCTATCATCAGAAGTAGAGATGTAAATATTACATTTGACTAAATCTAAGGTGCCATCGGTTACAAACGAAGAAAGGAAAACTGCTGCCACTGAAACTATGACACAATGTCTTAATGGCAGTCCTGGGAGACATATACCACACTAGCTTCTTAAATCTCTGAACTTTTTCATTTATGTTGAGGAATACAGCAATTTCCCCTGCTTCCAGGTGCACTGCCTGGCACGTGATAGGCAATTCTTTCACATGTTTCTCGGCAACAAAACTTAACACAGCAGAATACATCTATAGTATCTGCCCTTCTGGGTTGCATAAAGCACTTGACTATAGCTCTGCAAGAAAATCTGAAACTGCAAACATTCCTCCAAAGGTAAATATTTTGTTTCATATAAAATCAAATTTATACCCTGCCATTCTGCTTCCATGCCTTGCTTCATATACAGGTTTTTCGGTTTTTTTTGTTTTGTTTTCATTTCAATGTTGAATCACAGTGTAAATTTTTAAGTGACATATGCAATGGCAAGTTAACCATGTATTACTAACAGTACATATAACTTGACTGTCAACTGTTGTTATAACAATAGTAACAGCTATGACCAAGTTCATACAAGTGCAGACAACGGCAATATCACATCTGCTACTTGGATGATAGTAAAAATGTTAAGAACATCTTGATATCAGAGATCTCAGAATGCCAAATAAATGTGAATCAATGAAATACAGTATTCATATACTAATTTACTAATTATTTACATTTGGCCTTGGATTAAAGTCAGTTATACTGTAATATTCTCATTTATCTTTCTCCATTTTGTAATAGGTAGCAGTGGACATTAATATATCTGGGATAACACAATCAGGAAAGGAAAATAAATTCTTGAGTTTCCTTTTTTTTTTGAGACAGGGTGTTGCTCTGTGGCCCACTTTTTTTTTGAGACAGGGTGTCGCCTCTGTGGCCCAGGCTGGAGTACAGTGGCATGGTACGATCTTAGCTCACTGCAGCCTTGGCATCCCGGGCTCAGGTGACTCTTCCACCTCGGCCTCCAGAGTAGTTGGGACTACAGGTGCCCACCACCACGCCCAGCTAGTTTTCCTATTTTTTAGTAGAGATGGGATTTCTCCATGTTGGCCAGGCTGGTCTCGAACTTCTGGCCTCAAGTGATCCACCTGTCTCAGCCTCCCAAAGTACTGGGGTTACAGGTGTGAGCCACTGCACCTGGCCCAGTGACCTTTTTTTTAAAGGCTACTGGGTAGAGATGACAACTATGTAAAATTACTTTGTATAGCTCCAAGAACAATGTTCTACATGGAAATTCAAATCCAAATTCCTCATCTTGCCGTTCAAAGACCATTACCTGATTCCCCGCTTAGCCTGTTCTACCTTTTCTCCTCTCGGTTCCTTACTGCAAACTCATTCTCTCATGCACAGAGTGTTGCTCCTAGAATCACTTGTAACACCACCTACATTATTAAACTATGGTATGCCAACTACATTCAAGGGTTATATTTGTCTTACCTCCTCCATATGAAGTCCTTCTAAGAACTCTGGCCCATACTGTTCTCTCCCCTTTCTCATCTCCCATGTTAAGGAAATGAATAGGCCTGTGACTGAATGTAGCCACTGTCTTCACTTGGCATTTCTCATCATTCTATTCTATTGTATTCTACTCTACTCTACTCTATTCTATGACGGAGTCTTGCTGTCACCGAGGCTGGAGCGCAGTGGTGTGATCTCAGCTCACTGCAAATTCCACCTCTCAGGTTTAAGCGATTCTCCTGCCCCAGTCACCTGAGCAGCTGGGATTACAGGCGCCCACCCACTAACACGACCAGTTTAATTTTTGTATTTTTAGTACAGATGAGGTTTCACTATGTTGCCCAGGCTGGTCTTAAACTCCTTACCTCAAGTAATCCACCCACCTTGGCCTTCCAAAGTGCTGGGATAACAGGCATGAACCACTGGGCCAGACCTGTTCTCTAATTGTTTTAAATATGAAATTCTTGCCTCCTTTAAAGCAAGAATCATGCAATACACTGCCTAATTGGAATCATCCATGGGACAGTGCTGACAATAAAGACAGTTAACATTTATTGAGCAACTACTTTATTATTTTTTTTCTTTTTGGAGATGGGGGTCTCGCTATGTTGACCGCAAGCAGCCTAACTGCTGGACTCAAAGGATCCTCCCACCACAGCCTTCCAGGTTGCTGGGACTACAGGCACACATCACCATACCTGGCTGAACATTTGTCAGGGAACAGGCGCCTTTCATGTATGTAATCCTAATAACAAAGGTAGGCATTGCACACATTAGGAAATTAAGGTTTACAAAACCTATTTATCATCAAATGACTAGAATTAAAAGCTAAATCAAAGATAGCTATAAAACACATAGCTATTAAAAGTCTAAGAGCTTGCTTGAGCAGTACATTAAAATTGGAACAATACAGAGATTAGCATGGACCCTGTGCAAGAATAACATGCAAATTCATGAAGTGTTCCATAATTTAAAAATAAAAATAAAATGTAAAGAGTATGAATAACAAATTTCACATGCATTATTTATATACATACACAAATGCTATGACATGACCCAGTCTTGTAAAGATTTAGCTAAAGTTCTCAACAGAACCCACACTCCAAATCTTCATAAGTACTATATATAAAAATTAATTTTACAGTAACACTAAACCCATCAAGATCCTACCATATTACTAACTCACTTCTCCTGAACTTCACAGAAAGAGGATTTAAATATTAACTTCACTCTACCTTGCAATATGTAAAGTACACACCCAACAAGGAGACAAGACAAAGCCTGTACTCCTCTCACAATGAAGTCAAATAACTTGCAAGAGCCAACAGGTTTGCATTTCCTGAGTTAAATTCACAATGTTTTCACAAAACAAAAAGCACTCCCTTTTCTTGCCCAGAGGCAGTAAAGAAAGACAGGCAAACACAAACCTCTATCAGGAAGGAACTCAAGCTTTTTGACCTCACTGCTACTCAATGGTTTTGATGCAATCCAGCCCACTTCTCAGGAAGGAGATTTTCTTAGAGCAAAAATAACTCACCCACAATCAGCAATTAACAAGATTATTCAGACACTAAAAACATTAAGCTATCAAGTTTTTGTAACAAACAATACCTGGCCTGATCCTACAGTAACTAAGTTAAAACTCTCTGATGAAATAATGCAAAATATTTCATTACTAATCGTTAAAACTCCTAATTTAGCATTGTGATGACACGCTTTATAGGTTATTCCATTCCTTCAAACAGGGATGCTATTTTCACCATTCTGATGCACATATTTCCTGATCTCAATTGTCTAGTCTTACAAAGACATTTCTAAATTTACAACTATGTAAATAATTAATAAATGTTCCCTTACTCCAAAGAACTACCAAGGTGTGCCTACTAAAATTCCTTCCAAAGCTAAAGATCTGGTTCGCAATTATAAAATAAAACTTAAGTATCCAAGGAAAGCAAAAAAAGAAAAAACAAAAGGAAACAAAACAAAAAACACCTGAAGAGTCAAAGAAAACATAGCATCAACCCCCAAAACTCTGGCCAACTGCGGTGGCTCATGCCGGTGATCCCAGCACTTGGGGAGGCGGAGGCAGGAGGATCACAAGATCAGGAGTTCGAGACCAGCCTGGCCAATATGGTGAAACCCCCATCTCTACTAAAAAAAAAAAATATATATATATATATATAAATTCTCCAGGCATGGTGGTGAGCACCTGTAGTCCCAGCTACTCGGGAGGCTGAGGCAGGAGAACTGCTTGAACCTGGGAGGTGGAGCTTGCAGTGAGCCAAGATTGGGCAACTGCACTCTAGCCTGGGCAACAGAGCGAGACTCCAGTCTCAACAACAACAACAACAACAACAACAACAAAAGGGCCAGGCTTGGTGGCTCACGACTGTAAGTCAAGGTGGGCGGATCACGAGGTCAGGAGATCAAGACCATCCTGGCTAACACGGTGAAACTCAGTCTCTACTAAAAACACACAAAATTAGCCGGGCGTGGTGGCAGGCACCTGTAGTCCCAGCTCCTCAGGAGGCTGAGGCAGGAGAATGGCTTGAATCCAGGGACAGAGGCTGCAGTGAGCCGAGATCGCGCCACTGCACTCCAGCCTGGGCGACAGAGCAAGATTATGTCTCAAAAAAAAAAAAAAAAGAAAAAAAGAGAAAAAAACACCTCTGTCTGGACAACAAAGACAGTTGCTAACCTTTCCAACCTCCATAAAACAAGGAATGGCCCTTCAAAGCCCTAGGATTTTTTCAGTTTTTCTTCCAGCAACAATGCCATGCTGATCCAATTTTTTCATGGAATAGAAACCTAAAGTAGCTGTAAGAATATGGCTGTCTAAAAAAGACAAACAGCAGCTTTCTGCGGACACAGCTAAATTCCCTGAAATGGACTACTTAATAATTTTTGTGAATGATGCAAATGTCAGTACATGATGAAAATGCCTGTTTGAGTTTATCAACTGGCTTAAAGTTTTCAAAAACCATTAAAAGTGTTTAAAATTTGGCCACTGTTATATCATGTAAAGGGGTTTAAACTGGGACTTAAAAACAAGAAAAAAAAGGAACTAATCATTATTTACTTTTTAATTTTTTCCATCTCTTTCTTCACATGTACTAAGAAATTCCAATAGTACCAAAGGGTATAAAATGAAAAGGAAATCACCTTCTTCCCAGCCTAGTTCTATTTCCCAGGGCTACTACCATTAACAGTTTCTGTTATCTTTCCAGAAATTGTCTATGCACATGAATACATTTTTTCATATGCTACATAACGTCCTATGCCTTGCTTTTTCCTTATTTTAGGATATATTAAGAAAATATTTTTTCATTTCTTTGAATACATGTCCCAACTAAATATGAGAAATGAGGCTGAAAAACACATCGAACACATCACCAAAAATGAAGGAAAATACAATTTTTAACAACATATTGGTAGGGCTAATTGAAAAACTGGGAAAATATCAGGGAAAGATATGATAAATCAAATTTATATGCTTATAGTTTTAGAAATATAGCAATGATAAAATTTTAAGTTATTACTAGGTGGGTGTTCGCGTATAGTTTCTATTTTTAATAAGTAACAGAGATAGCTGGGCGCGGTGGCTCACGCCTGTAATCCCAGCACTTTGGGAGGCTGAGGTGGGTGGATCACCTAAGGTCAGGAGCTCGAGACCATCTTGGCCAACATGGTGAAACCCCATCTCTGCTAAAAATACAAAAATTAGCTGCGTGTGGTGACGGGCACCTGTAATCCCAGCTACTTGGGAGGCTGAGGCAGGAGAAGGGCTTGAACCTAGGAGACAGAGGTTGCAGTGAGCCGAGACTGCGCCACTGTACTCCAGCGTGGGCGACAAGAGCAAGACTCTGTCTCAAATAAATAAATAACAGAGATCAGAGAGGTGATGTGGGATTGGATTACAAAGGGTTCTAAATGTCAGGAAGAATTTAGGTTTGATCTGATGAGCAATGGATAATCACTGCAGGTTCCTCAGCAGGGAAGATACATGAAGGAAGAAAAGGCATTTAAGTGGATTAGTCTAGCCGATGTGAACAACTGGTTCAACGTGGGATGACACTAGGAAAAGAAAGCTTAAGTTACAGTGCTACTGAGTAAACTAACTGTGATGAGAGAGACAGAATGCTGGTAGGCAAAACGTCAAAGTAAGGCATACTCTGAACATCTCAAAGAATGAAGAGAGACAGCTTAGTCACACATTTGCAATGGATGCCTAAGAGAATGCCTTTGTCAATAACATAAAAGGAAACCCAACAATGTGATATAACACCCCAACAGAAT
>NW_012101721.1:3606951-3607529 GCF_000951045.1 Mandrillus leucophaeus
CTGTCTCAAAAAAAAAAAAAAAAAAAAAATTTTAAAAATTGATGAAAGAAGTTAAAGACCTAAATAAATTGAAAAACATCCAGGTTCATGAACTGGAAAACTGTACTAGTCAGAGTTCCCCAGAGAAAGAGAAGGGAAAGGAGATAAATATAGGAGGTAAGACTTATTACAAGGAATTGGCTCACATGACTGCGGAGACTGAGAAGTCTCAAGATCTGCAGTTAGCAAGCTGGAGAACCAGGAGACCAGCGGTATAGTTTTAGTGTAAGTCTGAGGCCCAAGAACCAGGCGAGCTGAGTGTGTAAGTTCCAGTCTGAGTCTGAAGTCCTGCAAACCAAGAGAGCTGATGGTTGTCTAAGTTCCAGTGCCAGGACCGAGGAAGATCAATGTCCCAGCTCTAGCAGTCAGGCAAGCAAAGTTTCCTCTTAGCATTTTTGTTCTATTCAGGTCTTGATTGAATGAGGCCCACTACCCACACACATCTGAATACATGTCCCAACTAAATATGAGAAATGAGGCTGAAAAACACATCGAACACATCACCAAAAATGAAGGAAAATACAATTTTTAACAACATA
>NW_012101721.1:3607926-3608707 GCF_000951045.1 Mandrillus leucophaeus
GCTTAGTCACACATTTGCAATGGATGCCTAAGAGAATGCCTTTGTCAATAACATAAAAGGAAACCCAACAATGTGATATAACACCCCAACAGAATGAAGGAGAAAAAAAAAACAATGGTCACCTTGATTGATGCAGAAAAACATTTGACAAAATCCAACACACATTCATAATAAAAACCATCAGAAAATTAGGAACAAAAGGGAATTCCCTCAACATGATAAAGGGCCTTTATAAAAACCCAAGAGTTAACATCATATTCAATGGTGAAAGACTGAAAGCTTTACCCGTAAAATCAGGAACAAGACAAAGATGCCCACTTTCACCACTGCTATTCAACACTGTATTGGAAGTTTAAGCCAGAGCAATCAGGCAAGAATAAAAAATAAATGGCATCTAAATTGCAAAGGATAAAAAAGTAAAACTGCATTCACAAATGACATGATCCTATATATACAAAATTCCAAAGAATCTGCAAAAAAGTTACCAGAGCTGGTAAACAAATTCCGCAGCTTCAAGGTAAAGATAAACAGGCAAAATTCAGTTGTGTTTCTATAAAACAGCAGTAAGAAATCAAAAAGGAAATTAAGAAAACAATTACATTTACAATAGCATCCTAAAGAATAAAACACTTAGGAACAAATTTGACCAAAGCGGTAAAAAACCTGGGCTGGGTGTGGTAGCTTATGTCTGTAATCCCAGCACTTTGGGAGGCCAAGGCAGGTGGATCAGAAGGTCAGGAGTTTGAGACCATCTTGGCCAACATGGTGAAACCCCATCTCT
>NW_012101721.1:3609525-3619122 GCF_000951045.1 Mandrillus leucophaeus
AGTTCCAGTCTGAGTCTGAAGTCCTGCAAACCAAGAGAGCTGATGGTTGTCTAAGTTCCAGTGCCAGGACCGAGGAAGATCAATGTCCCAGCTCTAGCAGTCAGGCAAGCAAAGTTTCCTCTTAGCATTTTTGTTCTATTCAGGTCTTGATTGAATGAGGCCCACTACCCACATTAGGGAGTTCAAACTGCTCTATACAGTCTACCGATTCAATGTTAATCTCATCCAGAATCACTCTCATAGACACACCTAGAATAATGTTTGACCAAATGTCTGCATACCTCATGGCCCAATCAATTGACACACTAACTTAACCATCACAAAGACAGTATTTTTTTTTGAGATGGGTCTCAGTCACTCAGGCTAGAGTGCACCTCACCCTCCACCCTATGAGCTCAAGCGATCCTCCCTCTTCAGCTTCCCAAGTAGGTGGGAACACAGATGTGTGCCATGAAGCCCAACTAAGATTTTTTGTATTTTTGGTAAAGGTGGGGTTTCACCATGTTGCCCAGGCTGGCCTTGAACTCCTGAACTCCAGTAATCTGCCCATCTTGGCCTCTTCCCAAAGTGCTGGGATTACAGGCGTGAGGTACTGCGTCTGGCCACAAAGACTTAATACTGTGAAGGTGGTAATACTACTCAAAGCAATTCAAAAGTTCAATGTAATCCCTATCAAAATTCCAAAGGCCCTATGTATGTGCGTGTGGCAGGGGGCTGGGGGGACCTCTAGTAAAAATCAGAAAACCTGCTAGACAAATTCTAAAAGCTGCAGTGCTTTGGCCTTTCTCGCAGAAATAGAAAAGCTGATCCTCAAATTCATACAGAATTTCAAAGGACCTGGAAGAACTAAAACAATATTGAAAAGAACAACAAAGTTGGAGCACTCACACTTCTTATATCAAAACTTAGTATTAATCCAAAGCTACAGTTATCATAACAGTGTGGTACTGGCATAAGGACAGATATATAGACCAATAGAATAGAACTGAGAATCCAGAAATAAACTCATATGTATGGTCAACTGATTTTCAACAAGAGTGCCAAGACCATTTGGTGGGGGAAAAACCATGTCTTCAACAAATGGTATTGGTACAACTGGATCTCCATAGCAGAAGGATCACACTGGACCCCTACCTCACGCAATACACAAAACTACTCAAAATGGATAGACAACCTAAATAAAGAACTAAAACTATAAAATTCTTAAAAGAGAACACAGAGATAAGTCTTCATGACCTTGGATGTGTCAATGGATTCTTAGATATGACACCAAGAGCACAAGCAACGAAAGAAAAAAATAATAACACTTTTGAGCCAGGCACGGTGGTGTGCACTTGTAGTCCCAGCTACTTGGGACACTGAAGTGGGCTGATACACTTTTCTTCATCAAAGGGCATTATCAAGAAAGTGAAAAGACAACCGGTGTACAAATTCAAGAAATAAATACATACATCAAGAAATATAACAAGAAGTATACAGTGCTGGCCGGGTACGGTGGCTCATGCCTGTAATCCAAACACTTCAGGAGGCCAAGGTAGATCACCTGAGGTCAGCAGGAGTTCAAGACCAGCCTGGCCAACATGGTGAAATCCTGTCTCCACTAAAAATACAAATATTAGCCAGGCATGGTGACGCGTGCCTGTAATCCCAGCTTCTTGGGAGGCTGAGGCAAGAGAATCACTTGAACTCAAGAGGCGGAGGTTGCAGTGAACCGAGATCATGTCACTGCACTCCAGCCTGGGTGACAAAGCCAGATTCTGTCTCGAGAAAAAAAAAAAAAAGAAATATATAGTGTACAAATTATGAAAAAAGTGAAAAGACAATGGGAGAAAATACTTTTAAATCCTTTTTCTGGTAAGGGTCTAGCATCTAGACAATATAAAGAACTCTCTTTGAACTCTCTTTAAGTCAACAACCAAAAAACAGACAACTCAATTCAAAAACAGCAAAGAACTTAAAAAGGTATTTCTCCAAAGAAGATATATAAATAGTCGATAAGTTTATGAAGACAGTTAACATTAGCCGTAACATTAACATGGCCAAATCAAAACCACAACGAGATGCCACTTCACACCATTAGGATGGCTATTATCAAACAAAAACAAAAAATAACAAGCGTTTTGATGAGGAAAGAAAAAAATTAGAACCCTTGTGTATTGCTGGTGGGAATATAAAACTTCCACAGCAACCATGGAAAACAGTCTGGCAGTTTCTCAGGAAGTTAAACATGGAATTACCGTAAGTCATCAATTCCTTCTAGGTATATATACAAAAGAACGGAAAACAGGTACTCAAATATGAGTATATGAATATTCACAACAGAACTATTCATAATAACCAAAAGGTGTAAATAACTCAAATGTCCATCAACGGAAGAATGGACAGGCAAAACATGATCTATACATACAGTGGAATATTATTCGGTGATTAAAATGAAGAATAATACATGCTACAACTTGAACAAATCTCAAAAACATTACAATAAATGACAGATGCCACACACAATAGATCACATATTGTATGATCCATTTAGATGAAATCTCTCTAATAGGTAAATCTAGAGACAGAAAGTAGATTGGTATTGCCAGGGGTTGAGGGCAGTGGGGAATAGGGAGTGACTGCTTAATGGTTACAACGTTTTCTTTGAGGGTAATGAAAATGTTTTAGAACTAGACAGAATTGGTGATTGCACAATATTATGAATATACTAAATGTCACTGAACTTGTACACTTCAATTTTTTTTTTTTTTGGAGACAGAGTTTCATTCTTGTCACCCAGGCTGGAGTGCAGTGGCACGATCTCAGCTCACTGCAACCTCTGCCGCCCAGGTTCAAGAGATTCTCCTGCCTCAGCCTCCCAAGCGGCTGGAATTACAGGTGCTCACCACCACATCTGGCTAATTTTTGTACTTTTAGTAGAGATGGGGTTTCACCACATTGGCCACGCTGGTCTTGAACTCCTGACCTCAGTGAGCCACCGCTCCCAGCCCCACTTTAAAATAATTTTATGTTATATAAATTTTGCCTCAATTGAAAAAAAAAAAAAAAATCACCTGGGTCCAGTGGCACACACCTGTAGTGGCAGCTCTGCAGCAGGCTGAGGCAGGCACAATCCTTGTGCCCAGGATTTTCAAACAGTAGTACACCACGATCATGCCTGTGAATAGCCACTGCACTCCAGCCTAAGCAATACAGCAAGACCCCAACTCTACGAAAAAACAAATGAATAAGGAAACCTGTATACATATCCCCATACAGGAAGGAAGGAAGGGAGGGAGGGAGGGAGGGAGGAGACATCAGAAAGTACTAACTTGGGCAAGAAGATTGAAAAAGAAAAAGTTGTTTAGAAAATGTTGTTTAGAAAACCTTCTTAGGGTTAAAGTGCCTAGCAGCCATCATGTAGCATGTAGCTGGTACTTACTGAGGTAGATCTTTAGTTTGGTTTTGTGTGTCTGATATTTTGACCCCTGTTTTATGTAGAAAGCCTAGATGCTGGAAATAGTGCCATGCAGCCCAAACTCCAGCACACATCAGCCTCCTGGCAAATCTCAATCTTCTTCAGCATCAGTTTCCAGAATGGAAAATGAAGTACACCAAAAGCTTTGACAGCCCTGTATGACTATCAAATGAAGTACTGCAAACAGTAATTATTAGCAAAATGAAGAAATGCAAAAGAAATGTAAAATACTGGGACTTGCCTGTCCAACTAAACTCTTCTAGAGTTTACGGTAAAAATACTGATATCCTGTGTTATAGTTTTGGTTTTATCACTTACTTACTGTGTCACTTTGCAAATTCTACTTCCTGGTCATACCAAATTTTATTTCATAGAGTGCCTAACAGGGTTCAATGAAAAGTTATTAAAATTATTAAAGTTATTAAAGTGCTTCATAGTCAAGTGGTAAGTCAGAAACTTTGGTTTTAGAAAGGCTTGTACTAAAGTTGGAGAAATGCTATGCTTCAAGTCAGAATGGCTTGAAGTCACAGCTCTGCTACTTATAATTTAATCACAGTTGTAAGCTGCATTTCTCATCTGTAAGATAGAAGCAAACGGACTTCAGTTTAAAATCTCACACGAATAAAGGAAAAAAAGAGCTAGGTACCCTGGTTTACGCCTGTAATCCCAATACTTTGGGAGGTTCAGGCGGGAGGATCACTGGAGCGCGGGAGTTCAAAACCAGCCCGGGCAACATAAAGAGACCCCCATCTCTACAAAAAATAAAAATATTAGCTAGGCATGGTAGCACATGTCTGTAGTCCCAGCTACTCAGGAAGCTGAGGTAGGAGAATTGCTTGGGCCCAGGAGGTTGAGGCTGCCGTGAGCCATGACTGACCCACTGCACTACTCCAGCCTAGGTGACAGAGTAAGACCTTGTCTCAAAAAAAAAAAAAAAAAAAGACAAAAGAAAGAAAAGGAATAAATAAATCTTACATGAGGCCCTTATAAGGCATACTAACATCTGAGGTCGGGCACGGTGGCTCATGCCTATAATTCCAGCACTTCTGAAGGCTGAGGCAGGATGACTTGGTTCACAAGTTTGAGACCAGCCTGGGCAACACAGAGAGACCCCATCGCTACAAAAACTTTTAAAAGTAACCAGAGGCTGGGCGCAGTGGCTCATGCCTATAATCCCAGCACTTTGGGAAGCCAAGACAGGTAGATCACTTGAGGTCAACAGCTCAAGATCAGCCTGGCCAACATGGTGAAACCCCATCTCTACTAAAAATACAAAAATTAGGCGTGGTGGCATGTGCCTGTAATCCCAGCTACTTGGGAGGCAGAGGCAGAAGAATCGCTTGAACCCAGAAGGTGGAGGTTACAGTGAGCACTCCAGCCCGGGCAACAGAGGGAGATCTGTCTCAAAAAACAAAATAAAATACAAGTAGCCAGAAGTGGTGGTGCATACCTGTGCTCCCAGCTACTCAAGTGTCTGAGGATTGCTTGGGTCTGGGAGGTCAAGGCTGCAGTGAGCCTTGATGGTGTCACCACATTCCAGCCTGGGTGACAGAGTGAAACCCTATCTCAAAAAACAAACAAGACGTCTCAGTTTCCCTATCAGTAATAAGATAACAGTTTACACCTTGCTGGGTTTTTGTAAATAAAAATGTACGGAAAAGTGCTTACGGTGGCATATAGCATATGGCAGACACTAGTAATACAAGTGTACATTTCCATGCCTAGTATAACCACCCTGGGTAAATAAGTATGCAGCAAATGTTTATAGCCAAGGAGGTTGATATTCAAGCAGAACTGTTCAAAAAGCACAGGGAAACAGAGTATAGAAGTCATATATATAGAACTCAGGATTAGAAATACAGACATGGAGCCAGGCACGGTGGCTCATGAGTGTAATCCCAGCACTTTGGGAGGCTGAGGCGGGCAGATCACCTGGGGTTGGGAGTTGGAGACTAATCTGAAACCCTGTCTCTACTAAAAATACAAAATTAGCTGGGAGTGGTGGTGCATGCCTGTAATCCCAGCCACTCAGGAGGCTGAAGCAAGAGAGTAGCTTGAACCCAGGAGACGGAGGTTGTGGTGAGCCAAGATCGCGCCAATGCATTCCACCCTGGGCAACAAGAGCGAAACTCTGTCTCAAAAAAAGAAAAGTATCAGCAAAAAAGTGGTAATGAGGGATCATAAAAGCATAAAATAATAAAAGTATGAGGGGGCCAGATGTGGTGGCTCATGCCTGTACTCCCAACACTTTGGGAGGCCAAGAAAGGAGGACTGCTTGAGCCAAGGAGTTCAAGACCAGCCTGGGCAACATAGTAAGACCTCGTCTCTACAAAAAAAATTAAAAAACAGCCAAGCGCGGTGGTGCACGCCTGTGGTACCAGCTACTCAGGAGGCTGAGGTGGGAGGATCACTTGAGCCTACGAGGTCAAGGCCACAGTGAGCTATAATCACATCGCTGCACTCCAGTTGGGTGACAGAGGGAGAGCAGGCTGCTGAGCAGATTCTGATTACATAAAACCACTCACTGCCTTTCAACCTAACCTGCTGCTGCCTAGTCACTCCCTCTGCAGGCTTCTGAACAATCGGCCATTTGCTGGAGCCCAGACTGGTCCACACAGCCATCTAATTATTGAGCTTTTGAGGAAGCTGTCATTGCCACCTTAAATTCTGTAGCAGAATCTGGGAACCAACCTCCCTCAATCTCCTGTCAGCTAAGAGTTAGTCTTGCTCAGGTCTGTATTTTCCAAGTTTTGTATATTGAGTCTGAATACATCCTCACTGGAAAAACGTTTTAGAAATGAAACAGGTGGGGTTAGAAACTTTGTTCCAAAAGCAAACAAAAGGAGGAAGGTGGAGACAACAGCTGGACTGGGCAGTAGACGCTTTTGTTGCTGTTATTTGGTTTCAAGATAGAGGACAAGTGCATGGCAAAATGGAAAATGCAAATTCTATCCATAAGCTTTTCAAAATGTAATATGCAAATGAATCACCCAAGAATCTTGTCAAAAGGCAGAAACTGATTGACTAGGTCTAGAGTGGGGATACAGGCAGTGGTATGCTGATTGGCAGTGTATTGGCTTGTTTCCTTGGTATATATTCCCACCCTGGCACAGTTATCAACATGAGGTCACTGAACACAGAGCTGGAAGGAGATGTACGAAATCAGCTGGAGAGGCAGAGCAAGCTGGCTCTAGCACACTCAACTCTCTGCATTTCTAAATCCTAGGGGATGCGAATGCTGCCGGTCTGTGGACCATAATGTGAGTAGCAAGGGAGAAGACAGTAAAGGTGACTAAGGAGAAGGGACATAATAGAAAGAGAAGAGAGACATCATCTAGATCAGAGTTTGTCAAGCTCAGCACTATTTTATACAATTTACACATAACTCTGTTTTGAGGGGCTTACTCCTGTACACTGCAGGATGTTTAGCAGCGTTCCTGGCTTCTACGCACTACATTCCAGTAGCATCCTCCCTCCGGAGTCACAATCGGAAAGTCTCCAGACATTGCCAAATGCTTCCTAGATTACAAAATCTCTCCCTAGTAAAAACCACTAATCTAGGTTTATCTCTAAGAAATGAAAGTTGGGGGGGGGGAGCGGGAGGAGGAAGGGAACCTTTTCCACCGAAATAAGAGAAAAGAGATGAGATGGAGTAGGGATACGGGGACAAAACATGAGGCAGGGAGCTCTTTTTAGACATCAGCGAGTTCAGTCAAGTAGAAAAGAAGATTATCTATTTAGAAAGACTGTAGGGAGGACTGGAAGTTTAAAACATTAGGAGAGTTCTACAAAAGGCATTACAAGAGTAGTGGAAAGTCTGTGATTCAGAGCAATGGGTCCATCAACTGAGACAGGACGAGGGGCGCCTTGGGCTCTTGGGGTCAGAACTGCCTAGATACAATTCCAACTGTATCATATCCTCGCTGGGTGACCTTGGACAAATTACTTATCAAGTATAAGCCTTCTCACAGAAACCTCGTGGAGTTGTGTAAGTACTGAGAGAATGCTATGTTAAGTTCTGAGCACAGAGTCTGGCACATAGTGCACGCTCAATTAGCATTAGCTATTACTATTATCAGCATTATTTTCCTTGGTAAGTACTTGCTTCATTTTACTACTTATTTAATTTCTTTGATGAAACAGAACACACGGAGAAATCTTGCCAATAAGATGCTATTGGCCAGTAAGCCTTAAAAATACTGTTTGTATTTGGGGGCAGAGGGGCATGAGAGTTGTGGAACCAATCACTGACTTACTGATGTTTTAAAAATCAGTTAATGAGACAAAGTAAAAGCAAATGAAAGGCCAATAAATCAAGAGAAAGCAAAAAGGGCATTAAACTTTCACTGAAACCGGCAGGTTTTTATAGAGCTTCAGCTGACATAAAGAATGTGTGATATGAACCCTCAGTACAGCTGCCAAGAATGACAGGTTTGTAAGAACCAAACCGACTTCAAGTTGTTTCTCCTGTAATAATAGTAAACTTTGCTGCTATAGAAGTCAAGAATTGATTGAAATACAGGAAGCTGTCAGTACGTAATCTCTTTAGATATTTGAATACCAGTTTGCAGTCTGGGGGATTTAGTGAAATCACTAAGTGTCTACTCTCAGATTTGAGTCCATACTGAGAGCGTATTTCAAGAGTACTACATATTTCTCTCACTAAAATTCTTGGGACGCCATAAAGGGTTTTGTCTGTCCTGTGTACAACTGACCAATAAGGGAAGGGAAGCAGTCTAGGCTTTAAATAGCTTCTGAGTGTCAGGGACGGATAGCTCTCCTCAACTAGAACAATGAAATATCCTTTAAGGGAAAGGTAGAATGCCTGAGAGAGTTCAAAATAAAAGAATCCATTCTAACATGAAACTTACCAAGATGAGGAAGAAGTTATTAAAATCTTTCCTATAAGATGCAAAAGGTACTTTTCCCGGAAGTTTCTTCAACCTGTCCTGATAACTTTAAGCTTTTTATTAGCAAAAATAAAAGAGGCGAACATTATCAAGCATTCCATGCTTAACAGCTTTCCGTATAGGGCAAATCACTGGGAAGAACAGTAAATGTCATCACTCTGCAGGTGGCCAGGAATCAGAGTACTCCAGCCAGCCACAGCCACTGGAGTTCCAAGCCTTCCCAAAATAGCTATGACTTACATACAAATGCTCATCAAGTAGCTCACACACAAACTCTCAAATGGAGAATGCTGAAATAGGGTCACTACTCAAACTGCGGCAGACGTAAATGAAGATGCCCTGATTAATAGGCACATGGTCTTAAATGACTGAGCCACGACAAATTTAAATATGACTTCTCTCCCTTAAAATAGTTTCTTCTCTAAATCAATATGATGGTCTCCAAACTAAAAATTTCCCATGTTTTTAAGTCACTGTGCTAAAAACAAATAGAACTGATCTCTGAAGCCAGAGAAAAATCCTGACACATTTCAATAGGCACTTGTGAACATCGAACAATAACATTTCCATTAGAAATCAGTGCATGATACTTTCGTTTTGGAGTCCAGGACCTGGAAGTATATTTTTCTAACATGAGTTTTAAAAAGTGCATCCAGACTAGGGGCGGGGGCTCACGCCTGTAATCCCAGCACTTTGGGAGGCCGAGGCGGGTGGATCACGAGGTCAAGAGATTGAGACCATCCTGACTAACACGGTGAAACCCCATCTCTACTAAAAATACAAAAAATTAGCTGGGCGTGGCGGCGCGCGCCTGTAGTACCAGTTACTCGGGAGGCTGAGGCAGGAGCATGGCGTGAACCCGGGAGACGGAAGTTGCAGTGAGCCGAGCCCGCGCCACTGCACTCCAGCCTGGGCGACAAAGTGAGACTCCGTCTGAAAAAAAAAGAAAAGTGCGTCCAGACTGGGCGCCAGTGGCTCACGCCTGTAATCCCAGCACTTTGGAAGGCCGAGGCGGCGAATCACCTGAGGTCGGGAGTTTGAGACCAGCCTGACCAATATGGTGAAACCCCGACTCTACTGAAAATACAAAAATTAGCCCGGCCGGCGGCGGGCGCCTGTAATCCCAGCTCCTCAGGAGGCTGAGGCGGAGGATGCAGTGAGCCGAGATCGCACCACTGCACTCCAGCCTAGGCAACAGAGGGAGACTCCGTCTCAAAAAAAAAAAAAAAA
>NW_012101721.1:3620522-3623033 GCF_000951045.1 Mandrillus leucophaeus
AACAGTTCTGCGTGCTCCCGCGCACGCCCGGCTGACCAGACGTCGGTCACGTGACCCCGGCCCCGCCTGTAGCTCTCGGTGGGCTTCACAGCCGGTGGTGGTTGCGGGCTACGCTGCTAGTACCCGGGAACTGGATTTGCGAATCCTGGGAGCCGCGTTCCTGAGTCTTCTCCGCTCTCTGCCCTCAAAACCTCATTTCTAGGACTGACCTCCGGCTCCACCCTCCCTCCACGGGCGAGTTAAAGCTGCTCCCCCGCCGTGGGAAACTGCCGAATGACCGTGGAATAAAGGATTTGCCACCAGGCTTTGTGGCCATTTCCAACTCCAGTGACATGAAAAAGTGTTCACCATCTTGAAGGAGAGATGGAGGATGAATGCAGTCGCTTGTCTAAAGCTAACCAAACGGACCAAAGCCTCCGTTCATGGGTGCCCCGCGTGGTGCCCTTAACCTTGATGCTGTTAACCTGGGCATGAAAGGAAAAATTACAGAGTTTTTCCATTTTCGATTTTCAGAAGTTCAAACTAAAATTTTGTGTTACTTTGTTATGTTTGAGGCAGATATTTACGATTTCATATTAAAAGACCACGTGCTCCTATTGAATTGTTTTTTATTTGGTTGTTTGGTTTTGGGGTTTTTTTTTTTTGGGTTTTTTTTTTTTGGTTTTTTTTTGAGACAGAGTCTCACTCTGTCGCCCAGGCTGGAGTGCAGCCGCACGATCTTGGCTCACTGCAACTTACGCCTCCTGGGTTCAAGCGATTCTCCTGAGTAGCTGGGATTACAGGCACGCTCTACCACACCCAGGGTTTCACCATGTTGCCCAGGCTGGCCTCGAATTCCTGACCTCCAGTGGTCCGCCCGCCTCGGCCTCCCAAAGTGCTGGAATAACAGGCATGAGCCACCGCGCCTGGCCTGAATTGTATTTTCAACAACTGTATGGGAATTGTGATTACTCAGCCCTTTAAGATACAAATGTGTCATGATGGCAAACCCACTTGACAGCATGCTGGGTGTCCCAAATCTGCGTAGAGGCTGAGTGTGGAAGGGCGTCTTTTAAGAGTAGCACTTACACCCTTGCCCTGGTCTGGTCTGGCTCTCAAGCTACACTTTTAAGTGTGAATTTAACATAGACTGTGGCCTTTCCTATACTCCTGGCATTGTTGTCGCTGGGATTGTTATGTTTCACCTGCAGGCCTCACTAGTCTGCATGCGGGCATAGTTTGTGACAAAAGGAAACAGGTACAGGTCAGGTGCAGCTCCCAGGAGAGGCCAGATTACTCTCGGGCCTGGACTAGGACTGCTGCTACTTCCACCACCTGCAGATACAGGGATCCCCTTCCCCTGGCAGATTAACTGGCAGATTAGCATGGTTGCAGTGATACTACCTTGGAATCTTCCACATTCAACAGGCTGTTTGTGTCTGCGATTTGTAGGACATTTTATGTTTGTGGCTCTGCCATTTTTCTTTTCCTCATGAGTGACTGTGTTTATGGCTTCAACCTGGGTGTCATTGCAGAACAGGTTGATTTCAGATTGATGTTGGTTTTCTTTTTTGTTGTTGTTGTTTTTGTTTTTTTGTTTTTTGAGACAGGGTCTCGCTCTGTCATCCAGACTGAAATACAGTGGTGAGATCACGGCTCACTGCAGCCTTGAATTCCTGGGCTCAAACGGTCCAACTGCCTCAGCCTCTGAAGCAGCAGGGACTTCACACGTGTGCCATGCCCAACCAATTTTTGTGTCTTTTTTGTGGCGATGGGATCTCACTATGTTGCCCAAGATGGTCTCAAACTTCTGGTCTCAAGCAGTCCTCCTGCCTTGGCCTCCCAAAATGTGGGGATTACGGACATGAGTCACCACACCCAGCCCACATTGATTTCTGAGTCTCGCTTATTTGCAGCATTGCCTATTTCTACACTGCTAGAATGCTTTATTTACCATGTCTCTGAGCAACCCTTGTTTGTGTTTACACATGCATTTTAGGAAATTGCATGTTCATTGTGTGTAAGTGGTGTCAAAACCTATCACCCTTTGTATTAGTCTGTTCTCACATTGCTATAAAGAACTACCTGAGCCTGGGTAAGTTATGAAGAAAAGAGGTTTGACTCAGGAGCATAACAGAAAGCAAGACTGGGAGGCCTCAGGAAATGTACAATCATAGTAGAAGGCAAAGGGGAAGTAGGCATGTCTTCCCATGGCAGAGTAGGAGAGAGAGAACAAAAGCAAAAATCACACACACACACACACAAAGATCTCATGAGAACTCACTATCACGAGAAATGCATGGAGAAAATCCACCCCATAATCCAATCATGTCCCACCAGGTCCCTCCCCTGGCAAGGTCTCCGACATGGCCTGGAGACATTTTTCCCATGGTCTTGGGGATTCACATTAGGCTTCTTGCTACTTATGCAAATTTCTACAGCTGGCATGAATTTCCCCAGAAAATGGGTTTTTCTTTTCTTTTTTCTTTTCTTTTCTTTTTCTTTTTCTTTTTTTTTTTTTCTTTTTTTTTT
>NW_012101721.1:3628328-3629618 GCF_000951045.1 Mandrillus leucophaeus
AAAATATAATTTATATTATAATAAAATGATCTTGTTTGAATGACTGAATTCTTGTGTGGATTGAGGAGCTAAGTGACAATGAAGGGAAAATGTTAGGAAAAGAATAGAGAAAAGAAGAAATAAAGAAACATGTTTCTTCTCTGCTTCACTCTAAATGTTTTTTGCCAGTGGCTTCTGAGCAACTGGATTTGAAAGCCGCAGGCTATGACTGATTGACAGGTGTGACTGCTCTTTAAGCTATGGATTCCTTTCCAGGAATGATCTAGTCAGAAATGTCCCTAAGGGCCAGCTCCTCAGCAGCTAGGAAAATGGCCTTTGAGGGATAAAATACAGGTATTGCAGTAATAACCCCTAGATTAAAGAGTTTACTTATTTAAGGTTAAATTATAGGTGTTAAGAAAATGTTTCAGAAAAGGATCTATGGTTGGTTGAAAAATAAATGGATTTCCAATCTGCCTCAAATGTGTAATGTAGGCAATGTAGTGTGTGGAGAATTGAAATAGCTTTTGGTAAAGTTAATGAGTTCATTTTAGAAGTACAGTTAACTAGGCTGGCGTGGTGGCTCATGCCAGTAATCCTAGCACTTTGGGAGGCCAAGGTGGGTGGATCACGAGGTCAGGAGATCAAGACCATCCTGGCCAACATGGTGAAACTCCGTCTCTACTAAAAATACAAAAATTAGCCGGGCGTGGTGGCTTGTGCCTATAGTCCCAGCCAACCAGAAATCACAGGCAGACAACTGTTCAAATCATGTTCAAATAAGGCAAATCCCAAGCTGCAACCAATCCAGCTATTTCTATACCTCACTTCCCTCACTTCTGTTTTCTTTTGTTTACTATTTTATTTTTATTTATTTATTTTTTTTGAGGCAGGAGAATCACTTGAACCTGGGAGGTGGAGGAGGTTGCAGTGAGCCAAGATTGCGCCACTGCACTCCATCCTGGGTGACAGAGCAAGACTGTGTCTCAAAAAGGAAGAAGAAGAAAAAAAAAAGAAGTACAGTTAACACATATACACAGGGGATTGATTCCAGGACCTCCACCTGCCTCTACCATAATGAAGTCTGCACATACTCAAATTGTGAAGTTGACCCTGCAGAACCCACTTATAGGAAAACTCTACATACTCAGGTTTCATAACCCTTGAATACTGTTTGTGTGTTGTTTGTTTTTGAGACAGGGTATTTCTCTGTTGCCCAGGCTGGGGTGCAATGGCACGATCACAGCTCACTGCAGCCTGGAATTCCTGAGCTCAAGCGATCCTCCCACCTTGGCCTCCCAAAATGTTGGG
>NW_012101721.1:3633386-3634761 GCF_000951045.1 Mandrillus leucophaeus
TTTTTTTTTTTTGAGGCGGAGTCTTGCTCTTGCTCTGTTACCCAGGCTGGAGTGCAGTGGCGCCATCTTGGCTCACTGCAACCTCCGCCACCTGGGTCCAAGCCATTCTCCTGTCTCAGCCTTCTGAGTAGCTGGGACTACAGGAACCCGCCACCATGCCCAGCTAATTTTTGTATTTTTAGTAGAGACGGGGTTTCACCATGTTGACCAGGATGGTCTTGATCTCTTGACCTCGTGATCCACCTACCTTGGCCTCCCCAAGTGCTGAGATTACAGGCATGAGCCACCGCGCTCAACCAGGTTTTTCTCTTTTCTATCACATTGTCAGAGTGCAAATTTTCCAAAATTTATGCTGTGTTTCCTTTTTAAAACTGAATGCTTTTAACAGCACCCAAGTCACCTTTTGAGTGCTTTGCTGCTTAGAAATTTTTTCCACCAGATACCCTAAATTATCTCTCTCAGGTTCAAAGTTCCACAGATCTCTAGGGCAGGGGGCAAAATGCCACCAGTCTCTTTGCTAAAAGATAACAAGAGTCACCTTTGCTCCAGTTCCCAACAAGTTCCTCATCTCCGTCTAAGACCACCTCAGCCTGGACCTTATTGTTCATATCAGTATCAGCATTTTCATCAGAGCCATTCAACAAGTGAGGTTGGGTGAAGGTACAGCCAAACCATATCAAAAAATTAGCCAGGTGCGGTGGCTCGTGCCTGTAGTCTCAGCTACTTGGGAGACAGAGGGAGGGGAATCACCTGAGCCCAGGACGTTAAGGCTACAGTGAGCCTAGATCACACCACTGTACTCCAGCCTGGGTGATGGATTGAGACCCTGTCTCCAAAAAAAAAAAAAAAAAAAAAAACCACCAGACCTCCTATACCCTTATCTCTGAAAGAGATGTGTACAGGCCCTTTGGTAAATTTAGACCCTGAGTTTTGATTAAACCTCTTTCTGCTGGATGGTTGTAAACAGGGCTCCAGATCTAGTAAATATAATTAATTTGGGACTGGATCTGATAAATCCTGTTAGCCTCCTTTAACTTCCACTTGGTGCTGGACATGGTAATCAGCTAGACACACCCTGTCCTACCACAACATTTAATGAGCAAGTCTACATCAGTGCTTGGTCATCAGTTGGCAAGTCTCATAGTGATCAAATATCAAAAGTGGATATCACAGAACATGTGCCGTCACCACAGAAAATCCCATCTCATTCCTCTTAAGGGCTTATACATGAAGGCTCTAGAATAATTCTATTATTAGTCAATAATCATTTCAAGAGTATCCAGGGGAGAAAGTAATATTGATAAGAAGCAATAATAAACAATAGGTGTGTTTAAACAGGGAATAATTTGCAGAGTATTCTCCCAGAGAGGAAATT
>NW_012101721.1:3637406-3643880 GCF_000951045.1 Mandrillus leucophaeus
TATTTATTTCTTTTTTTATTTTTGAGATGGAGCTTCGCTCTTGTTGCCCAGGCTGAAGTGCAGTGGCACGATCTCAGCTCACTGCAACCTCCGCCTCCCGGGTTCAAGCAATTCTCCTGCCTCAGGCTCCAGAGTAGCTGGGATTACAGGTATGCGCCACCACGCCCAGTTAATTTTGTATTTTTAGTAGAGAGGGGTTTCTCCATGTTGGCCAGGATGGTCTCAAACTCCCAACCTCAGGTGATTTCCCCTCCTCCGCCCCGAACCCACCTCAGCCTCCCAAAGTGCTGGGATTACAGGTGTGAGTCACCGCGCCCGGCCTGAGAACTATTTTTTTTTTTTGAGAACTATTTTTAATTGGGAGGCTGAAGTTCTGGGATCACTTGAACACAGGAGTTCAAGGCTACAGTGAGCCAAGATTGTACCACCGCACTCCAGCCTGGATGACAGAGACAGACCCCATCTATAAAAGTAAATAAAATAAAATACAACATTTTTAGAGGAGGTAATAGCTAACATTATCGAGCACTTAGGTCAGGTGGTTCTCTGAGTACTTTGCACATAGGAACTGATTTTATTCTCACAATACCCTATAAAGTAAGTGCTGTTAGTATTATAGTAGAACCTGCTTTACAAGTGAGGAAACCACCACAGACAGATTAAGTAATTTGCCCAAGGTCTTTCTAAAACAGCACTCTAAATCAAACATTTAAGCTCTCTCTTAAGGAGATTCAGGTTTAGAGAAATCCTAATTGAGAAAGATTAATAATTAGGGAGAAAACTGCCTCCAAAGACTTCTCTGGCCAGGTGGCAAGGTGGCTCACCCCTGCAATCCCAGCACCTTGGAAAGCTGAGGTGGGTGGATCATCTGAGATCAGGAGTTCGAGACTAGCCTGGCCAACATGGTGAAACCCTGCCACTACTAAAAATACAAAAAGTAGCTGGGTATGGTGGCGGGCGGCTATAATCCCAGCTACTCGGGAGCCTGAGGCAGGAGACTCGCTTGAACCGGGAGGCGAAGGTTGCAGTGAGCCAAGATTGCACCATTGCATTCTAGCCTGGGCGACAGAGCGAGACTCCTGGGGGTGGCACTGGAGCTGAGCTGACAAAGATAGGGAAAACTGAGGGGAAAAATGGGAGTTTTAGCACTGCTAAGTTTAGCTTAAAGCTGCCTCCTTGTATACTTTAAGTTCAGTCCAAAGAGTTCTCCATACATATTAGACCATAACTAACTGGACATGTAAATAGGCTGTTATCTACTCTTTTTTTTCTTTTTTTGTTACCCAGGCTGGAGTGCAGCAGTGCAGTCTCAGCTCACCACAACCTCCGCCTCTCTAGTTCAAGCGATTCTCCTGCCTTAACCTCCTGAGTAACTGAAATTACAGGTGCCTGCCACCACACCTGGCTAATTTTTGTATTTTTAGTAGAGATGGGGTTTCACCATGATGGCCAGGCTGGTGTTGAACTCCTGACCTCAGGTAATCCACCCGCCTCAGCCTTGCAAAGTGCTAGGATTACAGGCGTGAGCCACTGCGTCCAGCCTGTTACCTACTCTTGTACCAACCAGATCGTTTCAGAAATCACAGGCAGACAACTGTTCAAATCATGTTCAAATAAGGCAAATGCCAAGCTGTTTCTGTACCTCACTTCCCTCACTTCTGTTTTCTTTCCTTTTTTTTTTTTTTGAGACAGTGCCTCACTCTGTCGCCTAGGCTGGAGTGCAGTGGCACAACCTCGGCTCATTGCAGCCTCCGCCTGCTGGGTTCAAGCGATTCTCCTGCCTCAGCCTCCCAAGTAGCTGGAATTACAGGCGTGCCCCACCACACGCCGCTAATTTTTGTGTTTTTAGTAGAGATGGGATTTCATCATGTTGGCCAGGCTGATCTTGAACTCCTGGCCTCAAGGGATTTGCCTGCCTCCTTGACCTCCCAAAGTGCTGGGATTACAGGCGTGAGCCACTGCGCCCAGCCTTACTTCTGTTTTCTGTAGGTCATTTTCTTCTGTTTGTTAATAAACGTTATTGGAGGCCGGGCCTGTAATCCCAGCACTTTGGGAGGCTGAGGTGGGCGGATCACGAGGTCAGGCGTTCGAGACCAGCCTGGCCAACATGGTGAAACCCCGTCTCTACTAAAAATACAAAAGTTAGCCCGGCATGGTGGCACACGCCTGTAATTCTAGCTACTCAGGAGGCTGAGGCAGGAGAATTGCTTGAACCCAGGAGGTACAAGTTGCAGTGAGCTGAGATTGAGCCAATAAACTCTAGTCTGGGCAACAGAGCAAGACTCCATCTCAGAAAAAAAACATAATAAATAATAAATAAATAAACATTATCTGATCAGGTAGCAGCCCTGGAGTTACTCTGAACTTTTTCTGGTTCAGGGCACTGTCCAGTTCTCGAATTGTTCTTTGCTCTGTTAAACGCTGTTAAATTTCTCTAAAGTTTTTTCTTGTAACAGCACTCATTCAGAAGACTAGTTACAATTAGAGTAACCACAAGTTCCAGTTTGCCTGGGGCAACCTGATTTACCCCTGTTTTCCCAGTATGCTTATCGGTAACTCCTCCTTTCTCAAATTTCCAGATTTGAATAATAAAGCAGTTTCATCTTAAACTTAAGCAATGGTCCTAGAGAATATTGACGTTTTATTCCCAAAAGTCTTTCTTTTTTTCCGAGATGGAGTCTCACTCTGTGACCCATGCTGGAGTGCAGTGGCACAATCTCGGCTCCCCGCAACCTCTGCCTCCCGGGTTTAAGCGATTCTCCCACCTCAGTCTCCCGTGTAGCTGGGATTACAGGCGCCTGCCACTACACCCGGCTAACTTTTGTACTTCCAGTAGCAGTGGCTTTTCACCATGTTTGCCAGTCTGGTCTCAAACACCTGACCTCAGGTGATCTGCCTGCCTCGGCCTCCCAAAGTGCTGGGATTATAGGCATGAGCCACAGCACCTGGCCTCAGAAGCCTTATAGATACAGCTAAAATGCAAATTTTGAGCCAAGTCTGAGAAATATGCTTTATTAACAAGCACTGGTTAATCTGTTTCTAGAGAACACAGACGGGAAGCAGAGGGTACCTCCCTGAGAGTGGATGGGATCATTTATTGCCTTAAGTTTCATTTGCTTAAAGGACTGCAGCTTTTTCACTTTTGTAAAAGACTGTAAACCAACAGCTATTGGCATTTAAGGTTAGGATTTAAGGATGTCGGATGGCCATCCCTTGGGAGATGGAGATGATGCGGTGTTGGAAGAAGAGACGGTATTTGATGGCCCCTGCCAGAGGGGTAAAATGCTGAGGACTGAAGTTGAATGGGCCTTTTTGTTTCCATTTGAGAGGAGAGTTCAGAATTTCAGACCTGAAATGGCCATGGAAGAACTCTGAAGTCCTGGAATCATTGTTTTTTTGTGGTGTTTGTAGTCTCCTATACTTCTCCAGGAGTAACACATAGCAAGAAACTTAAAACCAAAGGAACAAGGTGCTTAATAGAAAGACTATTTGGACTCTTCTGCCATTTTTGTGTAGAGAGGGTGTCAGTTGCTCTAAGGAGTACAAGTATTGAATTCTGGAGCCAGCAGACCAGAGAACTGGTCTATGCAAATGAAGACTTTCTGGTAACAAAGAATAAAAAGCTTTAGAAAAGTACTTCAGGGCAGGGCGCAGTGGTTCACACCTGTAATCCCAACCAACACTTCTGAGGAGGCGGAGGTGGTGGATCGCCTGAGGTCAAGGAAATCAAGACCAGCCTGACCAACATGGTGAAACCCAGTCTCTACTAAAAATACAAAAATTATCTGGGCATGGTGGCGGGTGCCTTTAATCTCAGCTACTTGGGAGGCTGAGGCAGGAGAATCGCTAGAACCTGGGAGGCGGAAGTTGCAGTGAGCTGAGATCAAGCCATTGCACTCCAGCATGGGTGAGAGTAAGACTCTGTCTCAAAAAATAAAAATAAAAAAGAACAGTACTTCAGCTTAAAATCGCTAGCCATGGGCCGGGCACAGTGACTCATGCCTGTAGTCCCAGCACTTTGGGAGGCTGAGGCGGGTGGATCACCTGAGGTCAGGAGTTCGAGACCAACTAGCCAGATGGTGAAACCCTATCTCTATTAAAAATTCAAAAAAATTATCTGGGTGTGGTGGCGATTCCCCATAATCCCAGCACCTCGGGAGGCTGAGGTAGGAGAATCACTTGAACCTGGGAGGCGGAGATTGCAGTGAGCCAAGGTCGTGCCATTGCACTCCAGCCTGGGCAACAAGAACGAGACTCTATCCCTAAATAAATAAATAAATAAATAAATAAAGTTGCTAAATAAAATTGCTAGCCACGGGCCCAGCACAGTGGCTCATGCCTGTAGTCCCGGCACTTGGGAAGGCCGAGGCAGGTGGACCACTTGAGGCCAAGACTTCTAGACCAGACTGGTCAACATGGTGAAACCTCATCTCTACTAAAAATACAAAAATTAATCGGCGTGGTGGTGCACGCTTGTAATCCCAGCTACTCTGGAGGCTGAGGTATGAGAATTGCTTGAATCCGGCAGGCAGAGGGTGCAGTGAGCTGACATCAGGCCACTGCACTCCAGCCTTGGTGACAGAGTGACACTCAGTCTCCAAAAAAAAAAAAAAAAAAATTGCTAGCCATGTTTTTTAAAGTGGAAGAGTCTCAACTTTTATTTCCTCAGCTTTGTGAAAAGATGAATAGTGTTACCAACAACTCTTCTGTGATACTAAATATTCTTATTTCATTGGTAAGACAGAGAATGGGATGATGGCAAAAACCAATCCCATCTGACTTGATCCTGATGAATCTGAATGATCTAGTTATGAGCTTATCTGAAGAACATAATGAAAATATTTTGAACATTATGTGCTGGCATTTGAATACTTTTTAATTTTAATTTTAACTTTTTTTTTGGTAGAGACAGTGTCTTGCCATGTTGCCTAGGTTAGTCTTGAACTCCTGGCCTCAAATGATCCTTCCACTTCTGTCTCCCAGAGTGCTGGAATTACAGGCATGAGCCACTGTGCCAGCCAAGTTTTAATTATTACATTTAAAGAAAAAAACCTAAATATGCATTACTCCAACTGGAAAGAGTAAAGAGCCACTTTTCCATCACTTTGAGGACACTACTGAATAAGCATACACATTCAGAGCAGATTCTGGGGATTGCCAGAGAGAGATTTCTTGGAACAAAAGTTTAACAAATGTGACACTTTTGTTTCATATGAGCAAAGTTATGACATATCTCTTGCCTTTTCTACCCATGTACACAGGTGTCTTATTCCATTTGTGTTGCTATAACAGAATGCCACAGACATGGTTACTTATAGAGAAAAGAAATTTATTTCTGACAGTTCTGGAAGCTTTTGTCCAAAGTTGAGGTGTTGGCATTTTGCGAGGGTCTTCTTGCTGAATCATCTCATGGCAGAAGGGAAAAATGAAAAGGCGCTCACGTGACAGCAAGAGTGGGCAAGAGGGGGCTTACCCTAGTTTTATCGGAACCCACTCTTGTGAAAATGGCATTAATCCATTCATAAGGGCAGAACCCTCGTGGCCTAATCACTGTCACTCGGGCTGGAGTGCAGTGGCCCAATCTCGGCTCACTGCAACCTCTGCCTGCCAGGCTTAAGTGAGGTTCTCACCTCAGCCTTCCAATTGGCTGGGACCACAGGTGTGTGCCACCACATCTAGCGAATTTTTTTTGTATTTTTTTGTACACACAGGGTTCACCATATTGCCCAGGTTGGTCTTGAGCTCCTGGGCTCAAGCGACCCACCTGCCTTGGCCTCCCAAAGTACTGGTATTACAGATGTGAACCACTGCACCCAGCCTTCCCATCTGGGTGAGCCACTGCACCCAGCCATTACCATCACAATGACAATTACATTTCAACCTGAGTTTTGGAGGAGACATTCAAACTATAGAAAGATGTTGGGGTCTCTGTGTTGGTTATCATAAAAACTAAAAATCTAGGCCAGGCATGGTGGCTCATGCCTGTAATCCCAGCACTTTGGAAGGCCGAGGCGAATGGATCACCTGAGGTCAGGAGTTCGAGACCAGTCTGGCCAACATGGCGAAACCCTGGCCAACATGGCGAAACCCTGTCTCTACTAAAAGCCCAAAAATTAGCTGGGCACAGTGGTGCACACCTGTAATCCCAGCTACTAACGAGGCTGAGGCAGGAGAATCACTTGAACCCAGGAGGTGTAGGTTGCAGTGAGTGGAGATCATGCCGTAACACTCCAGCATGGGCAACAAGAGTGAAACTCTGTCAAAAAAAAAACAAAAACTACCGAATGTATGACTTGAAGTACTGCTAATTGGAGGATTTTCCTTCACCACTGTCCTTGGGTGCCATATATACTTTGTCTAAGGATACAGTACATGTTTTGAACCAGAGACCACTCCTATGGTGCTATTTTCTCTATAGCTAGAACACAAGGGTCCGAGAATGAAGGACTGAAAGTAGGAGTGGCTCATAAAAAC
>NW_012101721.1:3647259-3648255 GCF_000951045.1 Mandrillus leucophaeus
TGTAGCTGGGCCACACAAGCCGTGAAGCCAGTTCCGAGAGACTCATCAGAAATCAAAATTGCTCCTCTCTTTGAGGCCACATGTGACTTTTCATCCTTGGTCTCTCCATAGACCTGTATTCTTTTTTTCTTTCTTTCTTATTTTTTTTTTAGATGGAGTCTTGCTCTGTCACCCAGGCTGGAGTGCAGTGGTGTAATCTCGGCTAACTGCAACCTCCACCTCCCTGGTTCAAGCAATTCTCCTGCCTCAGCCTCCTGAGTAGCTGGGATTATAGGTGCATACCACCACACCTGACTAATTTTTGTATTTTTAGTAGAGACAGGGTTTCACCATGTTGGTCAGGTTGGTCTCGAACTCCTGACCTTGTGATCCACCTGCCTCAGCCTCTCAAAGTGCAGGAATTACAGGAGTGAGCCCATAGGCCTGTTTTCTTTGCATTTTCTGTAGCCAATGTTATTTGTTTCTCTGTCGAAATGGTGGAAATTGGCATCATCCCAGCCCTGGGTCTACAACACTTCTTATTTCACAGCTACAGCACTGTTAATCAACTGGCTAGTGACTTACTGTCCTGGTTCCAAGTTTTGAGAAAGAGTCTAGTGGTCCGTTTGGACCAGGTGTTCACCCCTTATCCTATTTTCTTTCATCAGAGGAGGCCGAATAACAGTACATACATGGCCAATGAAGCTGGAGAAAAAGAAAATTCTCAAAGAAGGGAATTATTAATAGGGCAGGCGTCCCAAAAAGTTACTTTTACAAGCATCAAAATTGAATTGAATAGTAATGGAATGAAAGGAAATTCATTCCATCCATCAGCAAGTGAATCTATTTATTTGCATTGATTTCGACTTGTGGCTTTCAAACCTAGTTGCACATTAGATTTACCTAAGGAGTTTCAAACACATGTCAGAGCCTGGGTCCCATCTTATACCATAACGTCAGAATCTATAGAGGTGGGACCCAGGTCACTTAAAAATACCCGATGAACCTCATGTGCTG
>NW_012101721.1:3654295-3654564 GCF_000951045.1 Mandrillus leucophaeus
TACTAAAAATACAAAAATTAGCCAGGTATGGTGGTGGGTGCTTGTAATCCCAGCTACTCAGGAGGCTGAGGCCTGAGAATCGCTAGAACTGGGAGGCAGAGGTTGCAGTGAGTGGAGGTCGCGCCACTGTACTCCAACCTGGGTGACAGAGTGAGACTCTTTTTTGTTGTTGTTGTTGAGACGGAGTCTCGCTCTGTCGCCCAGGCTGGAGTGCAGTGGAGTGATCTCGGCTCACTGCAACCTCTGCCTCCCGGGTTCATGCCCTGGAG
>NW_012101721.1:3654619-3654956 GCF_000951045.1 Mandrillus leucophaeus
AAAAAAAAAAAAAGCAATAAACCAGCTTGGCCAACATGACGAAACCCCATCTCTACTAAAAAATACAAATATTAGCCAGGTGTGATGGTTATGATCCCAAGGATGCCTGTGATCCCAGCTACTCGGGAGGCTGAAGCAGGAGAATCGCTTGAATCCGGGAGGCGGAGGTTGCAGTGGGCCCAGATCGCACCACTGCCCTCCAGCCTGGGTAAGAGACTGAGACTCCGTCTAAAAAGAAAAAAAAAAGAAAAAAGAAAAAAGCAACGTAACACAGAAATTAGTCAGGTGGGGTGGCATGCGTCTGTAATTCCAGCACTTTGGGAGGCTGAGGTGGGAG
>NW_012101721.1:3657710-3658895 GCF_000951045.1 Mandrillus leucophaeus
TACCATCTCAACTCGCTGCAACCAGGTTCAAGCAATTCTCTGCCTCCACCTCCTGAGCAGCTGGGATTATAGCCCACCACCACGCCCGGCTGATTTTTGTAATTTTAGTGGAGATGGGGTTTCACCATCTTGGCCAGGCTGGTCTTGAACTCCCGACCTCATGATCCACCCGCCTCAGCCTCCCAAAGTGCTGGGATTACAGGCGTGAGCCACCACACCGGGCCTAAAATGAGATCTTTAGTGTGGGCCCAAACCTATTATGACGCATGCCCTTATACTATTATGACTCATGCCCTGACACAGAGAGGAGATTAGGACACAGAAAACACAGATGGAGGGCAGCCGTGTGAGGACACAGTGAAAAGGCAGCCATCTGTAAGCCAATGAGAGAGGCCTCAGGAGAAACTAACTCTGCTGACACTTTGATCCTGGACTTCCAGTCTCCAGAACTGTGAGAAAATAAATTTCCATCGTCTAAGCTACCAAATCTATGATAGAACAAAGTCTACTTTGTTATAGTAGCCTTAGTAGACTGAAATGTACATATTCTATTCAATAAGGCTAATGGTTGAATTTAACAACTATTCATTGAACACACATTTTACTGTGCTAGATGCTGACTGGATGATTAAGACATGGCCTCTTTCCCTTAAACGCAGACAGACATGGTGGCAAGGAATGATTCTGCACAGGCCACCAATGTACACACACTGTCAGCTTATATTCCTCTACATACAGTCACGTGTCTTAACGACAGGGATATGTTCTGAGAGATATGTCATTAGGCAACTTCATTGTGTGAACAACAGAGAGCGCACTTACACAAACCTAGATGGTACAGCCTACTACGCACATACGCTTTATGGTATAGTCTATTGCTCCTAGACTACAAACCTGTTCATCATGTTATTACACTGAATACTGTAGGCAATTGTAAAACAGTGGCAAGTATTTGTATAGCTAAACATACTATGTATATCTAAACATAGTAAAATATGGTATAGAAATAAAAAATGGTACACTTATACAGGGCAACTCCATTATAATCACTTACATAGGATTATAATCTCTTAACCGGACCCCTATTGTATATGTGGTCCGTTGACTGAAACATCCTTATGTGGTGCATGACTGTACTTTACCTAATAGAAAGATATTGTTTTGGTACAAATATCACACCTGGCC
>NW_012101721.1:3665560-3669552 GCF_000951045.1 Mandrillus leucophaeus
TTTTGTGTTTTTTTTGGTAGAGACAGAGTTTCGAGACCGGGTATGGTGGCTCACATCTGTAATTCCAGCACTTTTGGGGGCCGAGGCAAGTGAATCACTTGAGGTCAGGAGTTTGAGACCAGCCTGGCCAAATGGCAAAACCCCATCTCTACTAAAAATAAAAAACCTAGCCGGGCATGGTGGCAGAAGCCTGTAATCCCAGCTACTTGGAAGGCTGACACGTGAGAATCGCTTGAACCCAGGAGGTGGTGGCTGTAGTGAGCTGAGATTGTTCCACTGCACTCTAGCCTGGGTGACAGAGCAAGACTCTGTCTCAGAAAAAAAAAAAAAAAAGAAAGAAAGAAAAAAAAAAAGAGACAGGGTTTCACCATGTTAAACAGGTTGGTCTCGAACTTCTGACCTCAAGTGATCCGCCTGCCTCTGTCTCTCAAACTGCTGGGATTATAGGTGTGATACCATGATGCCTGGCCTTCATTGTCTTCTGAAGGAATAAGAAACTTAGTGCCTCCCATGTGTCTGTGCTCTTTCTGAAACAGAAACTGTTAGTCTGCCCAGGAAAAGACCAGGAAATATCTGGGCGTTCACTCCCTGTTCTCCTCAGCCAACAGCTGACAGCGGGGAGTGAGAGTGTGCAGGTTAGCTTCCCTTGTGTGGCTTTCACCGTCAAGTTTCCCTGAGGGTTCAAGCTGAAACCACCCTCCCCTTTCCCAATTTCTGTTGGAAGTATTTCTTTCTTTCTTCTTCTTCTTTTTTCTTTTTTTTTTTTTTTTGAGAAGGAGTCTTGCTCTATGGCCCAGGCTGGAGTGCAGTGGCGCAATCTCGGCTCACTGCAAACTCGGCCTCCCGGGTTCGCCCCATTCTCCTGCCTCAGCCTCCTGAGAAGCTGGGACTACAGGCGCTCGCCGCCGCACCTGGCTAATTTTCTTTTTTGTTTTTAGTAGAGATGAGGTTTCACCACGTTAGCCAGGATGGTCTCAATCTCCTGACCTCGTGATCTGCCCGCCTCCGCCTCCCAAAGTGCTGGGATTACAGGTATGAGCCACTGCGCCCAGCCTATTGGGAGTATTTCGAAAACAGATTGCTTGTACACAAAGCCTTATTACAGGTATGTTTCAGGGAAACCCAATCTAAGACAGTCAGCGTTACAGAGTTTTATCCCCCCTGTCAATATTAAAATTTGATATGGCTTTTATTTTTTTTTAAGTTTTAATTAAATTTTTATTTGACCAAGAAAACATTGTCTAGAATTGTCTAACATTTAAAATCCACTTAAACAAAGCAGATTACAACCTTCAAGCATCATAATTATTCAGCCAGAATAAGACCAGCCTTACTCTACTCAAAGAAGATGCAGACAGTCCCTCTGGGGTCCTATCTTCATAGTAAATCCCTCATATGGCTTTTAATAATATTGTTTATAACTTTTCAGATATGGAGAAGACTTATTCCCATTCTTAGGAAGACAGTAGGAAAGTTACACTGTAACTTTCACCCGTTTACCCTCTTCCCACCCAGCTGAATATCAGTACTCAGCACAAATGCCGTTTGTGAAAAGTCACTGAGGCTGGGCATGGTGGCTCACACCTGTGATTCCAACAATTTGAGAGGCTAAGGCATCTCAGTTGAGCCCAGGAGTTCAAGACTAGCCTAGGCAACATAGGTAAACAAAAATAAATAAATAATAATAATAAAAAAATTAGCCAAGCATGGTGATACTTACTTGTAGTCATAGCTACTCTGGAGGCTGAAGTGGGAGGATCACTTGAGCCCAGGAGGTCAAGGCTGAAGTGAGCTATGATCACACCACTGCACTCTAGCCTGGGTGACAGAGTGAGACACCGTCTCGGAAAAAAGAAAAAGAAAAAAAGAAGTTACTGAGTCAGTTTCCCAGGAAACTTGGGAACTCCTAGGGACCAAGAGTTTGGAAGAATTACAGTAAGGAGGTAGAAGGAAGGAACTGGCCAGTCATAAGCTGTGTGAAAACAGATCGGATGGGTTGGTGTGGATTGCTGCTGGTGAACGCAAAGAGGAGAATTTACAGCAAAGACAAATAGTGGTGACATGAATAGAGGCATGATATGACTTTGAAATCATCTGAAAGTGCACTGTATGATAAAACTTAAAATGAGTTATGTATGGTCTTCTGCAGCTGTGCAGAATTGGTTGAGGCAGGCACGACAGCCACCACAAGGTGGTGCTCTGACTATATTCACAGCCACCAACTCGACTTTCCTCAGCGCTTTACAGTTCCCCACTCTGCTCTCAGTCTTTTTGGGCTGTAACTAGGGGTCTGTCACACTCCAGCCATACTCAGCCAGCCTATTATTAGTGCCAAGCCTTCCTCCTGGCGCAATGACAGTGTAAATTTCAGCAATGGCAGAAGGGAGACAAATACAGCTGTTGTGCATTTTAGAATAATTGCTATAGGACATTTGGAGACAGATTTATAATAACAGCACTTATACAGACTTATACAATATTTCACTTTCCTATTTTATCCCCGCTGAACACTCTGCATCATAAACTTTTGAATTCTTTCAACTCATGTGAGTCTAGTATTATCTTCCCCTAATTTTACAAAGTGAGGCTTGCACCCTCCCCCACGACCCCATTCCCAGAAGGCACCATGCACTCTCATCTCAACCTCCAGCCCTTTCATGTGCAATTGCTTCTGCTGGGAGCTCCGTTCACCCTCTCCCCACCCAGCTGAATATCAGTACTCAGCACAAATGCCATTTGTGAAAGCCTCCACCTACTCCCACTCCAAGTCTGGGCTTCTTTCTTCGCCTGGGTCTTCTCCAGTTCATCCATCTAGAGGCATTTCTCTCAATGATTTCTTATCTCCTCACCTCCAACCCACCTCTCCTGAGCTTTCTTATCCGTAGACTGTCAATGTCTATCACAATTTCCTGCATACTGAGTGGATGAATGAATGAATAAATAAATAAAGTTCTAAAAGATCAAAGATCTTTCTTCATCTTGAGTCATAGCAGAGATGGAAATATCCAGAGATTTACACCTGAACCAGAACGTCTCACTGGCTGCAGTAATTGACTGCCTCTCCACAGAAAATGCCTAAATGGAAACGTTGGGAGCCCTGCAGTGAGCCACAGTTCAGGGGAGATCCCCCCAGTGCTGGCACAGCAAGACTTCAAGGCCCATAATCTGTGCAGAAGGTCTGAACAACATAGTGTACAGGGTAAGATTGTCTGCCATATATTGTAGTCTCACTAAGCGGTTTCTTGGAACTGATGTCATTGGGAGCATAAACAGAAGCAGCAAGCTTCTGTGTTCGTCCAAGTTCCTTCCACCTTCTATTTTCCTCTAGCTTTTGGGGGACATCTTACCCCCAAGGACTGTAAAATCTCTGAACTTGGGGTACCTTCCGAGTGAGTCAAAGGGACTCATGATCTACCTGCACCGGTGTCTCATGTTTTTCTTTTGCAGTGATTACTCCCTGGTTCTGGAGCAAACCAAATAAAGGCAATCTTGCTGCAAAACTAAGTTGTCATTCTCACCCATCTTTTGTGAAACGGGTGGTGAGTATATCTCATCTTGGATGTGGTTGTGAAAAGGCTGGATTCTTCTTGGCATCATCTTTCTGGCATAAGCCAGAATTCTTTTCTGTTCATTTGTTAATTTTTTCTTCCCTGTTTTCCTTCCATCTTTCTGGAACACTCAGTGAACACTCACTAGGTGCCAAGCTCTACGATGGAGATATAAAGCTGAACAACACAACATTGCTCCACCTTCAAGGTATTCACCAAATTCTAGAGAGACAGAAAAGTGAACAAGTACTCATAACACACCTGAATAAGTACTGTAATGTAGGAATATATGAGGCCTTGTAAGATCAAGGGAGTGGCCACAGCATGTAGTTAGCTGTTTTGAAACCAGCTGATGGGAGTGGTCCTGGTGGGAGTGTTTGCTGATTTCCATGTGACAAATTTACTCATTATGACTTCTTTCCTTCCTTCCTTCCTTCCTTCCTT
>NW_012101721.1:3669607-3671487 GCF_000951045.1 Mandrillus leucophaeus
CCAAAGTGCTGGGATTACAGGCTTGAGCCACCGCGCCCGGCCTTCTTTTCTTTTCTTTCTTTCTTCTTTCCTTCCTCTCTCCCTCCCTCCCTCCCTCTCTCTCTCTTTCTTTCTTTCTTTTTTTTTCCTTCCTTCCTTCCTTCCTTCCTTCCTTCCTCTTTTGAGGCAGAGTCTCACTCTGTTGCCAAGGCTAGAGTACAGTGGCACAATCACAGCTCACGGCAGCCTTGACCTCCCTGAGCTCAGGTGATCCTCCTACCTCAGCCTCCCCACTAGCTGGGGCTACAGGCATGCACCACGATGCCCAGCAAATTTTTTGTAGTTTTCGTAGACACAGGGTTTCACTATGTTACCCAGGCTGGTCTTGAACTCCTGGGCTCAAGTGATCTGCCTGAGTTAGACTTCCACAGTGCTGGGATTACAGGCGTGAACCACTGCTCCTGGCTGACTGATTTCAAGTTACCAACCGCTATCACCGGAAACAAATAAAATAAACAATGGCTTTTTTGATCAGTGAGAGCTGGCACCAGCACGTGACTGTGATTTCAGCCTTGTGAGACCCTGAGCAGATCCATTCATTCTGTTCCTGGCCTTTTGACCTACAGGACTGTGAGCTACTAGATGAGTGCTATTTTAAGCCCATAAATTTGTGATAATTTTTTATGCAGCCATAGGAAACTAACTCAATGCTGGTTAAACCCTTCTTACAGATGTGAAAACTAAGGCTTAGAAGCAGTAAGGAGTTTGACCAAGGCCATGAGCTTCTAGCAAGTGATGAAGCTAGGATGCACAATGAGATAAGTCTGACGCCAAGGCCTGGGACCTTATATCTTATGTTCTATGAACGCCCATAGAGAACCATGACACATAAACCACAAAAGGCCAGAACCATGAGGGACTCTGTTCCCTTGTTTATTTGTTGACTTTTTAGGGGCCATAAAATGTGCATTATTATTAAAAATGAAATTCTAAGCTAGAGGAAAATCGAATGCTGAGTGTGTCTTTGGACTTGAAGTGCCACCTCTGTGGTTAGCTTGATATTGATTTCAGAGGAAAACACTTCGAAGTAACAGAAATTTCTCATTAAATGTTTGAGTTTGGCTGGAATGTCCATTTCTGCTTTTTTCCTCCAGCCTGACCAGATGTGCTCAGAAAATTTGGTTCCCCGAATATGTACATCTGTCAAAATTCCTGTCAATTTTAGCATGACTGCCAAGGGAGTGAACAAAGAGAGTTAGCGATTAACTTCAAAGAACTTTGTTGGAGAGGAATAAAGATATTTAAGGCCTATTTTGTGAACTAATTGCATTTGCATATTTATGGGATTTACTGATATAGCAGTAATTAAAAACTATTTAGTAGTCTTAAAGGACGCATAACTCAGTTGCTGTTTGCATAATAAACACTTCCTTATTATGTTTGCATAATAAACCCTCTCCCCTTGCTTCTTCCAAAAGACATCGGTCGATCTAATAGGTGCCATATCTTACTTGAAAATAGTGGAGAAACACAGTGCAAAGGCTCATGGGGATGTGAAGTGGGGACTTCTAAAAGAAATATATTTTCAGGTACTTTCTTAATGATGGGCTTGGCCTGAACTTCTGTAAGAGAATCACAGATTCAAATCCCAGAGTAAGTCTTTGTTTCCTTTACCCAAGTAATGCTACTTAAGAAGTTCAAATATGGTTGGGTGAGGTGGCTTACACCTATGATCTCAAAACTTCGGGAGGCTGAGGTGGGTGGGTCACCTGATGTCAGGAGTTCGAGACTAGCCTGGTGAAACCCTGTCTCTACTAAAAACACAAAAATTAGCTGGGTGTGGTGGCACGCATCTGTAGTCCCAGCTACTTGGGATTCTGAGGCAGGAGAATCACTTGAAC
>NW_012101721.1:3671842-3674083 GCF_000951045.1 Mandrillus leucophaeus
AATTCTCCTGCCTCAGCCTCCTGAGTAGCTGGGATTACAGACATGGGCCACCATGCCCAGCTAATTTTGTATTTTTAGTAGAGATGGGGTTTCACCATGTTGGTTAGGCTGGTCTCGACCTCCTGACCTCAGGTGATTCACGAGACTGGGTAATTTATAAAGAAAGTAGTTTAACTGACCCATAGTTCTGCATGGCTGGGGAGGCCTCAGGAAACTTACAATCATGGTGGAAGGGGAAGGGGAAGCAAGGCAATATCTTTCACGGTGGAGAGAGGGAGGGAGAGAGAAAGAGAGAGAGTGAGAGAGAAAGAGAGAGAGAGAGAAGGGGGAAGCACCACACTTTTAAACCATCAGATCTCATGAGAACTCACTATCATGAGAACAGCAAGGGGAAAATCTGCCCCCATGATCCAATAACCTCTCTCCAGGCCTCTCCTCTGACACATGGGGATTGAAATTTGAGATGAGATTTGGGTGGGGACATAGAGCCAAACCATATTAGTGGATGAAAATTGCTGTATGTAAGAATAGTGAGGAGGGACCATTTTCATGAAACATTAAAGGGCAGGGAGAGGAGCAATACCAAACCTAAAAGTACCGAGTATTAGCCGGGTATGGTGGTGCATGCCTATATTCCTAGCTACTGGGGAGGCCAAGGCGGGAGGATCACTTGAACTCAGGGGATCAAGACCAACCTGGGCAACACACTGAGAGCTCATCTCTACTAAAAAGAGAAGAAATTAGCCAGGTTGTGGTGGCACACACATATACCCCCAGCTATGGGAGGCTGGGGTGGGAGGATTGCTTGAGACTGGGAGATGGAGGCTACAGTGAGCCATGATCACATCACTGCATTCCAGCCTGGGTGACAGAGTGAGACCCTGCCTCTTAAAAGAAAAAAAAAAAAAGAGCTAAAAGTACTGAGTAAACAAAGTCCAGACAGGGCACTAAGGTTAGAAAAAGAAAGATCTAAGCCAGCTGACAGTACAGAGCAAGGCTGTCAAGGAAGGATCAGGAAGCATTGTATATAAACTACTTTGAAGACAAGTCACTCACACAAAATCATTCCCATCTTGACAGAATTCATCAGCCAGTAAAGAACCATAATGGGCAGGATTACTAGACTGTTGTTAAGTTGGCTAATCAAAGTCATAATGTACCTGTATTACACATCATTAGCAATGGCCTTCCAGTAACAGATGGGCATATGAGAAAGTGCAAAGAAAAGGGAGGGAAGCATGTCCCCAGAAGGTTTGACTTAGAGTCATAGCTTACTAAAATACGTGGCAAGAATGCAATGTCGATCATCGCCTTAATTAAACCTTTGCATAAAGGGATGCTTCTGCATTGCTTTCCTGTAAAAAGTGCTACCTACATAGCTATGTTGCCTGTAGCTTGCCTTTCTCTTGTCCTAATTCATTCCATAAGTAGAAGCTGACAATTCAAAGAACTGATAGGAAGAGCTGAGACTTTGAGGGCCAGATCAGTCCTCTATAATCTTGTCTCTTGATGAAGCTCCATTTATCCGCTCACCCTCTCTAAAGGGTATTTCTCGGATAAACTTTCCGTAACTGTGTACCAAAGTTCCTCCACCAAGTTGCATTTAAATTTCTCATTCTTCTGAAATATTTTCAAATGTATAGCAGAAATGGAGGGATAGTAGAAAGAATTTCCCCAGACCCCCAAATCGTTTGAGAATAAGTTAGCAACATGATGTGCCCTATTTTTTTTTTTTTTTTTGAGACAGAGTCTCATTCTGTTGCCCAGGCTGAAGAGCAGTGGCGTGATCTTGGCTCATGGCAACCTCTGCCTTCTGGGTTCACACGATTCTCATGCCTCAGCCTCCCGAGTAGCTGGAATTACAGGCATGTGCCACTGTGCCCAGCTAATTTTTGTATTTTTAGTAGAGACAGGGTTTCACCATGTTGGCCAGGCTGGCCTTGAACTCCTGGCTTCAGATGATCCACCCACCTAAGTCTCCTAAAGTGTTGGGATTACAGGCATGAGCCACTGTGTATGATCTTCCCTGATTCTTGAATACTTAGTGTGTTAGTCTTACAAACAAGGACATTCTTTTGCATAATCTCGATACAATTAAAATCAGGAGACCAACATTGCTACATTGCCACATTACTACCATCTAATCCACATACCTCATTCGAGTTTCAATTCTTCCGAAAAGTTCTTTATAACAAAAGGATCCAATTCAGAATCAGATATCGCGCTTGTGTCTCTTTAGTC
>NW_012101721.1:3674133-3682452 GCF_000951045.1 Mandrillus leucophaeus
AAAAAAAAAAAAAGAGCTAAAAGTACTGAGTAAACAAAGTCCAGACAGGGCACTAAGGTTAGAAAAAGAAAGATCTAAGCCAGCTGACAGTACAGAGCAAGGCTGTCAAGGAAGGATCAGGAAGCATTGTATATAAACTACTTTGAAGACAAGTCACTCACACAAAATCATTCCCATCTTGACAGAATTCATCAGCCAGTAAAGAACCATAATGGGCAGGATTACTAGACTGTTGTTAAGTTGGCTAATCAAAGTCATAATGTACCTGTATTACACATCATTAGCAATGGCCTTCCAGTAACAGATGGGCATATGAGAAAGTGCAAAGAAAAGGGAGGGAAGCATGTCCCCAGAAGGTTTGACTTAGAGTCATAGCTTACTAAAATACGTGGCAAGAATGCAATGTCGATCATCGCCTTAATTAAACCTTTGCATAAAGGGATGCTTCTGCATTGCTTTCCTGTAAAAAGTGCTACCTACATAGCTATGTTGCCTGTAGCTTGCCTTTCTCTTGTCCTAATTCATTCCATAAGTAGAAGCTGACAATTCAAAGAACTGATAGGAAGAGCTGAGACTTTGAGGGCCAGATCAGTCCTCTATAATCTTGTCTCTTGATGAAGCTCCATTTATCCGCTCACCCTCTCTAAAGGGTATTTCTCGGATAAACTTTCCGTAACTGTGTACCAAAGTTCCTCCACCAAGTTGCATTTAAATTTCTCATTCTTCTGAAATATTTTCAAATGTATAGCAGAAATGGAGGGATAGTAGAAAGAATTTCCCCAGACCCCCAAATCGTTTGAGAATAAGTTAGCAACATGATGTGCCCTATTTTTTTTTTTTTTTTTGAGACAGAGTCTCATTCTGTTGCACAGGCTGAAGAGCAGTGGCGTGATCTTGGCTCATGGCAACCTCTGCCTTCTAGGTTCACACGATTCTCATGCCTCAGCCTCCCGAGTAGCTGGAATTACAGGCATGTGCCACTGTGCCCAGCTAATTTTTGTATTTTTAGTAGAGACAGGGTTTCACCATGTTGGCCAGGCTGGCCTTGAACTCCTGGCTTCAGATGATCCACCCACCTAAGTCTCCTAAAGTGTTGGGATTACAGGCATGAGCCACTGTGTATGATCTTCCCTGATTCTTGAATACTTAGTGTGCTGGTCTTACAAACAAGGACGTTCTTTTGCATAATCTCGATACAATTAAAATCAGGAGACCAACATTGCTACATTGCCACATTACTACCATCTAATCCACATACCTCATTCGAGTTTCAATTCTTCCGAAAAGTTCTTTATAACAAAAGGATCCAATTCAGAATCAGATATCGCGCTTGTGTCTCTTTAGTCTCCTTTTGTTTGATAGATTCCTCAGTCTTTCCTTAACTTTTATAACTTTGGCACTTTTGTGTGTGTGTGTGTGTGTGTTTTTGAGACAGGGTCTACCTCTATTGCCCAGGCTGGAGTGCAGTGGCACAATAACAGCTCACGTGATCCTCCTGCCTCAGCCTCCCAAGTAGCTGGGACTACAGGAGTATGCCACCACATTAAACTAATTTTTTATTTTTGTGTGTGTGGAGACAGGGTATCCTTATGTAGCCTAGGCTGGTCTCAAACTCCTGGGCTCAAGCAGTCCTCTCACTTCAACCTCCCAAAGTACTGGGATTACAGCTGTGAGCCATTGTGCCTGGCTCACCTCAGTACTTTTGAAAATGCCTGCTGTTTTGTTTGTCCCACAGTACGGCATTGTCTGATCTGGTGTTTCCTCCTGAATAGATTCAAGTTATGAATTTTTGGCAAGACTATACCGGAAGAGCTATGGATGCTAGGTGAGCTTGTTACTATCGGGGTGTCATTCTCCTAGGCTGCTAAGTGGACAGAGCTAGGGAATATATGTATATATGAACATGTATATATTCCCTATATGTATATATGAACATTACATTTGTATTTATTTCTTTTCTTTTCCTTTTTTTTTTTTCTTTTTTTTTTTGAGACAGAGTCTCCCTCTGTCTCCCAGGCTGGAGTGCAGTGGCGCCATCTTGGTTCATGGCAACCTCCGCCTCCCAGTTCAAACAATTCTCCTGCCTAGCCTCCCGAGTAGCTGAGATTACAGGCATGTGCCACCATGCCCGGCTAATTTTTGTAGTTTTAGTAGCGATGGGGTTTCACCATGTTGGTCAGACTGGTCTCAAACTCCTGACCTCAAGTGATCCACTGGCCTCGGCCTTCTAAAGTGCTGGGATTGCAGGCGTGAGCCACCGTGCCCAGCTTATTTGCATTTATTTATGTATTTAGCGAATGTACTGAAAACCATGGGTTCACACTGATACCTCCAAAACCAAGTCAACACCACAGGGTTATCCTAGTTTTCTCTCTTTCTGTATATACTGCTCCCTTCACCAATGATAGGAAAGCAATTAGGCTACATTTTATTGGTAGATGAAAATTAGGTGGAGCACTTCATGGACTCTAAACAAAGGGACTGAGTGATGAGGAGATTTGGAATCAAATATATACTTTCTCCCCTTCATTTGGCTCAGTGAAAATTTACATCAAAATTTGCCTCTATAATCTCATTTTTAATAAAAAAGCAGGCAGATGTTGGAAACGATATCTGTTTTTTCTTTCTAGAGCATTTCTGGGGGGGGGTCTAGAAATGGAAAATAGTGTTATTGTATAAAATTATGCACCTTTTTCCTTAGTAATGAAGAATGAATGGGTATTCAATCAGAAAGTGAAAAAAAAACTTTTATTAAATGATGTTGAACTTTAATAGTTTTCATCTTCAATAAGCCTAGAAGCATCCTTTCTAGAAGGTTACTTTCTGAACTGTGAACAGTGAAAATTTGAGAAGCCCTCCTGTTTATCAAAAATCAATGTTTCTTTTAATTAAAGGGACTTAGGAAAAACAAAAAGCACTTTTCCATTGCATTGTTTGCAGTTGTTCTTCATTAGACAATACCAGGTTTCCATTAGCCTTGTGTAATTCAAGAGCCCAAGAACCATTGTCAAATGCTGAAGATGTTACCGCATAAGTCTGATTTAGAACAGCTATTTGGATTTCAATTATTAATGAAATTAGTGTCCTGAATGTCAGCAAGAGCACTGCCTTAGGTAAAGGCTGTAAAGGAAATCATATTAGTGTGGAATTTCCTCTCCTTAGGGGCTCCTCTTAGATTACATTATTCACTTAGCTATCTCCTGTCAGGAAAATGGAAATGTTAGCCACAGTTTGATCCTGGGGCAGAACCAAAGGGAGAAGTTAAGGGATTTCATCATGGCATCAATTCCAAAACATTTGCATGGTGCTGGTATTGCCTTTTGTCCCACTGAGTGTTTACAAAATAGCACCAGTAAGGATAGCATCAACTGGCAAACGGAGAAGGAGGAGAACAGAGTGGAGAGGAACCCTGTTAGGAAAAATTGAGCGGCATTCCATCTGGTAGGCAAGTTTGCGTTGCTCCTTTTTGGGATCTGCCTAGGAATGTTGGCAAGCGTGATGGCTCCCCTGTGGGCCTGCATCCTGGTGGCTGCAGGTGAGTCCTTTTAATGATTTTACTAGGCACTAAGGAGTAACTCTTAGAAGATAGAGACAACATTTTTGTACACTGTGCTATAGAACTTCTCAGGCGTGTTTGCTTTTATTCATCATCTGTAAAATGCCAGTCCTGTGAAGCTACATTGAAAACAATGATTTGTTTCTGACTTTGTTCCTATGATTGCAAATACACATACATATAGCATTAGACTGTGGGGCTTTTTACACATAGCTGAAAATATGCTCTGAAATGTTATAATTGCTTGATAAATCTCTGCTTCTCTAGAAATCAAGCTCTCTACAGCTTGATTGAGAGTTTGGGGCATTCTTTTTCAAATTTGCTCTTATGTGTGGACAATATGTTTTTATTATCCAAAATAGTCTTGGCTTCATTATCAGCTGTTAGCAGCCCAGAGAAAAAGTCCATTAGATTTGTCATGGCTACAGACATATGTATATCATTTTGGTATTAGAGGCCTTAACATCTCGCCTTACAAAATCTATGTGGGTGATGAGTATATCTCTAAAGACAAGCACTGTAAACTTGCAAGTTTTGAATTTACAATTCCTCTTAAAAGTAATTTAGAAGTTAATATTTTTTTTTCTAAATTTCTAGAACTATACTTCCATGGCACCAGTATTAACTCTATTGAATTGAATCATTTTAGTTAGGATACAATTGATTCTTAGTACACATGCACAAATCAAGAATTTATGATTATGGTGGTGTTTCTCAATGTCCCGTTTTCTTGAGGTTTCTCCTAGAGCTCATATCTGAATTATAAAGTTTTAGAATGTAACTGGAAGTGGAATGAGTCAATTACAGAGATGAGTTAGAAATTCGGTACCCAGGAAGCTGGAAATGATTTTTTTATTGGGTAGAGAAGAAAAATAGCCACTTATCAGTAAAGTATAAAAATCTTGGATGTTGAACATAAAGGATAAAAGCATATCTTAATGGTAAAAAATAAAAACAGAGGAAATGTCATTAAATGCCAAATGGGTTTCTTAGCAGAAAATAATTGTGAGCATTAAACTAAGATAAAATAGAAAAATGAAGGTAAGAAAACAGACTAAGTTCTTAACAATATCTCTCTAATGTTTTGTATTATGCATGATTTTTGTTCTAAATGTAGCAGAAATAAGTGTTTTAATAGTGTCTGACAACCAGTGCTTTACCATAAATCATTCCGAGGATACTTGTTGCAGAAAGATCTGCCCTGTGGAATTTTACTGGGTTTTACTATATTTACTTTACATATTTTACTATATTTACAAATCAAGATGATTTGCAAATGTAAGAGCACTGAACCAATCCCAGGGGGCAGTGTGTTGGCATAGAAGGAGGCCTGAACAAGGAGAGCCAGCTAATTCCTGCTTCACTGCTCACCAGCCACGTAACCCTGGAAGTCAATTAATCTCTTAGAGACTCAGTTTTCCTGTAAGTTAACTTTATTTTGGGTATTCATGCCAATCAAATAAGACAGCATTGTTAAATTGTAAGGTGCAATGCAAATGTAAGATATTATTAACCTGAAAACACATACGGAAAATACCACTGGCTATTTCTGTCCAATAATATACTCCACATAACATGTCAGTCTTCTTTTTGAAAGGTTTCTTGCTGTTGTTCCTAATATTCGGAGGGAGTCAGGTTACACTTAATCATGTAGTGTCATAATTAAAAGCTTGGGCTTCAAAACCAGTCCAGCCGTGTGTAAATATCACTCCCTTTGCTTGCAAGCTTCATGACCTTGGGCAGTGCTAACCTCACTATGCCAATAGTCCCTTACCTGCAGTAATAGTGCACTTCTCATAGATCTGCAGAGTACCTGTCTCATAAGTTTGTTGGGAACGTTGAAGGAGATCATTCATGTGAGGGCTTAGCCTGGTGCCTGGCATACAGTCAGCATTCAATCAGTGTTAGGAATTCAATACATAAATCTCATTTCCTTTTAACCTCTCAGATGTATGTGTAACTCTCTTAAAATCCTAGAGATACATAGCAGCTAAAGCAAGAATAGCGCTTTCCATCAAAGTACCCTGAACACTTTAAGATAGGTGCATGGGAGAGTAAGTCATTAAAACAAGGAAAACAAAGGAATAATTTTATTGTGTTCTTATCTTCTTCTTTTTCAATCTCTCTTCACCTACAAGTGCTTCATAGCTCAGTCCCTAACACATTCTACTTTCCAGAAATCTTACAAGTGAATTATTTGAAGCTGATTATTAGCATTCAAGAAGGCAGTTTTGGCGAGGAATCTTTTCTGGGTCTGTTGATAGCTTCCATCAGTGTCTGTTGAAACATCACTGAACTGTGAGTCATTTAGTGCTTGTGTGAATGTCACATTAGCTTTCAAGGGGCATAATTTACTGTTAATTAATGGTCACTTAAATCCTTAATCTCTCTCCTGTAATTGATCTTTCTCCTCAGGCAAATTTGCATTCATAGTAGAAATGTAATTTATTATTTCTTCCCATCTTAAACAAAGAACTCTTTCCCCTTTTGGTTTATTTAAGCACGTTTCCATTTGCTTATTGTTTTTCTCCTTTCAGTGCTTGATTCTCTTTTGTTCCTAGTCCTAGCGTCCAGAACTTTCTCTTTTTAACCAAGACTTTGACCCATTCTAGAAAACATGAGTTTATCCGTAGGGAACCTATGGATTGGTTTCTAGACAAGATCGCAGAGGGGAATTTGAGTCTTTGTGAGCAGACGGTGCGGGGAACACATATACATTTCTCAGAATTATGTTTTAATGCTGTCTCAGGTAGTTTCCTGTATTGAAACATGCTCATTTCGGTGTTTCCCCAACTGAGACTTGAATTGGGAGCTTCCAAGCGAGGTAAACGTGAAGCTGCCCACAGCAAAGTTGGCAGGAAAAGCACTGGGCCAGCTTTGCTTTATGCTCCTGACTTCCCCCCCCTGGGGTACACCAGCAAGAAATGTTCTCACGTAGAGAGATTCACAGCACACTTTTTGACAATAACAGCTCACAAAAACCCTACAAATGATGTTTGATGCAAGCCACCCACCTTAGTCCTGTACGCCTGAATAGCTAACGCCATTTTAGGCATCTTCTTGGGTGAATAGTTAGGGAGTTAAAATGCTCATTAGATTCCCAGTTCCGACGGTAATGAAAGTGTATATAGAACTGCCCACAAGGAGTCTGACATTGCACCTCCAGCATTGTTGTTAGCATTTTGGTCACACTGACATTGTTAAATCATAGAAATTGCTGCCTGTGGCGGCAAGTGACATGACATCATTCATAAAGAAATGGGTATAAACAGGATTGTCACACAGGGAGAAGCGATCTCATTTACAGTTTCCTGCTGGATCCCTCATACCTTCGGCAGCTCATCAAAATAACCATCAAAACCACTGAGAGCCCAGGCAAATTCACACGCAGGACACTACAGAGAGATTTCACTCACGCACTTTGTCAGGAGGTGTGCAATTTGCTTCGGTCCAATGACTGACTGAAGCACTGAATCCCCTAAGGGCTGGCAAAGCTTGTGAACAAAATATCTTTTTGCAATTCAGAGAAAGCCCTCACAAATTTGTCACTTCCAATTGCTGGTGCTCATTTCTCTTGCTTCCCTTCCTCTGGCCTCCCTGGCCTCAACACCAATCACAGCTTCTCTACAAATCAAGATTTTTGGGTCAGAAGAAATGGTTGTTCCCTGGAACCAGAGAGAATTTTCTCAAAACAAAGATCTCATTTTCTGACAAGTGCATTTTATTTAGGGACAGAGGAAATGAGAAAAGAGATTTTTGAGGAGAAAAGTACAAATTTGGGCTCCTGTTAATCTCATTATCTAGAAATCTATACAAGTTTTTGGGGTTAATGGGTTTGTTCATGTGTTTTTTGCTAGATTTTTCTATCAAATTTTTGAATTACAAATGAAAAATCAAAAGAAAAACCAAGGCGGGAGTTAAGTTTTGGCTAAGTGTGTAGGTGGTTTTTTTCTAGATGCTAGGAGAGGATGATACAGGAATAAAGAAATTATTCTGTCTCCAAAATGCAGGCTTGTTGTAAAATGAAATTGTAGGTACAGTTTTGCAGACTTGGAGATGGCGTTGATTTACTTGTTTTTACGATGAGATTTCTCCATTGGGCACTTAGGCCATCAGCTTCCTTTAAGCGTTTGCCAAAGGCTACACCAACTGGCTGGGAATTGATGCAGATTTTGGTGAGCTGAAAGCTATATTCTAGTAAGAGCCACCGAGTCCTGAACAGTCTGAAACCTCCTAAAGAAACCAAGCCCCTCTTACTTTATCTTCACAATGATAGTTTCTTTTCCAGGAATTCTAGCCACAGATACACATCATCCCCGGGATTCTGCTCTGTACCATCTCAGCAAGCAACTATTACAGAACTATCATAAAGAAGTGAGGCCAGTTCACAACTGGACCAAGGCCACCACAGTCTACCTGGACCTGTTTGTCCATGCTATATTGGATGTGGTAAGGACCATCTTGCCCCTTCCTATTCTTGTTAACGTCTTTTAAAACAGTCTGCAGTTCATGCAGGAGCCTAGGAGAGGTTATATTCTCGAGACTGTAGTTGAACTGGCAGGGAAGTTGTGCTAGATTCATTTTAGCAGTTAGGTAAAATATTCATTAGGCAGATCATGCTTTCTAGCCCCCAGTAGACACTGTGAAGGGCAAATCGTCTAGATCATGGAATTAAGATGTTTTAAGAATTGTGAAACTGGGTGTGGTGGCTCATGCCTGTAATCCTAGCACATTGGGAGGCCAAGGTAGGCAGATCACTTGAG
>NW_012101721.1:3683972-3685453 GCF_000951045.1 Mandrillus leucophaeus
CATGTTGGTCAGACTAGTCTCGAACTCCTGACCTCAAATGATCTGCCCGCCTCGGCCTCCCAAAGTGCTGGGATTACAGGTGTGAACCACCATGCCCAGCTATTTATTTATTTTTTGAGATGGAGTCTCACTCTGTTGCCCAGGCTGGAGTGCAGTGGCACCATCTTGGCTCACTGCAACCTCTACCTCCCGGGGTCAAGCCATTCTCCTGCCTCATCCTCCCGAGTAGCTGGGATTACAGGTACCTGCCACCAAACCCAGCTCATTTTTATATTTTTTAGTAGAGACAGGGTTCCACCATGTTGGCCAGTCTGATGTTGAACTCCCGACCTCAAGTGATCCAGCCACCTCAGCCTCCCAAAAGTGCTGAGATTACAGGCATGAGCCACTGTGCCTGGCCATATAACCCATATCTCTATCAAGATATCCAAGATACCCAAAAAGGTCCCTTATTCCCTTTCTAGTCCATCCCCATCCTCTTCACCAACAGAGACAAATACTCTTCTGATTATTTCTTTCAGCAGTAATTAGTTTTGCCGGTTGTAGAACTCCATGTGAATGAAATTTTATTGTGGGTATTTGATTGTGTCTGGCTTTTACACGCGGCGTACTTTTTCACTCAGCATTTTGAGGTTCACTTGTGCTATTGTGTGTATCAGTAGTTTATTCCTTTTTCTTAATAAGTAGTATTCAGTTATGGCTATATCATGATTTGTTTATCCATTCTCCTGTTGACAGGCATTTGGGTTGTTTCTAATTTTAGGATAGTATGAATAAAGCTGCTAAGAATTTTCTTGTACGAGTCTTTTTGTGTATATGTTTCTATTTCTTTTAAGTAAAACCTAGAAGTTCTATGACTGGGTCACAGGATGGTATACACTTAGTGAGAAACTGCCATACTGATTTGCAAAGTGGTTGTGCATTTTACACTTCCACCAGTAAGCTATGAGAGTTCCTAGTGCTACACATACCCACCAACATTTAGTGTTACCCGTCTTTTTAATTTTAGTCATTCTGGTAAATGACTAGAATTTCATTGAGGTTTTATTAAAATTTCCCTAATGACTAATGATTTTGAGCTCTTTTTCATGTGTTTATTGACTACTTATAGATCTTTCTTTGTGAAGTGTCCATTTAAGCCTTCTCTTATTTTTAAAATTGGGTCACTGGTTTTTTGTTTTTCTAATATTATTATAGATTTATAGGAGCTATTTATACATTCTGGGCACAAGTCTTTTGTTAGATATATATTGTATTATACATATTACCTCCTATATTATTATATAATATGTAGTTATATCATTATAATAACATATAATAATTACATAATACATACATATATAATAAATGTTTATTCCCAGTCTGTGTCTTGGCTATTCACTTTCTTAATGGGTCTTACAATGAATAGAAATTTTCAAATTTGCTGATGTTTGTTATGGTTCGAATGTGTCCCCAAAATTTCTTTCTTTTTTTTTTTTTTT
>NW_012101721.1:3686243-3709600 GCF_000951045.1 Mandrillus leucophaeus
TTATTTTCATGCCCATAGGATCTCTAGTGATATGGCTTTTGTGTCTCATATTGGTAATTTGTGTTTTCTCATATTTTCCCTTGACTCATCTTGTCATAGTTTTACCAATTTCATTTTTTTCAAAGAGCCAAATTTGGGCTTTGTCACTTTTTGTGTGTGTTTGTTTTGTTTTATTTTGCTTTGAGACAGGGTCTCACTCTGTTACTTAGGCTGGAGTGCAGTGGCATGATCACGGCTCACTGCAGCCTCAACCTCCCATGCTCTTTAGATATCTTTACATATTTCTTTTCTTCTACTTACTTTCTTTGTGTTTTTGAGACAGAGGCAAGAGACAGACAGAGTCTCTGGGACCCAGTAATCTGATTTTTTTTTCCCCTCTAGTTTTGGCTTATACAGAATATTATATAAATGGAATTATATGTTATTTTACCTTTTGTGCATGACTTCTTTCACTTAGCGTAATGCCTTTGAGATTTATCCATATCATTGCATAACTCAGTAGTAGTATTTTATTGTACAGATGCACTACAATTTATCTGTTTACCAGTTGTTGGACACATGAATTGTTTCCATTTGGGGGCAATTATGAATAAGGCCACTATAAACATTTGCATATGTTTTTCTTTCTCTTGGATACATGCTTAGGTATAGTATTGGTTACTTGTATGATGGGTCTGTCTAATTTTGTAAGAAACTGTCCAGCTGTTTTCCAAAGTGGCTGTTATCATTTTGCATGTCACTCACAATGTGTGAGAGCTTCAGTTTCTTCACATAATCATTACTCCTTGACATTGTCAATCTATAACTTTTTTTTTTCTTTAGACAGAGTCCTGCTCTTGTCGCCCAGGCTGGAGTGCAGTGGTGTGATCTTGGCTCACTGTAACCTCTGCCTCCTGGGTTCAAGTGGTTCCCCTGCCTCAGCCTCCTGAGTAGCTGGGATTACAGGCACTCACCACCATGCCCAGCTAATTTTGGTACTTTTAGTAGAGACGGTTTCGCCAGGTTGCTCAGGCTGGTCTTGAACTCCTGACCTCAGGTGATCTACCTGCCTTGGGCTTCTGAAGTGGTGAGATTACAGGCATGAGCAACGGCGCAGGGCCCAATCTTTAAAATTTTAACCATTGTAGTAGGTTTGCAGTAGTATCTCAATGTAGTTTTTAATTTTTATTTCCCTAACATTTGAACATGTTGAACATTTTTTCACGTGCTTATTTGCCAATTGCCAACTGTATATCTTCGGTAATATGTCTGCTCAAATCTTTTATTTATTTGTAAAGTTGGGTTATTATTTTATTATCAGGTTACAAGAGTTATTTATATACTCTGAGCTTATTTCTAGACTCTTCTATTCAACTAATGTGGATGCTTGTCTTTCTACCATACTACACTGTTTTGATTACTGTAGCATTGTGGAAGTCTTGAAATAAGATAATGTGAACTTCTAATCTTGTTCTTCTTTTTAAAAATTGTTTTAACTTTTCTAGGTTTTTTGCATTTCTACATAAACTTTAGAATTGACTCATCAATGTCTATTTTTAAAAACTTCCGGAATTTTGATTGGTACTGCATTGAATCTATAGATAAATTTGAGGAGAACTGACATCTTAACAATATTGAGTTATCCAGTCCATACATGCAGTGTATCTCTCTGTTTAGTTCTTTAACTTCTTTTATTAATGTTTCATCATTTTTAGTGTTTTGCATACATTTGGTCAAATTTATTCCTAAGTATTTCACATTTTTGTTATTATAAATGGTATTTTAAATTCGAATCTAGTTGTTTGTTGCTAGCATACAAAAACACAGTTGATTTCTATATATTGGTTTGGGATTCTGTGACCCTGACATCTCTTTTTCGTTTAAGAGTCTTTTTTTTTGGAAGATTCTTTCAGATTTTCTGTGTAGAAAATCATGTTGTCTGTGAGGAAAAGCAGTTTTACTTCTTTCTTTCCAATCTTTATACCTTTGTTTTCTTCTAGTGTCTTGTTACCCTGACGAGGACCTCCAGTACAATGTTGAACAGAATGTTATACTGCTCTATAAATATTAATTCAATAAATGTGGTTGATAGTGGTGTTGAAATACTTTTTTGTTTTTTGAGATGAAGTCTCATTCTTGTCCCCCAGGCTGGAGTGCAGAGGCAGGATCTCAGCTCGCTGCAAACTCTGCCTCCCGGGTTCAAGTTATTCTCCTGCCTCAGCCTCCCTAGTAGCTGGGATTATAGGTGCCTGCCACCACACCCAGCTAATTTTTGTACTTTTAGTAGAGACAGGGTTTCACCATGTTGGCCAGGCTGGTCTTGAACTCCTGACCTCAGGTGATCTGCCCACCTTGGCCTCCCAAAGTGGTGGAATTACAGGTGTGAGCCACTGCACCTGGCCGAAATCTATTTTTTTTTCCTCTAGTTTTTTTATTAATTTCATGGAGTGGGATGTTAAAATCTCCAGTTACGATTGTAGTTTGTCTATTTCTCTCTTTGGTTCTGTCAAATTTTGCTTCATGTATTTTGAAGCTATGTTATTAGGTGCGTACACATTTAGACATATATATATATATGTATGTATATGTTTTTTTTTTTTTTTGAGACAATATTTTACTCTGTCATCCAGGCTGGAGTGCAGTGAAATGACTGTGTCTCACTGCAGCCTCAACCTCCCGGGTTCAGACAATTCTCCTGCCTCAGGCTCCCGAGTAGCTGGGACTACAAGCACATGCCACCACACCCAGCTGGTTTTTGTATTTTTGGTAGAGATGGGGTTTTGCCATGTTGCCCACCTTGGTCTCTAACTCCTGAGCTTAAGCAGTCTGCCAGCCTTGGCCTCTCCAAGTGCTGGTATTACAGGCGTAAGCCACTGTGCCCAGCCTATATGTCTTCTTAATGAACAGATTCTTTTACTGTTATGAAACACTCCACTTCATCTCTAATAATATTCCCTTTTATGAAGTTTTTCTTATGCTGACTTCCCACATGGCATATTCTTGGCCATCCTTTTATTTTCAATCTATTTGTGTCATTTGATGTCCTTTGTATTTGAAGTCATTTCTTGTAGACAATATATAGTTAGGTACATGCTGAAAAGAAATATATAGGCAGGCCCTGTGTACACTTCACCCAATCTCTCCTACTGTTAACATCTTACATATATAGTACAGTGTCAGTACTAGAAAATTAACATGGGTACACTCTATAGAGCTTATTCTGATTTCTCCAGTTTACCTGTACTTGTGTGTGTGTGTGTGTGTGTGTGTGTGTGTGTGTGTGTGCGCGTGTAGTTCTATGTAATTTTATTACATGTGTAGCTTTTTGTAATCAGCACCACAATCAAAGTACATAATTGGATCATCACCACAGGGCCCCCAGGTGCTATTCCTTTACAGCCACAGTCCTTTCTCTCTGCTGACTCCTAACCCCTGGCAACCACTAATCTTCTCTCCATCTTTACGCTACTTCAAGAATATTATATAAATGGAATCATACAATATACTACCTTTGAGACTGGCTTTTTTCCTTTAGCATAATTCCCTTATGGTCCATCTGTGTTGTTGTGAACACCAATAGTTCATTTCTTTTTGTTGCTGAATATTATTCCAGGTTAGGGCTTTTTTTTTTTTTTTTTTTTTAACCAGTCTGACAATCTATGCATTTGTTTTTTTTTTTTTCTTCCAATATGGAGTCTCACTCTGTCCCCCAGGCTGGAGTGCAGTGGCATGATCTCAGCTCACTGCAACCTCTGCCTCCGGGGTTCAAGTGATTCTCCTGCCTCAGCCTCCCAAGCAGCTAGAATTACAGGTGCTCACTACCACATCTGGCTAATTTTTGTATTTTTAGTAGAGATGGGGTTTCACCATGTTGACCATGCTTGTCTTGAACTGTTGACCTCAAGTGATCTGCCTGTCTTGGCCTCTGAAAGTGTTGGGATTACAGGCATGAACCACTGTGACCAGCCAATCTATGCATTTTAGTGGAAATGTTTAGCTCATTTGCCAATACCATCTTGCTATTTGTTTTCTAGTTGTCTCATCTGTTTTTTGTTCTATTCCTTATATCCTACTTTATTTTCCATAATTTTTAAATTTTTAATAAATATTAAAAATAATAAAATATTTAAAATATTTAAAATATTGGATTATAGTTCCTCTATTAGCTTTTTAGCGATCCATCTTTGTATTTTTTTTAGACTTTGCCTTAGGGATTTCCATATTCATCATTAACTTATTGCAGTGTACTTAGAATTAATATTTTGACACTTCACATAAAATGTATGAAACTTACAACAGTAAAATTCCATTTATCTGCTCCCACTTCTTTTGTGCTACTTTTATCTTCGATTTTACATTTACATACAAAATATACGCACAAAATGATGTTATTATTTTAAGGTAATTTGTTGCAATAATTTAATGATTCATTTTCAATTTATGTTAATAGAGATGTTTTTCTATGTTACTATCTTAGTGCTAGCAGTCAATCAGAATCTTTGATTTTTTTTTTGGACTGAGAATTAGGCATTTAAATCAATGAAAAAATAAATGTGAAACTTAAGAGTACAAGGTCTAGGCCTGGCGTGGTGGCTCACGTCTGTAATCCCACCACTTTGGGAGGCCGAGGCAGGTGGATCACCTGAGGTCAGGAGTTCGAGACCAGCCTCAACATGGAGAAACCCCTTCTCTACTAGAAAAATACAAAATTATCTTGTGTGGCTGTGGTGGTGCACGCCTGTAATCCCAGCTACTCAGGAGGCTGAGGCAGGAGAATTGCTTGAACCTGGGAGGTGGAGGTTGCAATGAGCTGACATCGCGCCATTGCACTCCAGCCTGGGCAACAAGAACAAAACTCCATTCCAAAAAAAAAAAAAACAAAAAGAGTACAAAGTTTAAATTTTTTTCCTTTTTACTGATACAGGTTACTTTGGTGTCATTTTTCCCTAACTTAGATAAACCCCTAATCAATTGTTTCATTGTAAATAGGAATATTTAAATGGTACTCCCCCAAATTCCTTTTTATTATTATTTTATTTTTGTTTTTATTTTTACTTTTTTTGAGATGGAGTTTCACTCTTGTTGCCCAGGTTGGAGTACAACGGCGTGATCTTGGCTCACCACAACCTCTGCCTCCTGGGTTCAAGCGATTCTCCTGCCTCAGTCTCCCGAGTAGGTAGGATTACAGGCACCTACCACCATGTATAGCTAACTTGTATTTTTAGCAGAGACAGTGTTTCACTATGTTGGCCAGGCTGGTCTCGAACTCCTGACATCGAGTGATCCACCCGCCTTGGCATCCCAAAGTGCTGGGATTACAGGCATGAGCTATTGTGTGTGGCCATATTTTCCCAATTATCCTATTAAGTAAGAGTGCTAGCCCTAAGATCTTAGAAAATATTGTTTAATTAAATACCAGGAAATACCTCTTACTAAAAAGCCTAGTCTTAAACAGCTTAAATAGAAAACTTCTTCAAGTTTTTTTTTTTTTTTTTGGAGACAGAATCTTGCTCTGTCGCCAGGCTGGAGTGCAGTGGTGTGATCTCGGCTCACTGCAAACTCTGCTTCCTGGGTTCAAGCGATTTTCCTGCCTCAGCCTCCCAAGTAGCTGGGATTACAGGTGCCCACCACCACACCTGGCTAATTTTTGTATTTTAGTACAGATGGGGTTTCACCACGCTGGCCAGGCTGGTCTTCAACTCATGACTTCAAGTGATCCACCCGCCTCAGCCTCCTAAAGTAATGGAATTACAGGCTTGAACCATCACGTTCAGTTCATCTTTTTCCTTTCTGACTTCGTGTTTTTTATTATTTATTATTTTTTATTTTTTTTGAGACAGAGCCTCACTCTGTCACCCAGGGTGGAGTGCAGTGGCACGATCTCGGCTCACTGCAACCTCTGCCTCCCAGGTTCAAGTGATTCTCCTGCCTCAGCCTCCCAAGTACCTGGGATTACAGGTGCCTGCCACCACACCTGGCTAATTTTTGTACTTTTAGTAGAGACAGGGTTTCACCATATTGGCCAGGCTGGGCTTGAACTCCTGACCTTGTGATTTGCCTGCCTCGGCCTCACAAAGTGCTAGGATTACAAGTGTAAGCCACTGTGCCCGGCCTCTTCATATTTATTAAGATAAAGAAAATTGCTGGCCGGGCATGGTGGCAGGCACCTGTAGTTCCAGATACTCGGGAGGCTGAGGCAGGAGAATTGCTTGAACCTAGGAGGCAGAGATTGCAGTAAGCTGAGATCGCTCCACTGCACTCCAGCTTGGTGACAGAGCGAGACTCCGTCTCAGAAAAAAAGAAAATTGATCAGGCTTTCCTTTAGAGGTTTATTTGGAGATAAATGGAAAAGGTGTAAAGTATTTATATTAATATTTTCCCTTGGAACAAGTATATCAAATTGAAAATACTTTTCTCTTTCTTCCTACCCTGACAAAAGAAAGTAAAATCAGACTCCTTATGGTAGGTAAGGAGAACACCGTTATCTTTTTAAAGATGTGGGATTTCCCCACCAGAGTTGTTTGTTGTTAGACTATGTTAGACATGTCATCATATTGAATATGGCAAATTTTCTTACAGAAATCTGAAAACAATTTATATTCTATCCCTCTAGTTTTATCCCTGTCTACCATCTTATGTTATCTTCTCCAAGTTCTCAGTACAACAGTGAACCTGGACCCCTGGTTGTTTCCTGCCTGTAAGTCATTCATTCTGCTATTTCCCCTACCAAAAGTCTTTCTCTTCATTCTCCATCTGCAAACTACTGTAGTCCTTCAAATCTCAGCTCTCAAAATCAATTTTCCTCATTTCTCTAAGGTGAGAGCATTTCCTTTAAATCCACTAAGTCTGTGTGGATTTTCTTTTCTTTCTTTCTCTTTCTTTCTGTGTCTCTCTCTCTCTTTCTTTCTTTCTTTCTTTCTTTTTTGAGATGGAGACTCACTCTATCACCCAGGCTGGAGTGCAGTGGCGTGATCTTGGCTCACTGCAACCTTCCAGACTCAGGTGATCCTCCCACCTCAGCCTCCCAAGTAGCTGGTACTATAGGTGTACACCACCATACTGGGCTAATTTTGTATGTTTTTAGAGATTTGATTTCGCCATGTTGTCCAGGCTGGTCTCGAACTCCTGGCCTCAAGTAATCCATCTACCTTGTGCTGGGGTTACAGACATGAGCCACTGGGCCCAGCCAAGTCTCTGTATTTCTTAATGCACACAGTTATTTGTTAAAATGTTAAAATATGCCCTAATGTAGTGTACGCTACTTGAGGGAAGGACTTTCTTACTCATATTCATATTTTCCATAACATGCAGCACTGTGTATTTGATTTCCAAGACATTCAATTGATACTTGTCCAATGAATGAATGAATTAAAAAATATAAGGATCAATTCTAGGATTGTCTTTACAAATGGCTACTCTGAAAATGCTTGGCAAATGTTTCTATTGCATGTAGGTGGGATAAGCCTAAAGTTAGTTCCAGAGGCAGGGACAGTTCTGAAGGACTTGATAAAAATCACTTACAGATTCTGCACAGACAAGGACACTCCCAATGTGAATAGATAACTTGTTGGATGCATCTGCCAGCATCTGAACTGCTGGCAACTTTTGTTTGGAATGAAGAGCTTTCAGCCCAGCACCGCACCTCCATTATAATGTTTTGCCTCCTGTTTTGTTTATATAAAAGACTACAGTCTTGTCTTAGAATTTCTGGGTATTATGAGTACCTTAGGGAAATCTGATTATAGAGATAATCTACTCAACAGTGAAGAGTTTTAATTTGTTTCTATTGAGTTTTGTCAATTCCGAATCCCAGATACCTTTGTATTCCAGTCCATTGACTAGAGCCTCCCAGCCAGACGTTGAGGCATCTGTTTCTATAGTCTCCGGAACTGGAAAAGATAAATAAGAATGTAGGGGAATTATCTGTATATTTGCTAACCACCAATTTAGATCTAAATAGACTCCCTCTGTTAGGAAGACTAATGAATTCCAATTCTCTGAAATATCCTTTGCTTTTAACAAGCAAGATGGAAGGTATCTAAAGAAAAAAAACGGGGCGAGATACACAGAGGGAAAAGCTGTGAATAATGCCACCAGAGAACCAATTATGTTCACCAGCTGGCATTGAGAAACTTGTTTCCTTTGACAAAAAAAGATTTTAGTTTTAGCCTCAAAATACTTTTTGACATTGTGTTCTTCAGGGCTGAATGACGAATCCTCCCAAACACCCCCATAAAATGTTAGAAAAAAATTCTTAACATCATTGTTATATGTAATGTGGCAAAGCAATGGGCAAGAAGTGAAAAACAAGCTAAGGCATCAGTATGGCAGTTAAGTAGAATCAACTGGATAAAATGATAGTGAAACGAAACATGAAAACAGAGACCCTCCTCCCAGCCATATGACTGAATCACTGAGACACATTCACGGGGTATGACAGTAATAAACAAACTGGTAAGAACTTTGAATAGACATAAAAATGTATTTCTTGTGAAAGCATAGTCAACTACTATATATCTCAGTGATATAAACTGCATTTTGAACTTTTCTTTCTATTTGTGGGGAACCTCACTGATTGCAACCAAGCCTAGAATGGAACCTTTTGTGCTTTAGTGGGTGAGACATAATCTGTTTCATGATCTCTCAGTTGGTAAAATGTGCAACGAAGGCTGGGCACGGTGGCTCACACCTGTAATTCAAGCACTTTGGGAGGCCAAGGTGGGAGAACTGCTTGAGTCCAGGAACTTGAGACCAACCCGCGCAACATAGCACCACCCCGTCTCTACAAAAATTAATAATAATACATTAATTAGCTGGGCATGGTGTTGCACATCTGTGGTCCCAGCTACTTGGGAGGCTGAAATGGGAGGATCACTTGGGCCTGGGAGGTTGAGGCTGCAGTGAGCCATGCACCCTGGCTTGGGCAACAAAGCAAGACCTTGTCTCAAAAAAAAAAAAAAAAAAAGCCAGGAAGTGGTGTCACCTAATCCTGAGCTCTCATTAGAGGCTTTTGTTTTTAACCACCAGGACTCCTGTTGAGCCAGTCTTGTCTGGGAGTCCCCTCTGGTCCATCTGGTCCAAGCTGTTCCTTGGGGAAATACTTGTGAATTCAAGGTTTTCACTTTTTATACTACTTTAAAACTTGCCTTTCCCAAGTATCTATTTAAATTCCATAAATATCTGTAGAGCAAGTTCACTCAGACCAGGCCTTGTTGAACCACTAAAGCAGGGCGACTACGTATCTATGTGTTCCTAATGCCTTCTGTTTCTCAAAGAGAAAGAATAATGCTTATTTGATAGTAATTTGCTTTCTTGATTATAAAAAGGCGAAATTTTAAAAAGTTTCTTGTTTCTCTTTCAAATGATGCCACCTGGCGCAGAGCCACTGTGTGGTCTGTGTACTGCACAATTCCACCTGCGCCATCAACATGGACAATAGTATCAGTGGTGCCTTCTGACTCCCTACCCAGTCTGAATTCTCCAGAGTAGTGCATAGTCTTGACCCTGTGCACAAAGAAAATGGACTTTTATGTGGCTGGATAATTGGACAATTAATTTCTTTTTTTTGTTTTGTTTTTGAAATGGGGTCTGGCTCTGTAGCCCAGTCTGTGGAGTGCAGTGGTGCAATATTGGCTCACTGCAAGCTCCGCCTCTCAGGTTCACGCCTTTCTCCTGCCTCAGCATCCCAAGTAGCTGGGACTACAGGCGCCCACCACCACGCCTGGCTAATCTTTTTGTATTTTTAGTAGAGACGGGGTTTCACCATGTTCGCCAGGATGGTCTCGATACCTGACCTCATGATCTGCCCGCCTCGGCCTCCCAAAGTGCTGGGATTACAGGTGTGAGCCACCGCGCCCGGCCATTTAATTTCTTATACCCAGTTCTGGGGAGGAAAACAGAGCTGTTAGTTGATTCCATGCCATCAACTTCCTAAACACTTTTATGTACTGAAATTTGGTATTGTACTAAATATTACAGAAATACAAATGTTACCTAAGTGACTCTTGAGCTTTGAACCTAAATCAGCAAGGGAAATGTTTTACAATTTTTTTTTTTTTTTTTTTTTTTTCTGAGACAGAGGCTCGTTCTGTCACCCAGGCTGGAGTACAGTGGCGCCCTCTCGGCTCACTGCAACCTCTGCCTCCCGGGTTCAAACGATTCTTCTGCCTCAGCCTCCCAAGTAGCTGGGATTACAGGCTCCCACCACTATGCCCAGCTAATTTTTATATTTTTAGTAGAGAAGGGGTTTCACCATGTTGGCCAGGCTGGTCTTACACATTTTATTTCCTATTTCTTCATCTTGTATTTTTTTAATCCTTTTATTCTCTTTTAAGGATGCAGTTTTTAGTGATGGATTATACATGGAAAGAAATGAAAAAAAAAAAAGAGTTCAAGGAGAGTTCTTTAATAGTATGCATCAGCCTTCTTATAAATCTACCGGAAATGCCTTCAAAAATGGTTGCCCTTTTCTTTATTAAACATTGTTTAAAATAGCAGGTTTTTTGAGATTTAATTCAACCACAAAATTCGCCAATTTAAAGTATACAATTCAGTGTTTTTTAGTACAGAGTTACACAACCATCACCACTATCTAATTTCAGAACATTTTTATCACCTCAAAAAGAAGCCCTATATCCATTAGCAGTCACACCCCACATTCCACCCCCAGCAGCCCTAGGCAAACACTCTACTTTTTGTTTCTATAGATTTGCCTGTTCTAGACATATTATATAAGTGGAATCATACCATAAATGGTCTCTTATGACTGACTTCTTTCACTTAGCGTGCTTTCAAAGTTCATACATGTTGTCACATGCATCAGTATTTTATTACTTTTTGTTGCTGTATAATCGATTGTATGGATATATCACATTTTGTTTATCCAGTCATCCGTCAATACATTGGTTTCACTTTTTAACAATCACAAATAATGCTGCTATGAATATTTTTATACAGGTTTTTTGTGTGGACTTATGTCTTCAGTTCTCGTGGTTATATACTTCTGAGTAGAATTGTTGCATTATATGATAAACGTATGTTTAATCTTTTGAGTAAACACCAGACTGCTTTTCCTCTCCTTTCCTCTCCTCTCCTCTCATCTCTTCCCCTCTCCCCTCCTCTCCTCTCCTCTTCTCTCCCCTCTTCTTCCCTTCTCTCCCCTCTTCTCCTCTCCTCTCCTCTCCTCTCTTTTTAAGACAAAGTCTCACTCTGTCACCCAGGCTGGAATGCAGTGGCACAATCTTGGCTCATTGCAACCTTCAGCTCCCAGGTTCAAGTGATCTCATGCCTCAGCCTCACGAGTAGCTGGGATCACAGGCGTGCACCGCCACACCCAACTAATTTTTGTATTTTTAATAGAGACAGGGGTTTCACCATGTTGGCCAGCCTGGTCTCGAACTCCTGACCTCAGGTGATCTGCCTGCCTCAGCCTTCCAAAGTGCTGGCATCACAGGCGTGAGCAACCGAGCCCAGCCCAGACTGGTTTTCAAAGTGGCTGAATCAATTAATAATCCTGCCAGCAATATTTGAGGGCTCCAACTTCTCTACATCCTTGCCAACATTTGTTATTGTCTGTCTTTTTAATTTTAGCTGTCTTAGTGAGGATACAGTGGTATCTCGTTGTGGTTTCGATTTGCAGTTCCCTGGTGACTAATGTTATTGAACATCTTTTCATGTGCTTATTGGCCCTTTATAGATCTCCTTAGGGGAAATATATAGCCAAATCCTTTACCCACTTTGTATTATCATTTTTACTTGTTATAAAATACACAACATAAAATTTATCATCTTGACCCTTTTTAAGCATACAGTTCAGTGGCATTGAGTACATTCACATTCTTGTGTTATCATCACCATGATCCAGTCTCCAGGATTCCTTTGATCTTGCAAAACTGAAACTCTTTTTTTTGTTTTTGCTTTTTTGAGCATTCTTTCCATCTTTTATTACTGCTGAGGTTAAACATTTTCATGTGATTACTGGCCATTCATATTTCTTTGTGGGACAGCTTGTTAACTTAATAAATAATACTAATGTTTTCCTGATTATAATATACTTATCGTAGACATGTGGAAAATACAGAAGAGTATAAGACCATAGAGGAAAAAATTCACATAATTCAAATTATAAAAACAACCATTGCTGCTAGTTTTTACTCTTCTCTGCACATGTTTTCTTATAGAATTGATATTCTGGACAAATGTGTCTTAGAGTATATGTTTTTCCTTTCGTTTTTTGAGACAGAGTCTCGCTTTGTTGCCCAGGCTGGAGAGCAGTGGCTAAATCTCAGTTCACTACAACCTCTGCTCCTGGGTTCAAGCAATTCTCCTGCCTCAGCCTCCCGAGTAGCTGGAATGACAGGCATGTGCCACTATGCCCGGCTAATTTTTGTATTTTTAGTAGAGACGGGGTTTCATGGGCCAGACTGGTCTTGAACTCCTGACCTCAGGTGATCCTCCCACCTCGACCTCCCAAAGTGCTGGGATTACAAGGCGTGAGCCACCGCACCCGGCCCTGTTTTCTCTTTTTTGTAAAACTTAATTTAATTAATTTTAAGTTCCAGGATACCTGTGCATGATGTGCAGGTTTGTTACATAGGCAAACGTGTGCCATGGTTTCCTGCACCTATCAGTCCATCACCTAGGTATTAAGCCCAGCATGCATTAGCTATTTTTCAGTGTGTGTTGCTCCCCTCCCTGTGTCCCTGTGTTCTCATTGTTCAGCTCCCACTTATGAGTGAGAACATGTGGTGTTTGGTTTCCTCTTTCTATGTTAGTTTGCTGAGGATAATGGCTTCCAGCTCCATCCATGCCTCTGCAAAGGACATGATCTCATTCTTTTTTATGGATGTGTGGTATTCCATCGTATATATGTACCACATTTTCTTTATCCAGTCTATCATTAATGGGCATTTGGGTTGATTCCATGTTTCTGCTATTGTGAACAGTGAAAACTGAAACTCTTTACCCATTCAATGATAACTTTCCCTTTCTTCACCCCAGCAACTCATTCTATTTTTGGCCTCTATGAATTTCAGTACTCTAGGTACCTCATTTAAGTGGAATCAGGCAGTATTTGTCCTTCTGTGACTGGCTTATTTGACTTAGCATCATGTTCTCAAGGTTCATCCATGTCGTAACGTGTCAGAATTTCCTTCCTTTCTAAGGTTGAATAATATTCCAATTTATGTATAGTCCACATTTTGCTTATCTATTCATTTGTCAGTGGACAGTTGGGCTACTTCTACCCCTTGACTATTGTGAATAATGCTGCTATGAACATGTGTGTATAAATATCTGTCCAAGGCCCTGCTTTCAGTTCTCTTGGGTATGTACTCAGAAGTGGAATTCCTGGATTATATGGTAATTTCATCTTTAACTTTTTAAGAAAGTGCCATACTGTGTTCCACAGCAGCCACACCATTGTACATTTCTACCAACAGTGCACAAGGGTCCCAATTTCTCCCCATTCTCACCAACACTTGTTATTTTCTGCTTTTTAAAAAACAGTAGCCGTTCTAATGAGTGTGAGTTTGTATCTCATTGTGGTTTTGATGATTTGCATTTCCCAAATGATTAGTGATTGTATTAGAAAGTTCAGGCTGCCATAACAAATACCACAGACTAGGTGGCATAAACAACAGAAATTTATTTCTCACAGTTCTGGAGGCTGGGAGTCCAACATCAGGTTCTGGCTGATTTGGTTCTTGGTGAGAGCCCATTTTCTGACTTTCAGATGGTCACCTTTTCACTGTGTACTCACATGGTAGAGAGAGATCTTTCTCTCTTCCTTTTCTTATAAAGCCACCAATCCTATGCGATTAGGGTCCTATCCCTATGACGTCATTTGACCTTAATTACTCCCTATAAGCCCTGTCTCCAAACATGGACACCTTGGAAGTTAGGGTTTCAACATATGGGTTTTGGGGGGACAGTTTGGCCCATAGCGGTGACCTCGAACATCTTTTAATGTGCTTATTGGTCATTTGTATACCTACTTTAGAGAGATGTCTATTCAAGTCTCTTGCTCATTTTTATTTTTTAGAGATGGAGTCTTGCTCTGTCACCCAGGCTGGAGTGCCATGGCACGATCTCAGCTCACTGCAAGCTCCATCTCCCGGGTTCACTCCATTCTCCTGCCTCAGCCTCCTGAGTAGCTGGGACTACAGGCACCTGCCACCACGCCTGGCTAATTTTTGTATTTTTAGTAGAGATGGGGTTTCAGCATGTTAGCCAGGATGGTCTCGATATCCTGACCTCATGATCCATCTGCCTTGACCTCTCAAAGTGCTGGGATTACAGGCGTGAGCCACTGCGCCCAGCCTGCCCATTTTTAAACAGGGCTGCTTGTCTTTTGTTGTCATTGAGTTGCTGGAATGCTTTATATCCTGGATACAAGCCTCTAAGCAGATATGTGACTTGCAAATATTTTCTCTTATTCTGTGGGTTGTCTTTTTCATTTCTTGATGGTGTTCTTTAAAGCACAAACGTTTTTAATTTTGATGAAGTCTCATTTATTTTTCTTTTGTTGTCATGTCTAAGAAATCATTGCCTAATTCAAAGTCATGAAGATTTACTTACTCCTTTGGTTTCTTTTAAGAGTTTTATAGTTTAAGCTCTTACATTTGGGTGTATGATTCATTTTGAGTTAATGTTTATATACGGTGTGAGATATCCCTTTTTAAAAAATTCCTAAGAACATCAGAGTTTCAGAATGTTCTCTACTAGATTAGATATGAAAAAAATGGTGAGGAGGGTTTTTTTTTTTGAGACAGAGTCTCTCTCTGTCACCTAGGCTGGAGTGCAGTGGCACAAACATGGCCCACTGCAATCTTGACCTCCTGGACTCAAGCAATCCTTCCACCTCAGCCTCCCAAGTAGCTGGGACTGCTAGTTGTGTGCCACCACACCTGGATAATTTTTAATTTTTTTGTAGAGACAGGGCCTCATTGTGTTGCCCAGGCTGGTCTCAAACTCCGGAGCTCAGGAAATCCTCCTGTCTTGGCCTCCAAAAATGTGGGATCACAGGGATCCTCCTGTCTTGGCTTCCAAAAATGTGGGATCACAGGGATGAACCACCGTGCCCAGCCAGGAGGGTTTTTTGAATTGCTGTTTTTGGGGGTCTTTTAAAAATATCATGGACTCACTGCAGACATGGGAAATCACATTTATTATATCATCTAAAATATGTTTCATTTATAATAAGTTCATTCAGTCTGTTTTATAAGCAGAGAAATCCAAACATACGGTTACTTAACAGGAATGGCTGCCAATAACAGTTGAGCTAACACTCATTGAGAGATTTTGAATAATATCTTGATTACAAATCAAAGCTTGGTCTCATCTTTTTAGCCCCAAATTACTAAGACTACATAACATTTTTTAGTCTGATTAATGGTAGAGTAACTAATTAGAGTGGGAAAGAGATTAGCAAATCATTCAAAATGTCAAGGGCAGGCAAAGTGCCGTTTTGTCGTAGATAATATAGTAAAGCTTATAGCAACAGGTGTGCATGATAAGTAAGAACTGAGAATACTTAGGTATTGAAAAGTCTAGGTAATGTTTTTAATGTCAGCATTATTTGGTTAGACTTGATTTTCTTCTTCTGAATTGCCTTACTGCTGAATTGGCCTTTGATTTATTGACATTCTAAGATTTGGTGTGGATTTTATTTTTGCCTTGCAGGATGCAGAGAATCAAATATTAAAGACAAGTGTATGGTACCGGGAGGTAAATAATTATGTTTCCTTCTAAATATACTTCACTCCTGATCTGGATCTGCTGCAAAATATAGTTATTTAAGAAATAAGTATTATCTTTGTATTTCTAGTTCCTTAGATCTGCAGCAGACCTAATTTATTGTAATTCATTTAAGATGTATGGCCCTGGTTTCTGGTTGGGACTGCCATCTTTAGCATTCAGATGGGAAGTCCTTTCTCCTAACATATCGAACCAAGAGGCTGATAAGTTGGATTATTAATCCAAATGTCTCTTTAGTTCTTTACTGAGGCAGACATTGCCCCATTTTGATTAAGTTTTCTTTTTGGCTACTCCTAACAGGTCTGGAATGATGAATTTTTATCCTGGAACTCCAGCCTGTTTGATGAGATTAGAGAGATCTCCCTACCTCTAAGTGCTATCTGGGCCCCGGATATCATCATCAATGAGTTGTAAGTGTGCCAGTGTGTATTTCTGTGGGGTGTAGACTCCTTGGCATAGTCAGGCCAGTCGCTGCTTACTTTCAGTCGGTGTTGCTCATTTTTGCTTCTCAAGTTGAAGGGGAGCATATCGTTGGGAGTATTCAGGTTAGAAGTGCCATGTGTTGATGTTGTTTAAGATACAGAACTGGTTACTAATGTTGAGGTTACTTATTATGTCTGTGTTGTTATAGCAGCAAATGAGCTAACTTACGAGGCTATCACTGAAAAGCTCATCTTTGCCGGGGTGAATAATCTCACGGAAAATGCGATTGTGTTTTTGCAGGGCTAGGCTGGTCATGGACCTCATGGTCACTACCATCTCCTAATCATCCTGTCTATATTTTGAAATGACCAACGTCCTCTCTGTGACAACAAGTTCTCTTGTGTTTCGTCTAGCATGGATGTTGAAAGATCCCCCGACCTTCCCTATGTTTATGTGAACTCATCTGGGACCATTGAGAACTCTAAGCCCATCCAGGTGGTCTCCGCATGCAGTTTAGAGACATATGCTTTTCCATTTGATGTCCAGAATTGCAGCCTAACCTTCAAGAGCATTCTGCATACAGGTAAACCATGAGAGATACCCATCAATGCTGGGTTGGTACACGTAGGTGAAATGATATTATATTATCCTTCAGGTCTATTTTATTCTTGCAGATAATTGGCTATTTAAAAATCGGAATCTCTTCTTGCAGTTTTTTGGTTCCTGCTGTAATCCAGACCAAGTATGACGCTGTAGCTCACTGTGGTTGTTTCGGAAACACAGTGTTAAGCCTCTACTGCCATGGATAATATTATAGAAATCGCAGACAAGCTCCATCATTCTACAGAGAGTGTATTCCAAGCCACAAATTCACAGTTGTTTTTTGTTTTTTGTGACTAGAAAGATTTTATTCTGCATCCCTACCCCCTAATTCAAATAAGGCCAAGGAGACTGTGCCTATGGGGGCAGGAGAAAGAGGAAGGATTCAAATTGGGAGCTGGAAAAGTGGGTGGATGTTGGCATCTCTTTCTCTCTGGGAAAGTCAATTGTTTCTGTTGTTTGCAGTGGAAGACGTAGACCTGGCCTTTCTGAGGAGCCCCGAAGACATTAAGCGTGACAAAAAGGTGTTTTTCAATGACAGTGAGTGGGAACTTCTATCTGTGTCCTCTGCATACAGCATCCTGCAGAGCAGCGCTGGAGGATTTGCACAGATTCAGTTTAATGTAGGTTCTTTACTACCTGTCCCTATTGCCTGCTTCTCCACAGCCTTTGGCCTTCTCTTGGGCTGAGGAATTTCTGCTCTATTGCATGTTCTCATTCATGATCACCCAAGAACAGGGACTTCAGCGGGCTCTGAGCATCCACTCACATTCCAGCATTTCACAGAACAGAGGTTCAGTGGGAGATGCTGGGCCCCTCCAGAAGATAACAGACACCAGAGGCCTGAAGCATGCCCTGCACCAGGAATCCTCCAATCTTTCCACACATACTCACATTATGGCTTCTAATTGCTACTCAGAAAAAACACAGACAAACCCACACACAACAACAACAACGAATTGGGAAGACTTTCTCATCAACATTATTGTCCTATTTTTTTATTGAGTAAATTATCAACTAATTCCAGATGCAGATGCATAATATGAAAATATCATTAACTTGAATATCTTACGGGATTAGCCAATAAGACCCACAGAGACCACTGGTAGCTTCTGGATCAGAGGGAACAATTAACTCCTCAAAATTATGATGGGAACCCACACTCCTCCAAGGCATCCCTGGGAATGCCCTTGGCTGCATTGTTCATAGCGAAATTTGTCCGCCATGAAACTGGGGGATGGTGGGATACAGGACAGTGAAGCCTGCTGATTTGTACTCCAGAGGCAGCCATTCTCCTTTCTTTGGCCCCCTGGGAAACTGTTTTGACATGTGGTCTGCAGCAATTTCACACAACTGGTAAACTACATGATTAGTATATTAGCAGTGCATTCTTCTTTTCTGCAGAAAGTCAGCTAGTGGTGGTGGTAGTGAGGGGATGGTGGTCCTTCATGCCAAGTAATGGATTCGGTTGAAAAATAGAAACCACAGGCGGGTCAGGACTGCACTCAAGGTGAATTATCCTAAAAACATACCTCTGGAATAAGAAGGAAAATTTAGACTAGACTAAGGTGCTCTGGTACAATGGATATGCTAAGGGGTTGTGATGAAATAAACTATCATTCACCGAGTGCAGTGACTCATGCCTGTAATCCCAGACCTTTGGGAGGCCAAGGTGGGTGGATCATTTGAGGTCAGGAGTTCCAGCTAGTCTGGCCAACATGGCATAACCCCATCTTTACTAAAAATACCAAAACTTGCTGGGCGTAGTGGTGTGCACCTGTAATCCCAGCTACTCAGGAGGCTGGGGCATGAGAATCGCTTGAACCCGGGAGGTGGAGGTTGCAGTGGGCCAAGATCATACCACTGCACTCCAGCCTGGGTGACAGAGGGAGACTCTGTCAAAAAAACAAAGAAAGGAAGGAAGGAAGGAAGGAAAGAAGGAAGGGAAGAAGGAAGGAAGGAAGGAAGAAAAGAAAGAAAGGAGGGAGGGAGGGAAGAAGGAAGGAAGGAAGGAAGGAGAAAGAGAGAGAAAGCTAGCAAGCAAGCAAGAAAGAAAGAAAGAGAGAGGAGGGAGGGAGGGAAGGAAGAAGGAAGGGAAGAAGGAAGGAAGGAAGGAAGAAAGTAAAGAAGGAAGGAAAGAAGGAAGGAACTATTACTGAGGTTACAGGTATCCCTCAATTGGTTAAAGGTGTACACAGCTTTCCAGCAAAGCTCTTGTTAAATCTGGGCCTCTTAGACACAGCTGTGGTTTGAACCTGACTGATGTATAATGCTGGCTAGCAGCTAATCGCAACTCATACCCTCCTGATGGTGGGCTTTGGGTTCTTGCCTATAATTCTGCTCGGTTTTAAGCAAAGCTTGCAATGTGGGCTGTTTGTCCACTTTTCTTGTGAGGAAAAGGGAAGGAAAGCAAGCAAGTTTTTTTTTTTTTTCTTTTTTAAATTTCAATGAGTTTCTTGGCTAAGAGTAAACACCTCATTAATTTTAAAGATATCAGCCCGCAAACATTATTAATGCAGCCCGAATAATGGAGAGCATTAAAGGGAAATGTGAAGGAGTAGCACATGCAAGGTGGAACATAGTCACCTACCAAGCGCTCCTGAGAACACTACACACACCATTACCTACACTGCACGGAGGAGACAAACACAGGCAAGAGATGGGGCAGGTAAACAAGGCGTGAGCTTGCATGCACAGGCACACATGTGCATACACACACACTCTCCCTCTCCATAGAGCAGCTATTATTTGTAGTTACATGTCGCCCTCCTTCACCCTAAATGTTAATTCGTCAACAGCAGCTGAAGGTTTTCTATATACTATCTCCATTTTAATTATGATGAACAGAGACAGTGAGAAGATTGTTTAATGGAGGGGAGGCTTCCCTGGATCTCAGAGCCATGGTCCAGTTCCTCTGCTCTCCTCACTACCATGCTTCCCCCTGGGTACGTGTTGAAGTGGAAGTGTGCTGGAGGCAGGTGCAATTTAATTTCATGCTCTTGGAACTTTTCCATGGGTCCTTCTGCCCTGGGGGTAGACGTGGGTTATCTAGCAGGGCTGGCTTCCACCCTGGTCCTCAGGAGCAGAGTAGGGAGAGAATCCTGAGTAGAGTCACAGATCATATTTGGCGGGGCAGGAAGCCAGACTCAGGAGCAATTCTGCAGCTTCAGAAAGACTAAAAGTGGATTCAGTGACGATCAGTTTTCTGCCTGCCAACCCCGCGCAGCCTCCATGCATTTCTGCTCTGTGCACGGCGCCTAGGCTCATTCTCTTACTCCATACCGGACATCCCACTCTGAATTTAGCAACCAAGGCACCTGGGTTTCCTCCAACAGCCATTGGCCAGTGATGTGAAATTCAGAGCCTGATTCTATTATGCCAACACTGGGCCTGCCAGGGTCCTGACAGCAAAGGACCATCTCCTCTTAATCTACTTGCCGGCTGTGTCTCAGTCCAGGCTGCTCAGCAGGAGGTTGGGGACAGGTAGGGAAGGCAGGAGAAGCAATAATCTATTCTAAATTCATCCTTACCCTTGGCCTGAGGTACACTGCTGCCATTTATCCTAAATCAAGTGCTCCGGATGCCCTATGAGTTTCAGCTAATGTGCAATCATAGCTGCCGACTCTGGGACACAAATTGTTTATCAGAGGACACCACGGATGCTTTGGAGTCGGGCTACGTTCCACAGGGGGCCCAGAGCACAGGCACTTCTCCCTACAAAGATGTCTGTGCACAGCCTGGGACCCGGTCCAGCAGCCATGGGAGGGGAGGTTTCCTCCAATATCTTATTGGAGGTGCTGGTTCCCAGAAACAGCAGGGTGAGCATTTGATTTTGCATGGCAGTGGTTTTTTTTTCTTTAAAGAATGAGGGTAGAAGTGGGAGGAGGTAGGAATACAATTTAGGAACTCGTGTTGGATGGAAAAGGGTGGACAGCTGTGGAAACTAAACCGAGCCCAACCACAGATATCCTCACACCAAGTAAAGTGTTTATTTGGGCAGGAATTGGGGTGCCCACAGGGTGTCCTAGAAAATGCAAAGGGGCATTTGGGAAAGAAATGCCTTTATCCTCTTTTTCTGTTATAATATTTTTCTAGATTAGGTGGAGTAACTTTGTTGAGATACTTATTGAATGCAGCTCATCAACTTGATAGAAGATAAGATCCCTCTAAGCGCCAGCAGATAATACGAGAGAGAGAGAGAATTTAGAGCCCCAGATATCCTTTCTGGGTCACTCAAGTGATTTGGGACTCACAGACTGACTTTCTGCTCATCCAGTGCAACCCACAGTCTAGATCCAAGAAACTCTGACTCTGGTGCTTAAATGGCAGCAACTTTCCTGTTCTTTCTGAGTTGGGAATGCTGGGAGGGGCTTTGGAGAGGAGGAAAATGGGCTTCTGTATGAAGCGGAGTCTGGGCGTCAAAATTCCAACTATGTCATAAAGACGGTCATGCAAAATTGAGTACTGGTGGGGTCTACCATCAAGGAGGCAATTAGAGGCTAACCTTGGGGCCTATTCCATCTCCAAGGAGCTCTCCACACACACATTCTGAATTAGATTGATCTCTTTCATTAACATCAATAGGCTCCAAATACCTTTGTGTACTTATTATTACCTGGCTTTAATGGATAATGAAATTGTGGCATAATATTGCTAACACCTGAAGGGTGTCTAATGGGGAACATGGACTGAAACTAAAGTGCTTTTTCTTCCCTTTCTGTGGAATTTAAAGGCACCAGCTCCTTTAGTCCATTAGAAATGATGGGCTGTGGGTAGGGGCAGTTTTGCAGAGAGCAGTGTCTCACTGAGCAGGTGACATGCCTTCTACTTAGCAGAAGCAGGAGTCACTGCTTCTTGCATGATCTGCAGAGAGGTCACCCTCAGAAAGACTGATCTCAAGAGGATAGCTCCCATTCGGGCTAACTCCACATTTCCATTATATTGGAAGTAAAAGTAGCACTACTACCAGACTGCAATACAATTCCACGAACATCTTTCGGGTTCTCACCATGTGCCAGGCTCCATGGTGAACACTTAGGGCATAATGATGAATAAATGAAGGTTCCTGATATCTATCACAGATCCCCAAAATCTGCCCAGGGAGACACAGTAGCAATAACCACAAAGCTGAGCACTTACTCTATGCCAAGCACCATTTTAAGAGTTTGTATCTATAATCCTCACATCCCTAGGAGATGGGTGCTCCAAGTATCTGCATTTTTACAAATAAATGAATTGAGGTGCAGAGAAGTTAAGTAACTTACAGGAGGCTGCAAAGTGACTGGTGGAGCCTGGACTTGAACCCAGGCAACTTGACTCCAGAAACTATGTGCCTAATCCTATATCATGCTGACACACAACTAAAGGCAGAGCAGTATATTCCGGTCCATTCTTTGCCATTCACCCACTGTGCATTACTTGGCAAGTCACGTGTATTAGTGTCACGAGGCTGCCATAACAAAGTAGCCCAAATGGGATGACTCAAAACAACAGAAATTCATCTTCTTGCAGTTCTGCAGGCTATAAATCTCAAATCAAGACTTGGGCAGGGTTGGTTCCTTGTGGGCATTCTGAGGGAGAAGCTGCACCTTGCCTCTCCTCTGGCCCTTGGTGGTTGCCAGGAACCGGTGGTGTTCCTTGGCTGGCAGATGCATTGCTCCCATCTCTGCCTCCATCTTCACATGGCCTTCTCCACGTGTGTCTCTTCTCTTTTTATCAGAACTCCAGTCACATTGGATTGAGGGCCCACTCTACTCTGGTATGACCTCATCCTGCTCTAGTACATCTCCAATGATCTCGTTTCCAAATAAGGCTACATTCTGAGGTTCCAGGAAAGACATGAATTCTTGGGGGCCCTTTTCAACCTAGTAGAGTCTGCAACCCAAAATCCACTTCTGCTCCACGTACATTCAGCCCCATCCCAACATCCCCCAAAGTTTAACCCAGCATCATTCCAGTGTCAACTCTAAGTCCAAAATATCATCTAGATATAAACTCAAAAAGTCCCAAATCTCATTGTTTAAATGATCTAAAGCAGGTATGGACCCTGACTATGGTCCATTCTGGGGCAAATTTTCTCTCCCGCAACAGACTCATGAAACAATCACCAGAATCTGCTTCCTGATCCCACAAGATGGGATAAGGGCAGGGAACTGTCTTATTAATGGTACTAACTTCAGTATTTAGGATAGTACCAGATAACCTATTCATGCTCAATTAATGTTTACTGAACAAATAAAATGATTATCCAATGGAGATAATAAAAACAAAAAATTTCTGAAAACTAGAGTTTCTTTAGGCTGCACTGGGTTTGTAGGGAAAATTGGTCTAGTCCTGGCGCTGTGGCTCACGCCTGTAATCCCAGCACTTTGGGAGGATGAGGCAGGTGGATCACCTGAAGTCAGGAGTTCGAGACCAGCCTGGCCAACATAGCGAAACCCTGTCTCTACTAAAAATATAAAAATTAGCTGGGCGTGGTGGTGGGCACCTGTAATCCCAGCTACGCAGGAGGCTGAGGCAGGAGAATCGCTTGAACCTGGGAGGCGGAGGTTGCAGTGAGTTGAGATTGTGTCATTGTATTCCAGCCTGGGCAACAAGAG
>NW_012101721.1:3710535-3712743 GCF_000951045.1 Mandrillus leucophaeus
GAGGACAATGGTGCGATCTCGGCTCACTGCAAGCTCCACCTCTTGAGTTCAAGCGATTCTCCTGCCTCAGCCTCCTGAGTAGCTGGGACTACAGGCACACACCACGACACCTGGCTGATTGTTGTACTTTTAGCAGAGATGGGGTTTGACTATGTTGGTCAGGCTGGTCTCAAACTCCTGACCTCAAGTGATCTACCCGCCTTGGCCTCCCAAAGTGCTAGGATTACAGGTCTGAGCCACCACACCTGGCCTGTCCCCTTGATTTTGAGTCTGGACTTTTTTCTGCTTAACCAACGTGCCTTCTTGTACTTTGCTTATATTTTTCTTCCCCTTTGTGTAGTATCTGCCAAGTCGCTAGGGAGTGTTCCCATTTCTACCCTCCAGAGTCAGCAGGCGTGGTCACCCCCTCACCCTGACACCACAAGGGTAGATCACCAACAGCCCAGACTGGGTCACAACATAAAACCCCCATGGACTCTGGCCACTTGACTCCCTTTTTCCTGCCCCCACCTAACCACAGCCATCTCAGTCACTGCATGATGACAGGAGCTAGAGGGGTGCAGGCTGATGACAGTTAATTTTGTTGTTGCTTCCCTTGCTGACTGCACTTTGGTAAAAATGTGTTTTAACCAAATTATTGCAAAGCAGTGAGTGACGCTCTGGTATCGGCTTTTGCAGCCAATTATGGCTTAATGCGAATGACAACAGCCAGACGACAATATGCCAAACAACTCTGGCTTGCCAAGCTCCACAGAGTCAGGATATGCTCCCAGACCCAATGGCTGGAGAGCCCCCACTCTTATCAGCAAGGCGATGTTTCATCTCCCCCAGTCAAGCTCTTCCGCCAGCACCTCCTGCTCCATCGCTGGTCTCTGCACTTCATCTCTTCCCTGAGCTCATTTCTTTGTGACACTCTTCTCCGGTGGGAGATGGGGATGAAGGATAAGAACCCTGCACTCGACTCAGAGAGGTTGAGTCAGGTCAAGAGTTGTAGCTATCCTGTCCTGGGAAAAAGCACTGGGCTTGGAATCAGAAGATATGGGGGCACATCCCGGCCCTGTCCCTTACTCAACTTACCCACTTTAGGGGGCTCAGTTTTCCTTTTGAAAATCTATAAAATGGAGGCTATTACCTACCAAGTTTGCAGTGAGGATTAAATAAATCACACCATATGTGTGAAAGTGTCCAGCACACTATCTGACACATATTGAGCAGTTCATTGTTTGGTGAATCAGAGAAATGGGAGATTTCAAATGTTATTTTTGTCCAAATCCAACAGCAAAGGGCCCAGAATACTCACTTGTTTCATAAACATTTATTGAATGCCCACTATAAGATGGGTCTTATTTTTGGCCCCTTGGGGGATTATCATTACCCCAGAGATGGGATGAGATGAGAGTCCAGGCCGTAGTGGGGAAGCAGCCCTGCCATTCACCCGTTTCTCTTTACGAAGGATGAGAATGGAGTATGTGCTTATTAAAGACACTGCCCATCATCATTTCAAAGAAGTGAGGTATAAAAATTGGCAACAATATTAGTAATTTTATGAGACTCAAATTCCAAGCTACAAAAGCAGCTCTGTGTGGCCAGCACGGTGCAGGCCAGCAGGACAGCTTCAGGCGGCCTCCACTGAGACCCACTCCTCCACCCCCTGCATCTGTGCTCCTGGAGACAGAGCTGTGGCTTGCAAAGATGGGACTGCTGGTCATGTTTGGCCAGTGGGGAGAGGGAGTGGGCAGGGGAAGCAGTGGCCGGAGATGGGAGGAGGGAGGAGGGCTGAGTGGGGGTACTTAGCTCTCCATTTCCGCCAACACTAGTGGAGTCAACATCAGGAAGACTAAGAGAAAACCACAGGTCCTGTCTGGCAGCCTCTGCACAGCTTTCTCTTCAGGCCTGGTCACCATGCCAGCCCTTGGCTCCTTCAGGCCTAAGGGTGGTAACAGCTCACCCAGTCCCCCAAAAGCCCTGGGGTCTGCCCTGCATCTTGTGGTTTCCCTATAGCCTGCTCACACCTTGCGGATAGTCTCGTTATTGAGCCCTCTTCAAACTTCCAAATTTAATTGTGCAAGGTTTCTCACCCAGAATGATAGACACACAGGTGGTAAGGAGCTCAGAATCCAAGGAAGGAGATATATTAGACCAAAAAGTAATATAATAGGCCAGGCACGGTGGCTCACACCTGTAATCCCAGCACTTTGGGAGGCCGAG
>NW_012101721.1:3715238-3716920 GCF_000951045.1 Mandrillus leucophaeus
TTCTTGGGGGCCCTTTTCAACCTAGTGGAGTCTGCAACCCAAAATCCACTTCTGCTCCACGTACATTCAGCCCCATCCCAACATCCCCCAAAGTTTAACCCAGCATCATTCCAGTGTCAACTCTAAGTCCAAAATATCATCTAGATATAAACTCAAAAAGTCCCAAATCTCATTGTTTAAATGATCTAAAGCAGGTATGGACCCTGACTATGGTCCATTCTGGGGCAAATTTTCTCTCCCGCAACAGACTCATGAAACAATCACCAGAATCTGCTTCCTGATCCCACAAGATGGGATAAGGGCAGGGAACTGTCTTATTAATGGTACTAACTTCAGTATTTAGGATAGTACCAGATAACCTATTCATGCTCAATTAATGTTTACTGAACAAATAAAATGATTATCCAATGGAGATAATAAAAACAAAAAATTTCTGAAAACTAGAGTTTCTTTAGGCTGCACTGGGTTTGTAGGGAAAATTGGTCTAGTCCTGGCGCTGTGGCTCACGCCTGTAATCCCAGCACTTTGGGAGGATGAGGCAGGTGGATCACCTGAAGTCAGGAGTTCGAGACCAGCCTGGCCAACATAGCGAAACCCTGTCTCTACTAAAAATATAAAAATTAGCTGGGCGTGGTGGTGGGCACCTGTAATCCCAGCTACGCAGGAGGCTGAGGCAGGAGAATCGCTTGAACCTGGGAGGCGGAGGTTGCAGTGAGTTGAGATTGTGTCATTGTATTCCAGCCTGGGCAACAAGAGCGAAACTGTGTCTAAAAAAAAAAAAATTAGTCCATAGGCAACATTGCCACCTAAATCAACCACAAGAAAAATGTGGGTTCTTTCTTCTGGAAGAAAACCAAAACCCGAAACTATATGTACTATTTTGTGTGTCTTAGAAATGTGAACATCTTTCCTAAAGGTAGGAGAATGGATGAGGTGGTTTTGGAAGGTCTATCTAGTTTTACGATTCTATAAGCCAAACAAAGATGAGAGATGTCTTTGCTTTATGTTACAGCAGAAGCTAATTGTCCACCCTTGTCCCTGTGTCTTTTCCCTCTGCCTTCATTTACTGTTGACATCCAGTGAGGACTATCTTTCTGACAGGGTCAGCTAATAATATGCAGGGCTTAGTGAAAAATGAAAATGCAGGACCCCTTATTCAAACATTATTAAGAATTTCAAAATAGCACCAGTAGAGCACTAAACCAAGTGCAGGACCCTTTCAAGAGCAGGCTCTGTGTGACTACACGGGCTCCATATCAGCAAAGCCCGCCTACCTCCTAACCTCTTAGCTCTTTCCACAGCTCTCCCTCAGATGATTTCTCGGGGAACACATAGTCTGATAAACCTGCACTTTCTTGGAAATCAGGGACCTTGAGGGGCCACACCATCCATCTCTGGTTCTGTCCCAGACATAGATTTACTGTTGTGTCAGCCTCTGGGTGGAGAGGTGTCATCTCAGCTTGTTTTCTTTACATAGGGACTTTCTGTAGAGAGCACAGCTGCTCATCTCAGTTGTACCCAATATATTTTCAAGGCAAAAGTAAACTGCTTTTTGAAAAAGGAGGAAATCAAGGCATGGAGGGGTTGACTACATCATCCAGGAGGACTTAAACTAGCCCATGTAGACACCTGGAATCAAGGGGCTCAGGAACTCTGTCCCCTTGATTTTTTTTTTTTTTTTT
>NW_012101721.1:3721320-3721976 GCF_000951045.1 Mandrillus leucophaeus
TGTGAAGATTGAATAAGTTAAGTTTATGAGCCACTGAGTCTGGTGCCTGGCACACAGCAAGTGGTAAGTAAATGCTAGCTACTGCTTCTTATTATAACTGTTAATACTATTAATAGTATTAATATTAGCTCTATGTAAAACTTAAAGGATTTTTTTCTCTTTTCTAAACCAAAAAGTAACCTGAAACATATTTCTAAGATAAGTTACACAGACTTTTTCACATGATGCAAAAATGTTGGGACTTTGGGGAGCATTCCTGGCTGTGAATTTGGCCAAATCTGAATCTGTTGGCCTAGACCCTCTTTTCATCAGATCGCTTGTTCCTGGCCAGGTGGTGATGCGCAGACACCCCCTGGTCTATGTCGTGAGTCTGCTGATTCCTAGCATCTTTCTCATGCTGGTGGACCTGGGGAGCTTCTACATGCCACCCAACTGCCAAGCCAGGATTGTGTTCAAGACCAGTGTGCTGGTGGGCTACACCGTCTTCAGGGTCAACATGTCCAACCAGGTGCCACGGAGTGTAGGGAGCACCCCTCTGATTGGTAAGCAGCCTCGGGGTCACCGGACACTCATCTTACCTGACCCCTGTGAAAGATCTGATGCTGGCCAGGCATGGTGGCTCATGCCCGTAATATCAGCACTTTAGGAGGCCAAGG
>NW_012101721.1:3722757-3729529 GCF_000951045.1 Mandrillus leucophaeus
GAGTAGCTGGGACTACAGGCGCCCGCCACCATGCCCGTTTAATTGTTTGTATTTTAGTAGAGACGGGGTTTCACTGTGATGACCAGGATGGTCTTGATCTCCTGACCTTGTGATCCACCCAAAGTGGATCACAAAGTCTCAGCCTCCCAAAGTGTTGGGATTACAGGCGTGAGCCACCACATCTGGCCGTGAGGCCTTGTCTCTACAAAAAAAAAAAAAAAAAAACCAGGTGCCAGGGCATGTGCCTGTAGTGGCAGGCAGATCACAGGGTCAGGAGTTAGAGACCAGCCTAACCAACATGGTGAAACCTTGTCAAAAAAAAAAAAAAAAAATTTGCCTGGTGTGGTGGTGTATGCCTGTAGTCCCAGCTTTTCAGGAGGCTGAGGAGAGAATCACTTCAGCCCAATAGGTTAAGGCTACAGTGAGCCATGATTGCACCACTGCACTCCAGCTTGGGCAATAGAGCAAGACCCTGTCCCTAAAGAAAAAAGAAATCTGATGCTGCATTTCAGACTGGAGGCTAACTGCACCTCTTCTGGCTTCTCTCAGGTCACTTCTTCAGCATCTGCATGGCCTTCTTGGTTCTCAGCTTAGCTAAGTCCATCGTGTTGGTCAAATTCCTCCACGATGAGCGGCGTGGTGGACAGCAGCAGCCCTTCTTGTGCCTTCGAGGGAACACCGATGCTGACAGGCCTAGAGTGGAACCCAGGGCCCAGCGTGCTCTGATAACAGGTGTGTGAGAAGCCTTGTGCTTCTCCCCTGTCTGGATTGATCACCTTAAAAATTTATTCCCGTTGGTGATGTACTAGGTATTGCATTGGCTTATGTGAAAAATCTAAAACAACTGCTTCTTAACCTGGGTGTGGCATTTTATATTATCTCTCTGGAGACTGAAGGCGGCCTCCTTCTGGCTTTCTAGAAAGTCTCATTTTGTTGTTTTTTGGTTTGTTTTGGTTTGGTTTTTTGAGACAGGGTTTTGCCATGTTGCCCAGGCTGGTCTCGAACTCCTAGGTTCAGGCGATCTTCCCTCCTTTGCACCCCAAAGTGCTGAGATTGCAGGTGTGAGCCACAGCGCTCAGCTGAAAGTCTAATTTTGGCTTGAAGTTCAGGCCCTCAGTTATTCTTTGTTTGTTTTAACAGAGTCTCACTCTGTCGCCCAGACTTGACTGCAATGGCACAAACTTGGCTCACGGCAGCCTCTGCCTTCCAGGCTCAAGCTATTCTCCTGCCTCAGCCTCCCAAGTAGCTGGGACTACAGGCGTGTGCCACCATGCCTGGCTAATTTTTGTATTTTTAGTAGAGACAGGGTATTACCATGTTGACCAGGCTGGTCTTGAACTCCTGACCTCAGGTGATCTGCCCACCTTGGCCTCCCAGAGTGCTGGGATTACAGGCATGAGCCCACCATGCCTGACCTGTTTGTCAGTTTTTATCCCCAGTTTTAACCAATTACCCAAAGTGACTGAGTCATTGATTTCAGAATAGGAAAGTGCTGGCATACACATGCACACATGCATACATGGAGCTTGTGTACATTTAGGTTCTAGTTGCTTAACGTGAACAAGTATAAGAATCATCCCAGCCCCTAAAGCTCCTACTGAGTCCATTTAGGCTGACCTCTAGCTCAGAAAATCTCCTGAACGGATCCAGCACACATACACTCTTCTTACATAATACAGCTCTGACATGTTCTCTGAGGCTTCCTGCAGTACAATCTTGCCTCCCCTAATCGGGTGGGGAGAGTACCCAACCCAAACACAACCCACTGCTCAGTTTCACCCACAACTGTCCTTGAAGGATGAGGCCATCGGCTTCAAGAGAAAGTCCAGGTGGATCTTGGTAGTCCCTGGCTCACCCAGGGTGTTTTCCTCCATCATGCAGAGTCCTCGTTCTATGGAGAGCACCTGGCCCAGCCAGGAACCCTGAAGGAAATCTGGTCGCAGCTTCAATGTATCAGCAACTACCTCCAAACTCAGGACCAGACAGACCAACAGGAGGCAGAGTGGCTGGTCCTCCTGTCCCGCTTTGACCGACTGCTCTTCCGAAGCTACCTTTTCATGCTGGGGCTCTACACCATTACTCTGTGCTCCCTCTGGGCACTGTGGGGTGGCGTGTGAAGACTGAAGTGTTCTGATCTCAATAATTGTGCTGGCATTTAAGAGAGAGAAGAGGGGGAGTAACAGTGGGTTAAAAAGCTTTCTGGGTCGGGTGTGGTGGCTCTTGCCTATAGTCCCAGTGCTTTGGGAGGCCATGGCAGGAGGACTGCTTGAGCCCAGGAGTTCAAGACCAGCTGGGGCAACATAGTGAGACCCCATCTCTACCAATAAATAAATAAATAGATAGATAGCTGGGCAGAGTGGCTCATGCCTGTACTCTCAGCTACTTGGGAGGTTGAGGTGGGATTTGGGAGGCCACGGCAGGAGGATTGCTTGAGCCCAGGAGTTCAAGACCAGCTGGGGCAACATAGTGAGACCCCCATCTCTACCAATAAATAAATAAATAATTAAATAGATAGATAGCTGGGCGTAGTGGTTCATGCCTGTACTCTCAACTACTTGGGAGGTTGAGGTGGGAGGATTGCTTGAGCCCAGGACTTCAAGGCTGCAGTGAGCCATGATTGCACCACTGCACTCCAGCGCGGGCAACAGAGCAAGACTCTGTCTCAAAAAAAATAAATAAATAAAAGGCTTTCTGCCTTCATTGCCTTTCCACTGAGTCCAGGTTCATACACCTAATAGTCTGCTGTGTGAGCCAAGAATCATATGTTCATGAAAATGTATAAACAGTATGAGTGTACAGTAAAAAAGTTAACTTTCCTTCTTATCCCAGTCCACTCACTCAGAGTAACCACTGTTAGTAATTTCTTCCGGAAAATTTCTAGGCACACACATACATTTACGTACGCTTAAGCAGTTTTTTTAAAAGTATAAGATGGTTCCATTTTCCAGCCCTGCCTTGGCCATTTATTCAATCGCCCATTCAACAAAACCTTTACTGAGTATTGATTAAGTCCTAGGCATTATGTTTGGCACACCAGAGAATACAAAATAAGTCAGTACAGATTATTATTCACTCGATGTGATTCCCATGGTCAACATGGTATCAACCAACCAGAGCATAAAATTCCTGCCATAGCCCTCACCTTCTGAGGCTCTTGTTACCACTTCCCAGCTAAGTCCGCTGCCTTCACCCTCTTCCTGTGCCTCCTCAGCAGTGCATCCCCACTGGAGAGAACCCAGGTGCCAAGGCTTCTTTTTTCTTTTTTTTTGAGGCAGAGTCTTGCTCTGTCACCAGATTGTAGTGCAGTGGCACAATCTTGGCTCACTGCAACCTCCACCTCCCAGTTGAAGCAATTCCCCTGCCTGAGCCTCCCGAGTAGCTGGGACTACAGGTGCACGCCGCCACACCCGGCTAATATTTTGTATTTTACTAGCAGGTGCCAACGCTTCTAAGCCCAGTCTAGCACATCATTTAGTCCACACACAAGGGGCAATGCACGGAGAGGGAGGACAGGCATGGTCCACGGTCCTTTGCTTCAAGGAAGTTATAATCCAGTGTCCCTGAACTAGTCAGCTGGGAAATACTACCCACTAAGTAGCTTTAAGAGAGATTTATTTTCTCACCAGTCTGGAAGCTAGAAGCCTAAGATCGAGGTGCAAACAGGGTGGCTTTCTTCTGAGCCCTCTCCTTTACTTGCAGGCTGATGTCTTCTTGCTGTGTTTTCACATGACGTTTCCTCTGTGGATGCTCATGTCTGTGTCCAGATTTTCTCCTCTAACAAGGGCACTAGTGTTGTTGGCTTAGGGTCCATCCTAGTGACCTCTTTTAACCTTAAGTACTTTTTCAAGGCCCTATGTTCAAACACAGTCATATTCTGAGTACTGGGGGTTAGGATGTCAACATATGAATTTGGGGGAGTGGGGAGCAGCCAGAGGGGACATATTTCAGCCCATAACACTCATGATTCTGGAGGTTTGGCAAGTTCAGAATCTGCGGAATAGGCCTGCAGGCTGGAGACCTGGGGAACAGTTGCAGTTGGAGTCCAAAAGTGGCAGAATTTCCTCTTCTTCCAGGAAGGTGAGTCTTGTTCTATTAAGGCCTTCAACTGATTGGATGAGGCCCACCCATATTATAACCAGTAACCGGCTCTACTCAAAATCTACTGATTTAAGTGTTAATCTCATCTAAACATTACCTTCCTGGAAACGTAGAGAATAAAGTTTGACTAAATATCTGTGTACCATGGTCTAGCTATGTTGACACATAAAATTAACCATCACAGTCCTGATGCTCCCTTAGCTTCCCATCTATGTCCACACTCACCCATCCAGAACAGGAGAGTCCTGGTCACCCTGGCACTTGGGTAACTAATCAACTTCCAGCTCATACTCTCTAGTAGACAAATGTGTATTGTGGCCTCATAACCTGAATCCTAAGATTAGAATTCAACCCTCCCACAAAATGGCCTTCTTTTTGTATTTGACTCTACTTGCCTCTTGCATTGTTTTCTGTCACAGTCTCTTCAATCCAGCCAAGCCGACCCGCTTGCCATCCTCTTCGGGAAAGGGTTTATTTCCATCTAAGCTTCTACTTCTATCTGACGTATTCTTCTGTTGCTTCGGCAATCTGTATTTCAACTCTGTCCTAGAGCCTTGCTCAAAACAGCCTTCTTCCCCACAGCCTTTTCACCTGACCACCCCGACTCCCCACTTATCTCTACCTTTAGTCTTACCTTACCTTATATCCTTGTCCCTTTGAATGCTTTATGCCTTCGCGTGTGTATGTTTGTGATCTGTCATATAGACAACACACTCCTAGAATAGTTACCCTATTTTTTCCTTCTGGTTTAATGCCCCATCTATGCCCAGGTCCATACAGAGTTTTATATCATATGGTGATTCTGCAATAACTATTGCCGGGAGACTCATTCTAGCTCACTGCTGATGAGTGGACAACTATCTAGTGTGTTTTCCCACGTCTGAGAGGCAAAATCTATCCAAGGTCAGACCCCCAGTCTCTGGGCATCCTTCTCTCTCTTATCTGGTGCCATCATCTAAAAGTCGACAGAACACAGTGGGCTGTGTGATAGTCATCAGTCCTAACGCTGTCAGCAGAAGACGCAAAACTCCAAAAGCTGTTTGCTAGAAACCTTTTCCAGCACTAAAATTGCCTTTAGAAAAATCTGCCCCCCTCCATCCCCCCGAAGAAAAAGAATTTAAATTCAAACAGCCTTTACCTGCATCCTCTCTCTCTCATTACCTCCCAGTTAGTGCTCAGCGCCAATTGTCCATGAAATTCCACTGCTGCTGTTAATGAAATGAGGAACATAAGAAGTTTGTGAACACAAAGTGTCCATGCAAACCTCCACCTGTTTCCTTCCTCACTTCCTACTTTCTACTGCTGGCCTCCTCTGCTTTGATGTGCTCAGTTCGGCATCACGGTCCCAATGGCCCCTTAGCTTCCCATCCATGTCGATTCTGGCTTTCTCTACTTCCTCCTCCAGTTAACAGAGGAGGAAAGCAGGAAAAGGCCTGTGGTGAACTCCTCACTGTGGGGTCTCTCTCCTTCCCAACTACGTCTTGGAGAAAGCACCAGTGTCAGAGTCAGGAGTCCTGATGATCGTGGTCCTGGCTCTGCCATTTTCTAGCCAGGGGACCTCCATGAGCTTAATTTCTCAGACTTCAATTTACCTTATTTGAAATTGGGAATGTTTATATTTACTCTACCCCTCTCACAGAATTATGAGGATCAAAATGAAAGAATGTATTGAACAATGCTTTGAAAAGTAAATAATGTATCACAAAATAAAGATAAGACCTGCTTCCTATCAACAGATGGACTCCAGTTTTGAGTTTTGGTGTGGGATTCGATTTCCAGCTCCCTCTTTCAGAATCCAGTCATGGGCTCTGGTACTCCCCTAGTTGTTCCACTATTATAGGATCCAAAGGCCAAGGGCTGAAGCCGTCACATGCCTCCTTACAGAGAAACTTGTGTGGCATGGGTTGCCAAAGGGACTTCCCATTTCGTCTCACATGCAACGCACCTTTGTTCCATTCTCAGGTGACACTGCGCAGGTTCTTTACATCAGCCTCTAACAAGCAGCCCTTTAAGAGTGAAGCCTGGCCACCAAACTGGTCCCCGTATACACTTCCTCTGTCTAGTGCCAAGTGGCCTTAATTTCAACTGCAGCCCAGAACTCATTCAAAGCCCCAGAGTCAGGTCTGCGTCCTGAAGCAATGACATTGCAAACCAAAAATAAAATTCTAAGGGCCCTCCAGCCATCTGAATGGACTCCATCCTTTCAGTGAGGACATCCCAAAGTTAACCTGAACCACTGGGGTTCAGGCCATGATGGGAAGGGGGTGTCGGACATGACTCATTATGCCCTCCTCCCTTTCGGAATTCTGGAAAAGTTGGCCAGCACCAACATTAACATCAACACAGATCTTAAGTCTAATAAGAAACATTTACAATCTGGCTAGGCGCAGTGGCTCACGTCTGTAATCCCAGCACTTTGGGAGGCCAAGGCAGGTGGCTCACTTGAGGTCAGGAATTCAAGACCAGCCTGGCCGACATAGTGAAACCCCATCTCTACTAAAAATACAAAAATTAGCAGGGCATGGTGGCGTGCGCCTGTAATCCCAGCTACTTGGGAGGCTGAGGCAGGATAATTGCTTGAACCCAGGAGGCGGAAGTTGGGGTGACCTGAGATCGCGCCACTGCACTCCAACTTGGGCAACACAGTGAGACTCTGTCTCAAAAAAAAAAAAAA
>NW_012101721.1:3730944-3733164 GCF_000951045.1 Mandrillus leucophaeus
CCACCACACCTGGCCTCAATTATATTACAAGCTGACTTCTGAGTGCTGCTCCGATGACCTCCCCGAGCCTCAGCAGCCTTGAGTATTGCTAATAATGAGGTGGCAGAGGGTCTCCCTTTCCTCCGGAGATACCTGCCACACCTTTTGCAGTTGTCCCAGAGGAGCAGGAGCTGCCATGATAAAGGAAGCTGAGCTTTTTCACCTTTTAAACCACTGTGATACAGCACGTCTCCTGTGGTCTGACTTCCCAGCCTGAATAAGCCAGAACTGAAAGAGTTGCCATGAGGGGAGCCAGAGTGAAAGCGCCCTTGCTAGAATTCATCCTCCTCTCAGCTCAGCCGCAAGGCTTCCCCAGGGGCTCTCACTTCTCAGAGATCTAATTACACATTTTAAGGCAAGGTTAGTAGAAGTGGGTGGAGTCTAAGTTTTATCCTGCCCTGTGGCTCTGAGGCTTCTAGGAAACTTCAGAGCTTGGGTTTTAAGGTAAAATCCACCAATTTCTGCGTGGTGGATTGTCCTCAGGGCAGAGAGCCCTTCAGGAAGGTTGGGCTTCCTTCCTTGCAACCCCGTTTGTGACCCTGGGCTCCACCTCAGCCATCGCCCTGTCGAGCTCAGCCTACCTTGTCCTGTTCCCTGGATCAGACTCCATCTCAGCAGCCGGAACTGCTCCGTCCTGAGTTATTTACCTGCGGAGACAGTAAGAGCTTCATAATTAGCTGAGCAACAGCATGGAGGCTTTTACGAGCAGCCACGCCCCCCACCACACTCTGGTGTCCGTAATTGAAATGACCCACGCCAGTGATTAGATTAGGGGGCTGAAGAAGCCCAGCACGCTGCCCCCAGCCCCCTCCCCCGTCCTGTCGGGGAGGTGATGTAGTTAAGTTTGTGCTTCATTTGGCAGAGGCCATAAAGCAGGGATTGCAGCAAGGTTTTCTGCAGGGGTGGAAGGAACTGCTGGGCTGTGGGCGGCCTCTGTGTCAGGCAAGACTCCAGATCTAAGTGAGAGGGAGCCCCTTGCTCCCCCTTTACCTCACCCTCTCTACCTCTCCCACAGCCTGTGCTGGACTTTGAAGGCCTGGGGTGTATGTAAGTCTAGCAGGATGGTCATCCCTCCTCAGTGCCACTGGTGACCCAGGCTGCATGTGGACAGCCAGTTCCTGGTCATCCTGCTCATCCTCTTTGGAGAGCGCCAGGCTGAGAGCAAGGGAATCAGGTGCTTTGGCAGTTCTTTTTCTCCCCACATCCCTGCCCAGTCTCGGCTTGCAGCTCTTCCTTACACGAGTCTCCTTCTCCTTTTGCACGTGGGGCTGGCTTTGGCCAGCTTGTGCAGTAGCTGAAGTTTCCTCTCATTCCTTCCTCTTTCCCACTCATATCTACCCAGGGACCTATGTCGGCACATTGCCCAAAGGACATCTCACTGTTGTGCTCTTCCCAAATCTACCTTCCCGGACACTGTGCACAAATGAAATCAAAATCCTTCCACTGTGCCAATGCCTTTTAAATACAGTCATTTAAAATTAATCTGTTCTGAAACACAAATTGGTGACATGAGTTCATGCCAAATTTTCAACCTTGGGTACATTTATCCCTAGCATGGCTCAGCAGTGTGCCAGGTATACTCAAAGCTCCAGAATGAACATGATTTCTCTTCTGAAGCATTGGTTTTACTCAACAGTATGTTATTAGGAGAATTATTTACTTTCCTATGAAAATACGTACTGACATATTTTGGCAAAGAAACAAAAATTTGGAATAAAACATTAAAGATACAACTTTATTTTTAAAAATATTTTTAATTATGGGTACATATTTACAGGGTACATGTAATATTCTGATACAAGTATACAATGTATAATGATCAAATCAGGGTAACTGAAATATCCATCACCTCAAGTATTTATTATTTATTTGTGTTAGGAACATTCCAACTCCACTCTCCAGTTATTTTGGGTTTTATTTGTTTGTTTGTTTCTTTTGAGACAGAGTCTCACTTTGTCGCCCAGGCTGGAGTGCAGTGGTGTGATCTCAGTTAACTGCAACCTCCGCCTCCTAGGTTCAAGCCATTCTCCTGCCTCAGCCTCCTGAGTAGCTATTTACAGGTACACACTAGCAGGTCTGGCTAATTTTTGTATTTTTTAGTAGAGACAGGGTTTCACCACGTTGGCCAGGCTGGTCCCGAGCTTCTGATCTCAAGTGATCCACCCACTTCGACTTCCCAAA
>NW_012101721.1:3735856-3736704 GCF_000951045.1 Mandrillus leucophaeus
TTCATCTGCATGATAAAACTTTGGTCTCCACACCCCTTACCATAATCCAGACATTCCTTTCTATTGATAATAAGTCTTTTAAACAATTGCCAATCAGAAAAATTTTAAATCTACTTAGGATCTGAAACCCTCTGCCCCACTGGCTTTAAGTTGTCGCCTCTTTCTGGACAGAACCAATATATACATTAAATGTATTTGATGCATGTCTCATGTCTCCCTAAAACGTACAAAACCAAGCTGTGCCCTGACCACCTTGGGCACATGTTCTCAGGGTCTCCTGGGGGCTGTGTCACTGGCCATGGTCTCGCATATTTGGCTCAGAATAAATCTCTTCCAATATTTTACAGAGTTTGACTCTTTTCTTCGACAACATCGTGAACAAATGGCACTACAGACCTCCTCCTGGAATAGTGTCCTATGTGGTGGGAGGAATATGGGGCACCAGCAGCCCTTATTTGCTGAGCAGCTTTAGCTCAGCCCCTCCAAATGTTCATACATTTCATGATTCCTGTTTCATAGAGAAAGGAAACTGAGGAACAGAGCAAAAATGGGATTCTCCCAGCTGTGAACGCTCCCACCATCTGCTCTTTCCCAGAATCCAAGGTGGTTTCAGCACTCACCAAGAAATCACAGCTCCAGTTCTGGGCACTTCACTGATGTCTAGAATAAAGACTTAGTTAACTCCCAGGCCAGCCAGGCAGCCCCAGTTCATCATGTTGTAGAACTTTCTCCTTAGTGCAGCTAAAAACAGGGTCCTTGTCATTCAGCCATGAAAAATTGGGCTTGCAGACACTTTGAAGGGTAAGAAAAATGGAATTTACTAGCCAAAAAGAAAAAAAAAAAAAAAA
>NW_012101721.1:3743189-3758602 GCF_000951045.1 Mandrillus leucophaeus
CACCTCGGCCTTCCAAAGTGCTGGGATTACAGGCGTGAGCCACCGTGCCCGGCAAGGGGATTCTCTTTGGCTCTCCCTTGCTTTAAAATGTGACATACTAATTCAAAATTTGAGGTATTGGCAAGGCCAACAGATCAGGAGACAATTGCTGGAAAAGATAGTTTACTACTCATAGTTCCCAACAGGGGAGCGTGAGCCACACTACATCATGGGAAGCAGGGCACGCACACCAGGAAACGCCCAGGTTGATTACAAGGTTAGGGGTGGGAAGGCACTGTGAGGAAGAGCCTTAATTGTTTCTGCAGGAAGGAGCAGGTAAGGCAGGGTAAGCAGGCTTAGGATGGGCTAGCATGAATCACTTCAGGGGACTCTGAGGCATGGTGACTCTGCCTAGTTGTCTGATATCCAGCTCTGGGATGATTAGGGCATGTGGATAGTGGCCTGGAGTATGAGAACCTGATAAAAAGGGTTAGTGGGGATGTGGGTTCTGGATTGGTTTGTATTTGAAAAAATGTGCTTGTAGGCGAGTTGTTTACTATCTCTAGGAATTGGCTAACCCTGGAAGGGGCAGTCTCTCCAGGGTCAGCAAGGCCCCAGATATCAAAGCATTAGAATATAACAAATAAAAGACACGGTTAATACAGCCCCTCTGAGATTCCAGTCAGGACGTATCCTTTTCTTCTGGTTTTCTGGGTAGTTTAGTGGAAATGGGCAGCAGAACTCAAAGGACTGGCTCTCGAGGTGACAATGTTGGATATTGTGGCAAGCATGCAGGAAAAGATATTTGATGAAACCAATGCCTGGGCAAGACATATTCATTCATGCTTTAATCCACTCACCCACTCACTTGGTAGTAGTAACTTGAGCATCAGGTCTGTGTCAGGGGCCTTGCCAGGTGCCGGAATAGCACCTTGAATAGGACTCTCAGAGTTTCTGGCCTTAAAGGAGCTTAAATCCAACAGAATTGATGTAGCAAAAAGAATACAGGTTGGGGGGTCAGAAACATGCATTTAAGTTCCACTATGGCACAGTTACTTAGAGCTGACATGGATTTCATCTGAGTGCAAACCTGATGGTTTTGCAGAAGCTGTCTGGAGACAGATTTTTGGGCCACCAGTGGGCTCCGTGGGAAAGCATGCTGTAATGAATTAGTGCTGTCAGCCACAGGTGACATCAGGTGAGGGATAATCCTTGCCATGTGCCAAGCAGTGTGCTGATGCTTTGGGTGGCAGTATTCTAGACCATTAGAATTTCTCTCAGTAGGTAGGTAGGTAGGTAGGTAGATAGAGAGAGAGAGAGATAGAGAGATAGATAGATAGAGTTATAGGTAATACTAGAGATGTTATGAAAATTACATATATGAGGATATGTATAATGAAATCTCATAATATGTATAATCCTCATAATAACCTTAGTATTATCATTCCCATTTCACAGTTGAAAAAAGACTGAGGCACAGAGAGATTAGGTAAGTTGCCCAAGATTACTGAGCTAGAAAGTGACTAAACTAGGATTCAAATCTAAGTATCCTGGGTTCAGACTCCATGCTCTTGGACAGGTGCACTCTCACTCTAGACATCCTGCCTTGACCTCTTTCTTTTAAATAGAGTCAGGGTCTCACTCTGTCACCCAAGCTAGAGTGCAGTGGCACAATCTCAGCTCACTGCAGCCTCAACCTTTTGGGCTCAAGCGATCCTTCCACCTCAGTCTTCCAAGTAGCTGGGACTATAGGCACGCACCACCATGCCCAGCTAATTTTTGTATTTTTGGTAGAGATGGGGTCTCACTATGTTGCCCAGGTTAGTCTTGAACTCTTGGACTCAAGTGATCCACCTGCCTCAGCCTCCCAAAGTGCTGAAATTACAGGCGTGAGCCATCACGTCTTGCCGAGATCTACTTCTTAGAAGCCGCTCATATTTGCCACCTTTACATGTAAGAGGGAGGGGCTCATGTTATAATAAATTAATTTCATTTCCAACCCCACCACTCATTAGGTTTGTGACTCTGGGCAAGTTACTTCACTATCTTCGAACCTCAGTTCTTTTCCATCTGGAAATTCCAGAATGGAATTTTGTGGGTTTTGTTTGTTTGTTTGTTTGTTTGTTTGAGACAGTCTCCCTCTGTCACCCAGGCTGGAGTGTAGTGGCACGATCTCGGCTCATTGCAACCTCCGCCCCTGGGTTTAAGCGATTCTCCTGCATCAGCCTGCTGAGTAGGTGGGATTACAGGCATCCACCACCACGTCCAGCTAATTTTTGTATTTTGTATTTTTAGTAGAGACAGGGTTTCACCTTGTTTCCCAGGCTGGTCTCAAACTCCTGACCTCAAGCGATCTGCCTCCCAAAATGCTGGGATTACAGGCACGAGCCACCGCACCCAGCCTGAAAAGAGGTGTTTTGCTGAGGTGTTGAGAGAATGGAATAAGGTAAGATTTATGAAGTGCTGAGCACAGTGCCTGGCATTCAGGCATTGAGAAAGATAGGAATCCTTCTTCATTACCACCTTGCCACAGGGCTGTTATGAGAGCCCAGGGAGATCACATATGAAAGCGCTTTGTAAACTTGCCAGGTTTGCTCCTCAAGAGTGTGGGTCCAGGATCAGCAGCATTAGCGTCGCTTGGGACTTGTCAGAAATGCAGAATTTCAGGTCCTCCCAGACCTCCTGAGTCTGAGTCTGACTTCCAACCATTTTCTCAGGGGACTGCTATGTACATTGTCTTTGGAGAAGCAGGGATGGAAGAACGATGGAGGTAAAAGGTGAGAGTGCGGACTCTAGGAGGCCTGAGGAGCTGGGTGTTCAGAGGCAGCCCAGCGTTACATACAGCCCACCCCTGCTACCAGGACAGCTGGGCCCACGGGGCACCTGCCAATCACTGCGCTGCACTCGGTAATCTCCCCGCCTCACAATCAGAGCAGTCGAGCACTCGGCACAGCTGGGCGGCTGAATTATAGGCTACAGGCAGATGGCAGAGGCGGCTCTGTGCGTGCCGTCCAAGGAGAGAGTGAGTGAAGGGCAATGAGGGCCTCGTCCATGGCCCCCTTCCTCTGCAGCGAACACCCTCTTTTCTGGAGAACGAGACGGGGCTGCCAGCACCAGCGATCAGGCGGCCCCTTGTTTCCCAGAGCCCAATTGCTGCCCTGGGCCAGCCTCTGGGCCCTCCTGCTTGCTGAGTTATGGTTATGGTACCTCAAGGGATACTCTGCCCAGTGCCCTTAGTTGTGTGAGTCCCTCTTCCTGAGGAAGAAGCGTCCTTTAGTTGACTCTCCTCCCACAGACGCAGCGCTTTTGTTCATCCAAATGCTTCCCTTTCCCCGGAGCGTGAAACATAAGACATCAGGTAGAGGTAGGCCTGAGACCAGAGGGACCATGCGGTTGCCATCCTTCTGTTTCTCCAGCTTCTAGCACACAGGCTGGCACAGGGCAGAGGCCTGGAGAGTTCTGGATGAAGGAGCATCCATGCCAGTTTCCCCGGACAGCCGGGCTGCAGCAAGGGAAGCGCCTGGCCACCACCTCCTACCAGAGCCCTGGTGGTGGAGAGTGATGGGGAAAGAATCCCAGGCGACAGGGGAGGCTGTGCTGCTGCCACTGCTCCTTCCCCTTCCTCCCAGAGGTGCCAGTGCTCAGGGGAGGCGTCACCCTTGTAGACCGGATGCTCTGTCTTCTCATTCTTGTCCCAGGCTGCCGAGTGGCCTGTTCTCCCTGCTGCCTCCATGTCTCAGCCCTGGTCCATGGGAGGGATGAAAGCTCTCTCCATCTCCCCGATCTTCCCTTTCTGGTAATATTTCAAACACCCATTAGATTTTACAGGACATTGCTTCCAAGGCTACAGGAGATGGCTCTGGGGCTGCACTCCAGGCACTTAGGTCCCCCTGAGCCTGTTGACTCTTCTGCCACGCAGCCTGTCCTCCCATCACACCCTACTCCCTTGCACTTCAGCCACCACATCCCTCTTCCTGCCATCCTGAACTTGACACAGAGGGCACTAGGCAGAGCCCCGGCTTGCCATTCTGGCTTTATAGGCCTGGGATCCCCTACTCTGCCTCTTTGGGCAAGAGAGAGAGAGTGTGTGTACGTGTGTCTGAGGCAGTAACTCAAAGTTGGGGGAGAATCTAGACCAGCTCATGCAAAGCTCTCATTCTGCAGATGAGGCTGAGAGAAAATAACAGTATACCCAAGATAACACTAAAGACAATAATAATGATTACTGACAGCTACTGAAGTGGGAAGCGTGTTTGTGTCATGCATTGTATGAGGACTTGGTGCAGCTAATTTAGCCCCCATGACCATCTTCCATGGTATGTTACATTTACAAATACAGAAACTAAGGCTCAGCCAGTTTAAGAACCCTGCCTACCATCACACAATGAGTGAGTGAAAGGGCAGAATTTGGTATCAGGATTATTTGCTTGAACATCAAGCAGCTTCAGTAGCTTCTTCTGAAAAGCAAAGTGGTGAGAGTAAGAGCCCATGCCCTTCCCACCCCAGGGAGCTGGGGAGGCATTACCTGAGCTCCTGGGGTGGAAGCTGCAAAGGTGAGGGGTTATCATCCCCATGCAGTGTTATGCCCTGCTGGAGAAGAGGCCCCGCACCACTCCAGGTGAGAAGATGCACACATTGCCTTGGGCTGAAATCCTGGGCCTTCCTGCCCAGGCGGAAGAGATGTAAATGGTAAGGGAAGCGGGGAAGGGAGAGGTGTCAGAAATGGGGCTAGGCTAGGCCAGCACGGTGGCCTGTAATCCCAACACTTTGGGAGACTGAGGCCAGGTGGATCACTTGAGGCCAGAAGTTTGAGACAAGTCTGGCCAACACGATGAAACCCCATCTTTACTAAAAATACAAAAATTAGCCGGGCATGTGGTGGATGCCTGTAATTCCAGCTATTTGGGAGGCTGAGGCAGGAGAATCACTTGAACCCAAGAGGCAGAGATTGCAGAGAGCTGAGATCATGCCACTGCACTCCACCCTGGGCGACAGAGCGAGACTCCATCTCAAAAAAAAAAAAAAAAAGGGGAAAGAATCTTACTCAGATCACCTCATTAAGTCCCCCCCAAAACTCTGTGGTAGGTGACATGTATCCATCCTACCAAGCTTCAGAGAGGCTGATTGACTTGTCCAAGGCATGCAGCTAGGAAGTGGCAGAGTTGGCATTTGAATGATGTTAGGACAGGCTAGGTTATTGCTGTGGTAACACATGATCCCCAGATCTCTGTGGTTTACGACAGCAAGCTCTGTGCCCACAGAGGTCAGCCCCAGCTCTGGTCTTATGTCCTCGCCCTGAGACCCAGGCTGCTGCAGCCTCCATTGGGAACATCACCAGTCACCATGGCAGAGAAAGATACACACGTGGCTGGGTGTGGTGACTCACACCTGTAATCCCGGTACTTTGGGAAGGTGAGGTGGGTGTGAATCATTTAAGGTCAGGAGTTCGAGACCAGCCTGGCCAATATGGTGAAACCCCATCTCTACTAAAAATACAAGAATTAGCCAGGTGTGGTGGCAGGGACCTGTAGTTCTAGCTACTCGGGATGCTCAGGTAGGAGAATTGCTTGAACCCAGGAGGTGGGGGTTGCAGTGAGCCTAGATCACACCACTGTACTACAGCCTGGGTAACAGAACAAGTGAGACTCTGTCTCAAAACACAAAAACAAAAAAAGAATAGTGGGTGCGGTGGCTCATGCCTGTAATCCCAGCACTTTGGGAGGCTGAGGTGGGCAGATCACGAGGTCAGGAGTTTGAGACCAGCCTGGCCAATATGGTGAAACCCATCTCTACTAGAAATACAGAAATTAGCAGGGTGTGGTGGCATGCACCTGTAATCCCAGCTACTAGGGAGGCTGAGGCAGGAGTATCGCTTGAACCTGGGAGGTGGAAGTTGCAGTGAGTCCAGATTGCACCACTGCACTCCAGCCTGAGTGACAGAGGGAGCCTCCACCTCAGAAAAAAAAAGAAGATATACACGTCCTTTCTGCTCATAACTCAGTGTCCTACTCTCCTTGTCATGCAACCCCCCGAACTACCACAAGGCCAGGAAGTACAATCCTTACAAGTGCCCAGAAAGGGAGAGAACTGGAATATTTGAGGCACAGTGCTCACAGTTACCGCATAGTTTGCAATCACCAAGCTCTACTGCTTCCCTCAGTGCACTGAGCTGACGTTTCCTCATCGGAAAGGTGGGAATAGTAACTCTACCTTGCAGGGTCGTTGTGGTGAATAAATGAGACAATATACAAAAATCTCAAGCCTAGGAACACTGAATCGTGGTCATTTGTATGTTCATGTGTGAAGTTCAGGAATACTCTGGGGCTGTTCAGTTCAACCCTTGTTCAGTACAATGACAAATCAAGATAGAGGATTTAGAAGAATCCTCTGAAACAAGAGGACAGGCTTTGGGAAGTGCAGCTGCTCTCTGCATGCGTGAAACCACTTTCAGGGAACCCAGAGAGGAAGGAAAATTTCCAGGATTGCCAATCAGTGGCAACAGCCAATGTGCAAATGTGATTATGTCAGCATACATGCAGACTGCTGAGCGTTTCTGCAGGACTCTTCATTTAGGACTAATTAAATGCTTGGAACCAGGAAGATTGAGAGGGTCCTCTCCAGGAAGCTACTCCAGGCCAGCGAGACACTTCAGGGTCTATTTACAGAGGTAGAATTGCTCCAGACAAGGAGGAAGAAGAGGGTAGCTCAACTTAGAACACTCCAGAGGAGGAACAGGAGGCCAGAAGGGCTGAAAATCACTCAGGATATTGTGGGGTCCTCCCGCCCCAACCTTGGCCTCCGAGGGTCTGAGGTTTTGTGTGATGTAAGAAAACAAAACTAGGATTTGTGCTGGTGATTGCAAAATGGGCGCTGCCTGTGGAATGGCATGGGTTCGTTTTCCTTTGCCGCAGTGAAGAATTACCACAAATTTAGCAGCTTAAAACAACACCAGTTTATTCTCTTACAGATTGGGAGGTCAACAGTCCGAAGTCAGTTTCACTGGGTTAAACCAATTCTGCCGGTCGAGTTGGTTCCTTCTGGAGGTTCTCAGGGCAGAATCTGTGCCCTTGCCTTTTTCATTTTCTAGGGGTCACTGGCATTCTTCAGTTCATGTCCCCTTCCTCCATCTTCAAGGTTCAAATCCAGTTTCTGCTTCTGTCATGCACAGCCTTCTCTTCCATCATCAAATCTTTTGCCTCTCTCTAATAAGGACACTAAATCATTACATTTAGGGCTGACCCTGGCAACCTGGTATAGCTTCTCATCTCAAGATCCCTAATTTAATCACATCTGGAATTTTCCCTTTTGCCATCTAAGGTAAGAGTTATAGGTCCCAGGGATTAGGACCTGAGTATCTTTGGGGCCATTATTCAGGATACCACACAAAGCTTTTGAGATGGTTTGAAAAGCAAAAGGGCAACAATTGTCTTAGGCCATCTTGCACTGCTCTAAAGGAATACTCGAGGCTGAATAATTTATAAAGCAGAGTTTGTTTGGCTCATGGTTCTGCAGACTATACCAGAAGCATAGTGCCAGCATCTGCTTCTGGTGAGGGCTTCAGGAAACTCCCACTGCTGGTTGAAGGTGAAGGGGAGCAGGCTTCAATGGTGAGAGAAGAGGAAAGAGAAAGAGGGCAAGGGGGTTCAGCTCTGCAACAACCAGCTCTTGTATGAACAAATCAAGCAAGAACTCACTCATCACCATGGGGAGGGCACCAAGCCATTCAAGAAGGATCCACCCCCATGGCACAAACACCTCCCACTAGGCCTCACCTCCAAGTTTGGGGATCACATTTCAAAACATGAAATTTGGAGGGGACAAACATCCAAACTATATCAACCGTGAACCCCACTGCATCCGTAGATCTTCCACTTGGCCCTGGGGTAGGGGGCACCCTTCTGGGCGTAGTTGCGGATGGAACCTCTGTGGTGACCCCCAGCGAGCCTGTCTCCCTTCAGCCGTGTTGCCAGTGCCCAATAGACAGTGATACAGAGCAGTAATCATGTAATGATCACTGTCATGTAATCAACCAATGATTACATGAGTTGATTCCAAGAGACATGTCATGGAGATTCCAGAAAGCTGGTAGCACCATGAATTACGGTTTTTATGATTTCTGTGTAGGGGGAAGAGAGAGTGGATATCAGAATATCTGGGAGAAGGGGCATGCATAATTTGAACCAGGTGATGTTGATATTGCCTTACCCATTCCAGGTTAATAATTACTGAACTATAATATTCCCAAAAAGTCTGGTGAATTCAATACATAGGTGAATTTGGTAGGCAGGGCAATTGTTTCTTTATTCCCATTAGATAGGTGATGAAGTTGAATATACAATTGAGACAGTTTAGTTGGTTTGCCCAAGTTCACATAGTCCACAATGGAACCAAGACTGGGGCCACGCTCTATTTCATTTTCCCATTGCTTCTTATTAAAAACTCACTTCATTTTTTTTAAAAAATAAAACACTCATTTTTAAAAATAAAATTTAAAGCATAACAGGGTGGAGAGTGAAAAACGCCTTTCTCCCCACCCTGTCTGCCAGACATACATTCTACCCTGAAAGACAACAACTGTTACAATTGTTGTCTTTTCTTCCTGTTTACATTTTTCCTCAGTAGGAAAGGCAGAAGACAGAATCAGATCTTCAGGAGTGCTGTCTTAGCTTGGCTTAGGGTTCTGTACCGGGCTTGGTCATACATAGCTGAGAGACCTTGGGCAAGTCAGTAAATATCTCAGAGTTATAGTTCCTCGTGTGTAAAATAAGTGTAATGTCACTGATAGGGTTTGGGTATTTGTCCTCCACAACTCTCATGTTGAAATGAGATCCAGTGTTAGAGGTGGGGCCTAGCGGGAGGTGTTTGGGTCATGGGGGCAGATCTCTCATGAATGGCTTGGGCCATGCTCATAGTAATGAGTGAGTTCTTGCTCTATTAGTTCACGAAAGACCTGATTTTTTTTTTTTTTTTTCAGATGGGGTCTCGCTCTGTCGTCCAGGCTGGAGTGCAATGGGGTGATCTCAGCTCACTGCAATCACTGCAAGCTCCGCCTCCTGGGTTCACGCCATTCTCCTGCCTCAGCCTCCCGAGTAGCTGGGACTACAGGCGCCTGCCACCATGCCAGGTTAATTTTTTGTATTTTTAGTAGAGACAGGGTTTCACCATGTTAGCCAGGATGGTCTTGACCTCCCGACCTTGTGATCCACCTGCCTCGGCCTCCTAAAGTGCTGGGGTTACAGGCGTGAGCCACCGAGCCCGGCCCTTGTTTGTTTGTTTGTTTGTTTGTTTGTTTTTTGAGACGGAGTCTTGCTCTGTCACCCAGGCTGGAGTGCAGTGGCGAGATCTCGGCTCACTGCAAGTTCCGCCTCCCGGGTTCACGCCATTCTCCTGCCTCAGCCTCCTGAGTAGCTGGGACTATAGGTGCCCGCCACCACGCCCGACTAATTTTTATGTATTTTTAGTAGAGACGGGGTTTCAGTGTGTTAGCCAGGATGGTCTCGATCTCCTGACTTCGTGATCTGCCTGCCTCGGCCTCGCAAAGTACTGGGATTACAGGCTTGAGCCACTGTGCCCAGCCCTGATTATTCTTAAAAGCCTGGCATCTCCTCTTTCTCTTGCTCCCTCTCTAGTCATGGGACATGTCTGCTCCCCACTCCCCTTCTACCATGAGTAGAGGCTTCCTGAAGTCCCTTACCAAAAGCAGATGCTGGCACCATGCTTCTTACACAGCTTGCAGAACCATAAACCAAATAAACCTCTTTTCTTTATAAATTTACCAGCCTCAGGTATTTCTTTACAGCAACACAAGGGACTAACACAGTCACCTGCCTCAGAGTGTTAGAATGAATTCATGTAAGAGAGAACATGCCTGAAAGCATGTTGTAAACCACACGAGGCCATACAAAGATTGGTCAATGTGATTATTCTCTGCTTCTATTTTTTTTTTATTTCCTCTGGAAGAGCCCATGGACGACCACTATGTTTCCACTGCTTCTCAGACTCTGAAAAGAATGGATCGGAGATGGGACTCATTTCCACAGGATACAAGGATATGATTCAAAATTATACCAAGTGCAATTAAAGTTAGATATTAGAAGAAACTTTGTTTTAGAATCCCAAAGGGATTTTTGAGGTCTCTTTGAAAATTTCTGAGAAAATACTAATAATACATTAAGCCTCTATTTTTCCCAGAAACAACAAGATGGATAAGATAGCCTCTTCGGTCCCTTCTTTTCTAGAAGTTCTTTAGAATTCAAGTAAGAGAGAAATTTAAACCCAACCAACTGGCCCCAGGTCCAGTTCTGGGGTGGCCGGATGGGTGAATGGCTACTTGCCAGGAATAGGATGACCTCTCTAGTCCTTTCCTCCTTGAAGTTTATTAACTCTTGAGTTAGAGAGAGATCTAAGCCAAATGACCTTCTGCCCCCAGGTCTGGCTCTGGGGTGACCAATAGGCTGATGACCCATCACTAGCCCCATTAAAGCCTAGCTTTTGCTACCAGCTTGCTAATTTTAGATGCAATTTCCAGGGTGACCTACCCTGAATTGCACTCTAGAGTTGTCTGAGTTTCTTGGGGAACAGAAAAAAGCTTCCACCCACAAGTAGTTGAAAAAGCTAGAATTTGATGGAAATTTGGGGAAATGAGTAGGGGAAAGTTTCATTTTCTAGGAAGGAGAGATATTCAAGAGGCTGGAACATTTCCATCTTGAACACCTGTAAGAACTGGAGTAAGACCATCCTTCTGTGCCAGAAAGGAGGGGAAAGGGAAGAAATAAGAAAGGATTCTGCCTGCTCTGCCATTTCTCATACCTATCATTCCCTGATGGCTTGCATGAAAGATTACCTCCTCCCTTATGAGCATAAGTCCCCAAATCTCCAAAGTTTAGCACCAGGAAGATCTCCAGGCAGACAGAGCAGGAACCAAGCAGGACCATGCAGTTCTTTGGATCTCACCTTACTCTGGTGCTTCTCTCTCTCATACAGGTGTTGCTGCCACCACGTTGGCCTAATCAGGACCAAAGACCCCTTCCTTCTCTTCCACTCAATGTGGAGCATGACGGTTGGAAATTCCAGAATGAATACATTAACAGAAGAGACAGAGGCAGTAAGCAAAAGGGGTATGTGAAGATTGAACTATGAACTTGTAATGTCCAGGGGTCTCAGTTCTTCTAGACCTGTGCAATTTTCCTGAAATAGCTTTAAAGAGTCTCAAAAGTACAGTGCCACTTCAGAGGCCCACTTGAGTTTTTTAATTCCTTCTTCTTTTTTTTTTTTTTTTTTGAGACAGGGTTTTACTCTGTCACCCAGGCTGGAGTGCAGTGGTGTGATCTCAGTTCACTGCAAACTTGGCCTCCAGGGTTCAAGCAATTCTTGTGCCTCAGCCTACTGAGTAGCTGGGTTATAGGTGAGCACCACCACACCTCCCTAATTTTTGTATTTTTAGTAGAGACGGGGTCTCACCATGTTGCCCAGGCTTTTCTCAAACTCCTGATCTCAAGTGATCCATCCGCCTTGGCCTTCAAAAGTGCTGGGATTACAGGTGTGAGCCACCACACCCAGCCAGGTTTCAAAATTCCTATTCCTTGCTTGTATCCATGTAGAAGATGGCAATACACACACCCAACCAATAGGAACGACCTCCCATTCATCTGACCTTTTGAGGCCAAAATTGAGAATAAAAAGCTTCACCATGCCACTACTTAAAATTTCCAACCTGTCTGGTTGGAGATCTAGAAGAGACCTCTTCCCCTCTTCCAGATGATGGGGACAGGAGACAAAAAATAACCCCACCTTTCAAATGAAGTCAAACCCCATGCGCTCAGACATAACATAACAATAATACACCCCCCAAACTCTAGCATCCCTTCCATACCATCAGGAGCACTGCAGACAGCTCACTGCAGCCTCAAACTCCCGGGGCTCAGGTGATCCTCCCACCTCAGCCTCCCGTGTAGCTGAGATTATAGGCATGCGCCACCATGCTAGGCTAATTTTTCTAGTTTTTGTAGAGGTGGGGTCTCACCATGTTGCCCAGGTTGGTCTCAATTCCTGGGCTCAAATGATCCACTCACCTTGGCCTCCCAAAGTGCTGGGATTACAGGTATGAGCCACTGTGCCTGGCCACTTTACCTCAATTTTTTCATCTGCAATATGGGAGTAATGACAATATCTTCTTCATAGGAAATAAAGATTAAATAAGATAAAGAGCTGAGCACAGTGCTGGGCACATAGTATATGCTTGATGAATAGGGGCTACTGTTGGCGGAGTGGTGCAGAACAGGACCATTCCAAGGACCCAGGGTCTTGGTGGAGGAAAGCTCTGAGTCATACATGATAGGACAGTAGGGCAAAGAAGACCAGGAAGGAAGGTGCTCTTCTATGTCTGTTGAAGACACTGCTGTGCCTCTCTCCTTCCTATCATGCCCACTGCTGCCTCTTCAGGCAGGCGAACTAGGAAACCTGAGTCAGGCATTTTGCCATCCTGCTGGCTTCCACCCCCTCCATGAGTAGACAGCCCCTGAATCTTCCAGCCTCCATACCAGGGTGCATCAAGTCTCTGGAACTGGGGGATAGGAAAGGTGCTCCTTATCTGACCCATAGCACAGAGAGAGGTAGGCTCTGCAGGGGCACCGTATGAGCAAGTGCCAATCATGGGTGCCCAACCAAAGGGGCGATGAGGGAAGAGGAAGGTAAATCTTCCCTTTAGCACTGTGATGACAAACCTTAAGCCTCCCCCAGCCCTTTTCTAGCAGGTGGGTCCCTAGTGTGGCCAGATGTTACTACAGGTCGCAGAGTTTTGGTACGTTTATAGGTTTTAAAAGGTCAGGCTCTGTGGTGGTAAAAGTTTTACAGACTAGTAAAATTTTACTGCAGAAGATGGGAGACACAGCTGTAATAGAAAAGACTGGAGCCAAGAGTCTGGCAGATCTCAGTTCCGTCTGTAATTAGCTGTGGGAATTAAGGCATGCCATGGAGGCTCTCTGGGCTCTGTGTTTTAACCGGGGTAATGGGAGCAAGAAAAACAATAAGGGGTAGGACAAGGGGCAGCGGCATCCAGCGATAGGTGGGAAGTTGAGGCCCGTGTGTGATCACATCCTTCTCTCTGCAGTGCTAGAGCTGCTGGACACAAGGGGAAGGAAGGCGCAGACCTGTGAGTCCTGCAGTCTCGGAGCTTTTCATTACCCAGACTGGATCGCTGCCATCTGTGTGTCTGCTTCCGTTCCTTGGGAGGAGCCTGGCTGTCTGCAGGCAGAGCTCAGGAATCAAATTAGCCCGGCCTCTGCTTTTCCCTCATCCCCACCGGCCAAGGCGAGTTCATCAAGGCCTCGCACTAATTCTTATCTTATTTAAAAGGGGCAAAAGTGACTCCACGGTTTCATCTGAGGCAATTTACACCCCGCCACTGGCCACACGGCTCCAGCTTCCCCCTGTCTATTGTGCCATCAAATCCATTAATAGGACATTTCTTCAGGGGAAACTTGATTGCCGCTCCATCAGAAAGGCACACAGGCAATACATCTCCATCTGAGGCCGTGGCCTGCCCGGCTCCCTCTAATCCTGTTACCCAAGGAGCTAATTCTCAAATGCACGCACTGTGCAGAGGACATCCTCTTTCCTTCCTAACACAATTGGACAGTCCCAGAAGATTCCAGGAGCTCAATGCAGAAATGAAGGCTTGGGGCCCATGGGACAGGATCTCCCGGATTTCTCAGGACCTCTGGAGGGGTCGTAACACATGCTCATGGCTGGCACCCCACTCCCCTTTTCTAGAGTACTATGGTGGGGAGGGGTGAGCCACACCCAGACCACCCTGGCTTCATAGTTCAGCCACCTCTTACTTCTGCTCCATCCTTCCTCCGCCTCCTCCTTCTCTTTCTTTTCTCCTTTCATTTTCCTCTCTTTTTTCTCCCTTTCTTCTTTGCCATTTCCACCGATCTTCCTTTTCCTCCTCAGTTTCTTTCCTAACTTTCTTCCTATCTGGTCTTCTTTTTCTTCTTGTTCCTGTTATTTTTTGCTTCTCCCCGCTTCTCCTTCTCCAGATCCCCACAACTGTGAAAATATTGTTTTACCTTCCATTTTTTTGTGCTCCCTTCCCTCCTGCTTTGGCGCTGTCCTTTCAGAACAGGTTCAGTTTCTAATGCTTCTTCCCAGCTGTCTCCAAATGGTTCGGCTCTGTGGCAGGAATGGGCCCCAGGCCATACCATCCTAGGTGTGGAGCAAGAGGTAGGGAGGGCCTCGTGGATATACACAAACACCCCAGGTACAAAATGGAGCATTGTGGTAGTGCTCAGGGTGCATCAGGGGAGCAATTAAGTGTCTGTTTGCTCTCCAATGAGGAAATGATTCTAATGGCAACCCCAAATGGGTTTGTTACTGCTGAAGGCCACACCCTAGCTTACGGCTGTATGAAGGGACCCCATCAACAAATGGCATAATGCTCTATGCAGATTTCATAATGCACATAAACAGGAGGAGAAAGTCATCTAGAAATTTTCAGATTTCTAACTGCTAATGGCCACTTAGAGGTAAGAGGGAGCTTAAATACTTTGTTGGCCAGGCACGGTGGCTCATGCCTATGATCCCAGCACTTTGGGAGGCCGAGGCGGGCGGATCGCTTGAGCCCAGGAATTGGAGACCAGCCTGGGCAACATGACAAAACCCTGTATCTACTAAAAATACAAACATTAGCCAGGCATGGTAGCACGCCCCTGTAGTCTCAGCTACTTGGGGGACTGAGGTGGAAGGATCACCTAAGCCAGGGAGGTTGAGGTTGCAGTGAGCTGTGATCATGCTACTGCACTCTAGCCTGGGTGATGGAGTGAGATCCCGTTTCAAAAAAAAAAAAAAAAAAAAAGAATCTTTGTTGGGCTTGAAGACGCATTTAGCAATCTATAGTGCTCTGCTTGGGCCCCATTCAAGACCTCAGCCTCGTGGCCGGGGAGGCAGCCTGGTTCTTCTTGCCTTGCCTTATCCTGCTGTCACACCTCGAGTCTGAGGCCATTCATTCTGGAATTCTGGAGAGGCCTGGCTCTATACATTCTCTAGAAGTTTGGGGCTCTCTTTCGATTCACTGCCCTCATCACCATTCTCCCAAGGGAAAGGCTTGGAGCTGATTGTCCATGTTTTTCTGGATTGTGCAGTGATGAAGCACATGACTTAAGAGAAGAGTAGCGCAGGCTCCCTGAACTGGACTGCATGTTGCAGAACCACACCCCGCTAATGGCCCCAGGAAAGGACCCCATAGGTGAATGGTATAATGCTTTGCACAGATTTCATAATGCACAGGAATGAGAACCAAAAGGGACGCAGCCCTGACCAAGATAGTTCTGTTCTTTTCTTTTCTATTATTTTCCTTCCTTCCTTCCTTCCTTCTTTCCTTTTCTTCTCTTCTCTTCTCTTCTCTTCTCTTCTCTTCTCTTCTCTTCTCTTCTCTT